>NC_143385.1:38475430-38800369 GCF_980474605.1 Leiobunum rupestre | reverse complement strand
AAAATAAAATTTTATTCAAGTTTTAACATGAATAATTATTAAATGTGTATTGTATTGGCTCCTTGACGTTTTAAAAAGATTCTTCCTTCATCTAGCGATGCAATTTTTTGGTTATTAAATGCGTAAGAGATAGCTTTGGGTTGATGACCAGCTTCACAGGCTTGACGATGTTTACTAAGCAGCTGTTCAAGTGGGTCTTGGTTCACATGAACTGTTAGTACAAACTGAGCTCCTTTTTGAATAAGAAACTCAATGATCTCCGGCAACGCCTTCGCTGTTAATACAATGAAATATGTTAAAGAATGCTTTCTCTAAAATTCGGGGAGCTCAGTCTAAAACGTAAATTCCTTATAGGAAAAATAACACTTTTGTAAAATTTATAGTATAATAAGTCAAAAATTTAAGAAATATAGGATATTAGAGCAAATTTGGGCAAACTGCTAAGAAAAATGTGATGATGTGCAAGCAGATGACGTGTTCTACAGATAGGGGTCGGACTTTATTATACATTAACTTAATTTATACATATGATTTTTTATAAATTGTTTAAAAATAACGGCTTTTTAGTTGTAGATAAACAAATATTATTCGTTATGGGAAACTAAACTGATAAAAAAGGTACGCGTTACATCTGATTAAGATTATTTACAAACAATTTTAACGGCGAGCATATCTACGGCTTTATAATGTTTTTAGGCTAATCCACAGAGCGGTTTTATTCATCAATATCCATGTTCATACACAATCCGTTGTGTTTTATCACTACCAGTATTTATTATGGAGAACGGAAAAAAGAACAATGTCTAAACGTTTATCGATGACCAGAATTTATTTTAATTTATTTCAACCATTTATAGAAAAGATATGAAATGTCAAGAAATAAAATAAAGGGTTATTTCAACATTCTTTACAAATAAATCGAGATAAGTTAGGTTTTTTATCCTTTTGTAAAATAAATTAGTCCGAGGCCCACCACGATTTCAGGCGCATGACCGCTGAAATGGTGTCCGGTTTCATTGAGCCACGCTTTGGCGACACCAAATTTGCACCTTTGGAAAACGTCCTTTCTGATGGTACGGACGAACCTTGGATGGATAAATAATCCCTCGCCATTTTGGCAACATTTGAATACTTATGCTCATTTATCTAAGAATAAAGATATACATTAAACCAAGACATTTTATCTACTTTTATTTACAAAGGAACCATTTTAGTCTCGTGCTACCAATTACTACACTACAACGCCGAGTAGAACAAACTAAGATTTTTAATTACCTTCCACCATTGAAGAATGTCTGTATTCGGTGGCGCAAGCTCGTCCTTTAAATATAGAAGGAGTTCTGATCCATTTGAACATTTTCGGGCCCGCTTAGGGAATATCTTATGCATCTCATTTGAAAGTTCAACACTGCAGCTACCAGAAGAATAAATTGGATAATCGAGTTGCTTATTCTTGGAGTCGTAAAATCTGTTGTATGTGTTTATTACTGCGCATTTGATGTTCTTTACGGTACTTTTGTCATATTTCTCTTTGAAGAAATCTAATTTTAGAGTGGGATCCACAACTGAAATTACCAACAATATTATTATCCCAACCCATTTTAGGGGTCCTTTCCCCCAATTGTCATATCCAAAAATAATCCCTAGGCGCTAGGGGAGAGTGGGATGACAAAAGCCACAACAGCTGTGAATAAGTACCCGTCCTGACTACGAATCTCTCTCAAGCGACGGGTGCGGGGCACCGTATAAACGTTTGTCGAGAGAAAGAATGCTGAATGTTAAAATTGTATATTTAACGTCCGCTTCTGACATATTTGAATCTATAGGATCGCTTCGTTTAATTTACTTCTGATACCGGCAATAACAATCCAATTTTCGGTTTCGCACAGTGTAGTAAAAGGCTTATTATGAGAGTATATTAAATACATCACGCTTAGAAGGGCTGTTCAATCAAATTACGAGTAGTATTAACATAAGTAACGTAATAAAAATAAGTATGCCAATAATAAGCCATTATCGCGACCTGATTTTCAAAATTATTTCACAATGATGCTTTAGTTCAGCACAGAGCCCCCTAAAAATAGCGAGATTTCTGTTCACAACTGGATGTCCGTTTCTTATAAAGATTCGCAACGAAATAAATTTCACGACAGATTTAGGCTCAGTAAACTACGTGAACACCTAAAGCAAGGAGGATAATATCTAATTAGTTACGCTGCAAATCCAACAAGCCGTAGCTGGAAAAGAATGTCAGTGTCTGAGAAATATTTCGACTATTCGCATTAAAACTCTAAGCAATGTCATACTTCCTTTTATTATGCTACATTTGGTATTACCTATTGCGATCCACTGAGCTTCAACGTTTGAATTTTCCGCATATTCTTCCAATTTGTTTCTCGCAAGGCAAGCTTCCTTGAGAGGATCTTCCGTTCTGTCTATGACAGTCTTTAGCTTGTCCTGTAACCAATGATTCGCGGGCATAACAATAGAAATTGTTGGGTATTTGGAGACTGACACCCGCCGTGTCGCCAATTCGAAATCCTTTTATACGGAGTAGAGCTATCAGTATATAATCTTTTGACGTTTGAACTCAAATATGCAAAATGCATTAACTTGCCTTCAATACGTGTACAAATTCTTTAATTAGTTCCCACTCTAAATCTGACAAAATATATTTGTGCAAATCTTTTTCGCTGTTCATGAGCGATTGAAGCGACTGTATTTGGAAAATCAAAAGGATAATTATGTACGGTAGAAATGGTACTACAATGGAATAAAATTACCGCTTTCAATGTATTTAAGCATTTCGTAGGTGGAATTCCAGCGATGGACGACATCTAAAATAAGTGACAGGTCGTCTATTTCAAAGGATTTGTTTAACTGTTGAAGTTTCTCCTCCTTCAAAAGTGATACACGAATTTGGACAATGGCAGCTCTTATCTGAAAAGACCGCGGGGTAGATTACATTTACAAATAGATTTTAGTACAAAACCCATAATATCCTAAGTTGACTGAGTAAATACAATATTACCTAGCGCGAAATTACCGACATGCATGAACCAGGATCACCGTCGTCGGAAACCGAACCAGGATCACCGTCGTCGGAAACCGAACCAGGATCACCGTCGTCGGAAACCAAACCAGGATCACCATCGTCGGAAATCTTTTACTAAGGCTGTTTTTCACTAAGTTCACATTGTACAAAGTTGGTTTCACACTCGACAGAAAATACGACAAAATGACGACGAAAGATGCCGAGCGGAAAATTGTTTTCCATTCGAAATATCGTCGAACTTTAGGCTGCAAATTTTTGGTCAATTGTGAAACCAGCTTTAGACCTTTGAAGGAGGATTTCAAAAGTTAACGCCCGCCGTCACGTCAGTTTTGCCTTAGTGAAAACTAGCCTTAAGCCGACACTAAACCATGCATTGAAACCCTTTACCTTAGCTACTGCTTTCCCTATAGGAAATTCATCTAATGAAGGAATAAGCTCAACTTCATCGATTCCATACTCATTTCATTTTGGTGTTTTGGATTTGAATTTACCGTGTCTAGGATTAACTTTCACGGACAAGTAAAGTACATGTGCAAAGCAACGGATTCGATGTTGTTTAGTGTAGCGGTATCCAAGAAGGGCGGTTTGTTGCACAAGTTCTCTGGAAAAAGTGTCATTGTTGGACGCATTATCCATAGTAATGGCGAAAACCTAAAATTCGATTTTTCAAGAATTGTCAAAGATTAGTATGTTAAATTAGGCTTGCTGTCCCTGTCAGTGTCGGGTCGTGTTAAACCGGAACGACTCAACTCGACCAGACGGCTAGCCGAACTGATATTATAATTTGCCTTATTTAAATTTCTCTCTTTGATAAGGTCCAGGAACACATCGCATATGTGTTTCCCAGTATGCCTTCCAGGAAAATGTATAAGCCAAGCATTATCGATTTTACAACCCAATCTTTTTCTATCCAGTGGGCAGTAACTCCCATAAAAGGCTTGCGGTTCGACGATGTCCAAAGGTCCATTGTAAATGCCACTTGTCCATCAATGGCTTTCGACAAAAAATTGTAGAGGGAAAAAGCTTTTAAGTAAGGGGAACTTGAAAATATGAAATATGGGTCTGTAAAAGAGGGTTTTAAGCCCAATAGGTATGGTCTGTAAAACAGAGTCCGTAGACTCAATAAGCATAGGATTTAATATTAACCTCCACATTTGAAAATAGTTGGCCCGGGAACACTCGATTAACTTTCTGGGTTAGCGGCCGATTAAAATTGTCTAGGGGAATTTTTGATTACATGATAATAAAAAGGAAACCAATATTTAGAGGGTTGCCAAAGAAAAACACATTTAATTGGAACATAAAAATTATGAACACAAGGGGGGAATTATTTCTTAGTGTTCACACTTAATAAAAAAGAAACGGGATCAATTCCACAAAGTTATTAGCAATTCAATAACAAAATTTAAAAACCGCGAAGTACGGCCGGAATTCAATGATTTGAAAATTTAAACACCAAGTACTAATAACCTTTCGGTTTATTGTAGCTCAAACATGGTTCAGTTATTTTACTGATTCTGGGCACTTAGGCCAGTTTGATTTTAAAATAGAATCCGCCCTAGGGCATAGTTAATGATATTAAAATACTTATGTGCGACAGCAACGGCACGACGGTCCAGGACGATGACGTGGTAGCGTGAGTCACATTTATCCCACGTTGACCCGGCACGGACGGTACGGTTACGCTGGAGTTACAAGTCCCATCGACGCTAACATCCTGTTATTCGGAGTCTAACGTGGACACAAACTTTTTCCGCAAACGCGTGTTATAACTTCTTTAGTTTCGTTTTTACACGTTTTTAAATCATACTTAAACTATCTCCTTAGAGAGAGATGTTTACGAACTTTAGCTCTGACCAGGAACTGTTGACTATCTCCCCTTCTCTCTCGGTCAACACCCGTCACTGAATTCACAAAGGGGTTTTTTCGATATCACCCACTCCAGTAATTTCCGCTGTAAGATACGCGCACGTAGACGATATTTTTATCAAGTACTATTCTACTTACAATACATCAACAGGTTTGGCAACCCTCGTTTTTGGTTTCTCAGAAAAGGGGGGGGGGGGTGGCGAATATTAAAAGCGGATATTGTAAAATATTTCCAACGATACTGGACGGAATAACCCACTAATCCCCGAAAAGAGAAGCGAGAATTCCCTAAAAGCGAAACTCTAGGGAAGGACTCTGGCCAGGGGGTCCTAACCCTCGCGGGATGCACAATTGACATTGATTCGGGGAATTCCCTCATTTCCTCCAAGACTACGCGACCAGCGCGCACACCTAGGAGAAACCAGAAATTCCCAGAATCAATGCCACCAAATGCTAATAAACACCAACTCATAAAGGGGCTAATATTTTCGTTACAAAATACTGAAATAAACTTTTTATATTAGCACTCGCCTCTAACTGAATTTAAAGTAATTACCTCACAAATTGTCTTAATTTTTGGAAGCTCATCAGCGTAAGCTTTTAATATGTAACTTTTGACGGTTTTGGCGCATACCATAACGCTTTTAGACACCAATGAATTCTTAGGATCAATCGCGTTTACGAACTCTCTGAAACTTGAGGCTTCTACTTCTTCAAATGGTATGTCTTTTAAAACAACCCATCGTATGAGTTTGCTTTTGGCATTTTCTATTGCCGAGGAATATACCTACGTTTGTAAAAAAATTAAGAACCATTATAAAAACGTTAAAGTTATTTGAACATCTGCATATAAAAATAATTTTAGTTTAAGGTATTTGTTACACAAGCTCTTAAACATAAAACAAATACACGGAATGAATATTATACGTACTGTTGATCTTTGGTACTCATCTACCTTATCAGGGTGTTCTTTCTCCAAATGATATTTTAAGTTACCGGTCGGTATACTCGGATGTTTTCCCTTCCGAATAGGACACACTAAATATACAAACGTGGCATTGGAATACCCGCTTTCGGCTCTTACTGCAACTTCACATTTTGCAGTACATTTAATTCCAAATTGAAGCGTACAACAAGATACGAACATAGACAGCCAACGCTTTAACATTCACTTGTCACAATATTTGCATTTTGCAACGCGTTTCGCTTTACCATCAGACGTTTCCACACTTGTAGCGACTTGACCTAATAGATAACGCGGGCCGAATGGGCTACAAGATGAATCCGTAAAATTTATTAACTTTACTATAAAAACTCGAAATGCTTTTAAATACGCTATATTCGTTACAAAAAATAAACTATATCTATTGGCAAAAACCGATTAATATTTCTTTATTGTGTTTTTGAATATTAATAAATAGATCTTACTTCATTTTGTTCATAAGAAAACATATACAAAAGATCGCGGCAAAGTATTAATTGTAGAATAACTTTTTTTTTCTTTGGCGTTGTAAAATATCGAAATCCACGATTGCCTAATTGATAAGATAATATAGACATATTTCTTTACGGCAGTAAATTGAATATATATACCCCTGTAGCAATTGTCGCCTCGCCGACTGTGCCCAATTTAAGTCGGGCCGACTGTTTTTTTATTGGTCAATATGCTGTCGGGGGACAGCACTTTTTACAGGGGAAATGTCCGTCCGCTTTAGAGTCGGCGACACTGGGTTGCAGCTATCAGGACCCGAGAGGGTCAACAACCCAACTAAAATTGTCCAGCATCCCGACGGCAAATTATCTCACTACGCGCGACCCAAAATTGGTCGACATCTGAGCCCTAATTTAACGTGTTACCCAACTCAAAAAAAGGTATAGCACCCGACTATGCCGAATTTTGGTTGGGCCGACTTTTATTTAACTGGTCAGTATGCTATCTGCCGACTGCACTTTTAACAGCCGACACTAATAAGTAACGTATGTGCTAACCAACTCAAAATAGGTATAGCGTTGAATTTCAGTTCAACCGACGTTTTTTTTAATGGTAAATGTGTCAACAAATAATCTTACAAAGCTGGTCGAAAATGGGCGACGAACCAACGCTAAATTAACGCCCTACCCGACTGTAAACAGCTATAGGCCCTGACCCCATTTGAGACGAATACCCGACCCTTGATGGATTAAAATTTAATCCCATTTGGGACGTATACCGGACCCTTGATGGACTAAAATCCGACCCCATTTGGGACGGATACCCGACCCTTGATGGACTAAAAACTGACTGTTGCTTGCCCTAACCTAGCAGCTAGCTTATATTAAAGACACATACCTTCTATATAATACCAAACACTTTTATTTAAAAATATATTTATTCATAAGACTAGATTACGGTTCAATTTTGTGATCTAATCTCCGAACTTTAAGGCACATTAATATTTTAAATATAAAAAACACCGATACACAGGCAATCTTTGAATATTCTTTTAACTTATCAATTTTGACAATAAAAAATACTAATTAAAGATCGTTTAAAGTTACTTTCAAGCATTAAATTTTTTTTACTGAAGAACTAATGTTGAAATTAAAAACAACAATACCAACTCAAAAACTTATTTAAACTGAAATCTTAGTCTAATACTTTAGTAAATAAAATTAAATGAAACAATTATGGTTCAGTTTTTTGAACAGTTCAATACTCTTACGATAATCTTACATTTTCAGCTAAACAAAAAATAAAACCTGGGAAATAATAAAAAACTTCAAATATCAAGTACATGACGTAAAAACCAATAATTTTCTAACACTTTCAGATACTTTAAATTTTAAGTGTCTCACTATTTTGTGAGGTGTTTCAAGTTACGATTTGAAAATAAGAAATTAAATTTTAGTGAATCAAAAAAAAACGTATAAAAGTCATATCAGTTTTGAATGTTTTTAAAATGGTAAATTACAAAAGACATTTAAGCCAATATGATTTCTTCGTGCAATTTAAAATATAAGGAAACAGAAATGAGTATTTTTTTGACTTTCTAGTAAACAATTGAAAGAAAAACAAAATTCCATAGATTTGGAAAATTGTATTAGGTTGAAAAGTCAATGTCATCATGTCCTAAATTGGATCTAAATCGGGTTGTTTTCTGCCTTTCTCGTCCTACGTGTCTTGGTTGTTCATCATTCGTAGATCTTCGTGATCTGCCTCCGTTTCGGTCTCCAGCATGTTTCAACCACCCTTGAATCGTTTGATCAATGTCATATTCCCTGGCCATTTTGAGCTTAGTATTTTGCCTAACAGATTCTAAAAATATACTTTAGTTTAAGATTATGAATTAAAAATTAAAATATATTGCAATACCAATAATGAGCTGTCGTAGATGTAAATTCTTCATAGCAATTTTGCTATTAGCACCATTCCAATTCATCTTCATTATCAGCAGCTCTTACTCTGTTAATTACACTGCTTATATAGGAATCCCTTTTTCTACGTTTATGCCTGCTAGTGAAAGGCTCCATTTTATACTATCTAGCTTTATTATCCAATTATTCCCCTGTGTATACCATTATATAAAGATTGTGTAACCATTAATAACAAAAATCCTGAAAGATAAAATTCATTTAGGTGGAGCTTCAGCTAAAGGATAATTAAAACTAAACATTTCTATACTATAAATTTATACAATATAAATGCTTTTGGCTGGTAACTTAGTAGTTAGTACAATAACGACCAAGGCTTTTCAATTTGACAAAAACATAAAATTGGTCGACAATACCTTTTGATTTGTACTTCAAAAGCAATTCTTTGCAAGGTAATTAATCATAGAAGAGCTTTATACTTTTGTTCCGAACAAAACTAATCAGTAGTTTAAGCGATTAATCTAGATAAAATTAAGCAAATGGCTAACCACAAAAACGCAAGAGGAATTTGCTGCAGCATGGCCGAAGTTAGTGTTGCCAGATTGAAAAAAAGAGAAAATAAATCTCGTCGGTTTATTGTTGGGCAGCGCTGCCAGAAAAATCAAATTTTATAAAGACGCGTACGTACGTGCTGCATTGAATTATAGTACCAAAAACGTTCAACGGGGAAATCAATAATTCGAGTAATTTAATTAAATCTCAGTGTAACCAAGCTAAAATAAGTTCTAAAAATAGTATACTACAGTGAGGAGTATGACTGAAAATGTTTTATAAAACGATCGGTCTAGCATCGGGTACGGAAACGAAAATGGGGGCCTAGGAGTGGGCCGACTATCAGATAACAAAACCTAAAGTGAAATTATCAGTGGCGGCGGAATAGGGGGGTACAGGGGTACATTGTACCCCCCAAATTGCGATATACCCCAATATTAAGGTCTTTCTTATACTACGCTCGTGATTTTTTGTAGTTTGTACCCCCCTGAAAAACGAACCTTCCGCCGCCACTGGAAATTATAAGGCTCAAATTGTGAACGTACGACCGACTGTCGGATATAAAGACCATAAATCGAAAATTGAAGACCTATTTTGCAAAATTTTGCCGACTCTCAGATAACATAAGTGATTTATGCCAAAGTACATGTTTTGACGGTCGTAAAGACTTTTGCGCGGAATATGGGGACCGTAAAAGCAACAGTCGGCCGACAGTCAAATAACAAAAACTGAACTGACGATGTTTTTGGCCAAATTTTAACGTACAACCAACTGTCGGATGTGAAATTCAAATTGCGAAAGTTGGAGACCTACATTGCAACAGTGCGCCGACTGTCGTATAACAAAACTAAAGTTAGGATTGTGTAGACCCAAAATTTAACTCAAGGCCGACTACACAATTTGAAGTCCAAGACGCGAATATTCAAGACCTCAAATGCAATAGTTGGCCGACTTTCGGATGACAAAACTAAAATGAGAATGTTGTAGACCATTGTACGTAAGTATTTCCGACTGTCGCTTAAGAAGACTAAAATGCGTTTATTGGAGACCAACATTGCAACGGTCGGCCGACAGTCGGATAAAAGACCCAAAACAAAATGGCTGCTGACAGTTATTTGTAAAGTCGGCTTACTACGACTTTTATAGTCCAAACATTTTGGACTCTTATCCGACTCGTGGACTATTAGCCAACTATATTCGGGAGACTTTGTGCTACAGGGGATATACTCTAATTTAAATAATTGTAGATAATTGTTTAGAAATACATTTTGTGGGCAAGATAACTATTATATATTTATTCATATACAGTCTTATTTATTCATATAACAAATGTAATTATTTAAAATGCTTAAATTATATATTTTCCGAGCCCTATCTACAGATATTGAGAAAATAAAGGTGCCCGATATAAGACAAAATGAGAGTGGTCAGCATACGAATAGGATGATTATGTCACGAATTCAGTTAAATAAATATTTCTAAAACTAATTAAAATTTACAGGACATAATAGGACATTTCATGAAATTACAGACAATATAGGAACTTTATGACCACTGGGCTTCCTGGAAATTTAATATCTAAAGAGATTTTTTACTTGACTGTCGTAGACCTTGCAAGGTTTCCTGACTCAGTAACATTTTTTTTTATCTTCTCTCCTTCCTGGCTTTGCTTCTACGTAAGCTTCCCATTCATCCAAATACTTGAGAAAAACATCCTTTAGCCACTTATGAAAGAAAACAAACATTATTTTCAAGTCAGAATGAGTAATACATTAAGCTTACAGTTAGTCGCCAATCATCTGTTGAACGAAAAGGTTCCACATTTGGATTATAAGTAAAAAAATCCAGTAAATGGGTGGCCAACATTGAAAATGTCAAACCATCGATTAAAAATTTTAATGAACCGCACAGTTTCAGGGTAGGAGCCAACGAACTCAGATCTGAGAGCATTTGCTACAGACTGGCTTAGCACTTGTGTGGCCAGTTTAACATTCATACGATTTTGCAGATTAATGTGACTCGATGTTAATTTGTGTAATTTTTTCACATTTCCACTCTCATCTAGAGATCGGCGGAGCAGATAAATTAACTGGCAAAATTTCAATTAATCATAAAAATTGCGGTTAACCGTTTATCTATGGATATTATCCATAGACAAAAACGATTTAATATGGGAAAAAGCCAAAAATAACTGATTATTTTTTGGATAATTTTTGTTAATGGATATTATCCAAACAAACGGTTAATTGTTATCCAAACGCCGACCTCTACTCTCATCCATGTCTTTGTTATATAATAACCGTATAGTGTCCCAAACTAGGTATTCGTCATTCAGCTGCATTAAGCGATACTTGCAACCTACCGAACTATTGGCAAGGCAGTTACGAACAGTTTTCAAGAGATAAGGTGCGTCAAAAAGGGAAAATAAATCTCTCTCTTCATTTCCAGAATAGGGATTTTTACACTTAAAGGAAGCTTCTCAAGCATTCATCGCGAAACAATTTCTATTCGTTGCGGCACCGTCTCCAACTACGCACAAAACTTTAATACCGCATATTTCTAATTTCATAATGGCTTCCCATATTAGCGAATCTAACTTTTCAGCTGAAAGAGCATGGGTTGCAAAATGAGCAAAAGGGTATTTATACCCTGATGTGATACCCCGTATCATGAATTGAAGCACGTGTGTCGCCACTGACTTTTCATTATAATTTTCCACCTCCAAATCATTCAAATCTTCCTGAACCGAGTTAAGATGTGTATACCTTACTATATCGCCAGTACCTACTCGGTATACCAAGTCTTTTTCAATGCTATTTTCATCCAAGAGCAAGCAAAAATATTCTTGATGAGGTTGATCTAGTTTTTGAGTATCATTTTGTATTTTTCGGAATTAATCTGGGTTGAATCCAGGTCTGGTAAGTCTTTTTAGAGGGTAGTGCCATAATGCCAGATTGACAGATAATTCGGTAAAGTGAAGAAGATTTTCCATGCATGTACATGCACCACTTGATTATTAGTGGATGCCATCGTCGCCTATTTTTTTGTGTCCTTAGCATGTCCAATTGTGTTTTGAGAAAAAGTGTTCTAAACTCTTTGTTGCCAGCATTGAGAACCATATCTTTGGTATCAGGTTTTTCATTTATTTGGATAACTTTATCTTGGAGAATTTTTAATAAAGATTCGTGGTTATCATCTGATACTGCTTTATTAGCTATAACGTTTGTTAACCTTTTTTTAATTCTTCTCAGCTTCTCTTTCAGTTTTGCACTCTCATACTTGGTTTCTTTTAGACAAGTTACAAGATAGGTTTTACTCATATTTCCAAATCGATGAATACTTTTTTCTCCTTTTCGTCGATTACTACTCAAAGTTGATTGGAAACAAGCTCTTTGCTTTAAGCAAAAGAAGCATCGGGTTCTCTTTTCATCTAATAATAAAAATGAGCAAGAATGGCTATGGACTGCACCAGATACCACACTTAAAAAGCCATGTACTTGGCCTCCATCTCTAAAGATTGTTTTGAAACCTTTCCTCAGTATTACCACAACACGTTTCCCATTTACTTATTTGTTCAATTAACAACAGTAGTTTTTCTTGACTATTAATGAATTTCGGCAATTTTGACAAAATATACCCATTTGTAATTGGTTTCCCTAGCGATTCCGAGGGGTAAGTCACTCTCGGATGACCTGTATACCGACTTCGCGTATTTAGTACTGTTAAAGGTACGGATTTTAAAGAGTTAACAAACTCTTATTAGCACAGTCAGAGGTACGACAGTGTACACCGAGTTCGCGGAGTGACTCTTTTTCGCGCCTTCATTTTACCCCTCTTACTTGCCTCCCGCTCAACAGCCATTGCCTCCGCCCTCAGCGGGGAGTCTAGCATCCACTCTTTGGGCTCCCGTAATGCCCTTCCCATCAAAACCTCCGTTACCACTCCTAATTTCCACATGTGTCGGGGAAGCAAAGTGGTGGAAGTCCGAAGTCAAATAAAATAATATTGAATTAGATTAATAAGCATGCAGCTATTTGGAATTTGGCGCGTTTAGTTGGAAATCAGGCCCTAAACATTGAGTTAAGATTTCAAAGCTCTAGAGCTAACCGTTCTCGAGTTTTTAGGAACATATGACATACAAATAAATAAATATATAAAAGGACAAACTTTAAGACTTATAGATATAAAGGCTATTGCTATAAAAGTAAAAGATAGAAAAATTCAAAACTATTTTGTTGTGTGGCTGAGTTTCGACTGTTGTCGCAAACAGTGACATATATGGTTTGTCTTGGTTTCTCAAACCGAACACTTTCTAATGGTTTTATCGGTTCAATAGTTCCCAGAGATGGAAAATCGTTTCACGTTTAGCGGCTGTCATTTTGCATCTTACAAAAATTCGAGATATAATTTATTACGAGACATAAATTGATACTGACGTTGCTATATAAAGTCCGTATGTAAAGAGAGTAGGCGCACTATTGTTTTCGGAAGATAAAGGTTTACCTCCGACTGAAACTTGCACTGTTGAAACAGCTTAGTTTTTACCTCTCCGAGGGGACTATGTCCTCTAGGAGGGGTTATACAATCACCGTGTCTGTGTGTCTGTCTGTCCTGCGAACGCGTTCGCATTTTTGGTGCAAAGTGTAATCACTGCGTACGCAGTTTCTCGAAATCTTTGCGTTCGCAGTTGCTAGGACTGTCGAAGGGCAAACCACCGTGCGACGGTGAGCGTTAACGGATTAATTTGCGGTTGGGTTTGGTTTGGATGGTGTTTTTTCGTTAACGCTCACCGTCGTAACGGTTTTAACTCAGTTTGATTGGATATTTCGTTATAGTAATGTTTATGTTATGACGCTTGTGGGTGTTGAGTCTGTTGTGTTTGTGTTTGTTGTGTTGTGTTTGTACGGGTGTTAGCTCTTCAACTTTTTCTAATTGACTTTTGGGACGGACCGAGTGCTGAGTGTTATGCAACCTCTCAACGTCTAATGGCAGGGTTTCCACCAATTGTTCACGGTATTCGTTTTAGTATCAATTTGCAATTTGTTGGCGCCGGCCGGGAATCAAACCCGGGTCTGCTGCGTGCCAGAGATTTACTCTAACCACTAAGCCACCGACGCTTGCTAAGCTACGGTGTTTTTCGGAAACCGCTTTGGCGAATGTCCTTAACGAAGTTATAACGTTAGGTACTATAATTTATTCTACATCATTTTAAATATTTATAACTTATATTAATCTTATATTTAATTAAATATTTATAAATTATATTAATCTTATATTTAATTAAATATTTATAAATTATATTAATCTTATATTTAATTAAATATTTATAAATTATATTAATCTTATATTTAATTAAATATTTATAAATTATATTAATCTTATATTTAATTAAATATTTATAAATTATATTAATCTTATATTTAATTAAATATTTATAAATTATATTAATCTTATATTTAATTAAATATTTAAATATTTTAATGTAAAATTTGATCGTGATCAGGAATTAAACTGGGGTCGCATTGTTACCATGCGGATAGTTCAACGCCGAGCCATTGACTTCCTTAGGGAAAATATTAATGTTAAGGAACCATTATGATACGGCGGGTTTTGTTACTAAACGGATGAATACAATATCGGTGGATATGTTTAATTTTTAATTTTTGTGAACTTGTTTTTATTTCGTCGGGAATTGAACCGGGAGCGCGGTTTTAGGACTTTGATTCGTTGCCACTGTGTTATTGATTCCTTTTACGTTGTTTTATAAATCTGTAATATATTATTCAATGACGTTGTTAGTTTTTTCGAATACTCTTTTTTAAATATAATATATATATATATATATATATATATATATATATATATATATATATATATATATATATATATATATATATATATATAAAGGAAGGGTCATATGTTATTTTTACTGATCGAGATAATGTTGTTGTTTGTCTATTATTTGATCTTAATGTTTATCTTTTGTTTTTGAGCTTGTTTTTTGTTCACTAAAACGTCCCGTTTTGGAGGAGACTGTATAGTGTGTACGTCGTGTTGTTTAGCTTATCCGGTTTTATGATAATAACGTCGAAAATTCCTGTTTGTTAATGGTAAGGTGTCGCACAAACTATTCCGTCTACGGTCATTTATTGATATACGAGCTGTGGTTTAGTCAAGTGGCTTTCTGTGCATTGTGATGGTAAGCTTTTCGCTTCTTGTTAATACATTTTTTATTGGTGTGGATATTCGGACATCTACGATTCCTAATGCAGTCATTGATTTCCTGGGTGTGCAAGTCATTATATGATATTGGAAATTGGATGGTATTGGTCTTTTTCATGCGGTATGTGTCACAACATCAACAGGAAGTCTACGAGTCGTCCACTACCAGATATCGAATATAGCTATTCTGTGGTATCTTCATCAAGGGCGAGTGTTGAAATAAAATGAGTGTTAAAGATGCGGCAAGTATTTCGTAAGCGAGAAGAATACAAATACCCTCTGTAGATATTTCTTTAATTAAAATTGGCTTCGTATTATATTTAACTGATAAACTTGTTCTGTAAATAGGGTTAAATTCAATTGTGCATTGTTTTAGTGCGTCTAACTTGCTGTTGTAACTGCTTAATTTATATTATTCTGAATAAATTAAACTCGGTTGTTTCGTCTCAATTATTTAAATTAAAATTAAAATTTTATACCGGGCGGGATAGAACCGGGATTACGTTTTTAGTTAATAAATACCTTTAAGGGTCGTCTCGAGAAATTAATACCACTAGGGACCATTCTTCCGAGGAGAAGTATATTTTGGCTTGCCAACTTGTTTTTTTATTAAAATGAGTGACTAGCGTTCAACTAAAATTATAACCTGTTTTCTCAGAAAAAGGTGATTGATTTCATTATTTTAATTTCTGGGCTTTATTAACAGACTATTTTTGTTTTCTTAAATAATAATAAAACATTTGTTACTAGCTTTTTTATATATTATAGTAGTGGCACACTTGATGTTGGCGTCTTTGTTATGCTCTTTCTTTATTCGCCATGGATCTTATTTTAAACAATATATAAACCGTTTATATCAATTCTTATACGCAACAGAACAAATTTATCAGAGGTGTAGAATGCTAGGTCGTTTAAGCGAACAACAAAGAATACGCGTGATTGAACTTAGAGAACGACTTGATTCGTGTACTTACATTGCAATTAAGGTTGGTTGTTCTGTGAGAGGAGCAAAGAGAACTGTTCTAATTCTTTAACTCATGGAACTGAAAAGGTATTTAACCCATAAGCTTTCTTTTGGTTTTTCCCCCGTACAACCAATGATCAAGATTATCGTGCGCGAAAAATAATAAACACGTGACTCGTTGAACCAGCTATGGTTTTAGAATCAAAACGGCCACCGTATGAAGACGATTAAAATTGGCCGGACTCAAGAGATATCGTTGTACGTGCAAACCCATTCTCACAAGATGCACCTCGATATAAGTCGGGATCTTCTTCGATGGCCCAGGAAGAATCTAAGCCGCTTAAGGCTGTCGCACACTATGTAGTTTCCCGTACCGGCAACAGTTGCTGGTACCAAAACCGGCGCTGCTATCGGCGATGTATATCGCACACTACGCGAGTAAAATATGAGGCTGATACCGGCGATCACGCGCTCGGACGAAATCCGTCACCCGTACCGAGTTGGCCCTCAAGGGGTCGGAGTGTGCAATAACTGGTGGCTTTACCGGGGAGTCGGGGTCCGGCTCTTGTAACCCATACGAGCGGTGGCGCACTGGGAGATGTTAGCTCCGTCCAAAGGGTCCTATCTCCAACCTCCGACTTCGGTCAGGTGTGGGCTTCGGCCCAGGCTAATGGAGAGGGGCCGGGCAAACTGGCCGCCTCGGCGGATTGAGTGGCCTGCTGTGGGGCTGCGGGCCTCCGTATGAGGGCACGGTGGACCCATCTCCCGGCCTTTTGGGCTCCCACTGGGATCTCCGGTGCCAGCTGTGCCGGGTTATGCGGGCTGCTGTGTGCCCGCCGTTCCCCTTTAGGAGCTCTTTCCAATGGGCTTGGCTCCCTGCCTTTCTAGGTGGGGTGTCGACCGGCGTTGCTAGAGCATCCGTTCTCTATCCCACTGCTGTGTGCGAAGTGGCGAGCTGGTCGTCCCATTGTTGCACCTTCTGCTGGGTTGAGCGGCTTGCGTCGAAGGTGCGACCATCAGTAGTGGGGTTCTGCTACCCATGCTGGTTTTGTCACCTGTCCGGGCTTGTGGACGCTGGCGTAGGGCATTCTGATGATAGGCCTCCGGTGGTGTGGTTCTTTCCTTAGCGGTACACCGGGCTATAAATTCTGACAACAACCCGTACCGAGTTCAACTAGCCTCAACTTTTTGTCGCTCCTCTCGAAGAACCGCTCTGACATCACGGCGTTCCTTATCTTTTCAACCAATTGGGAGCCAGAAAATATTGAATAACCTTTGAAACACTGGCGTGTTGGGATATTTCTTTCTTTCGAAAGGGTTTATTTGTTATCCGTATTCAATCAGTAAAAACATGGCAGAAAATGATATAATGTCCATTTTATTAGAAAACGGTAGGGATGTGACCGATTCGACGTAATATTCTTATATCCATAGCAAATAATCCAGTATTTTTTCTTACCTTAGTAAATTCTAACTACGCAGCTTTATCACATAAGAATGTTTCACTAAATTATATAACAGTTCTACGTCTAGAAAATCAAATTAAAACGTAATATCTACAATACGAAAAGATAACAATTGTAATACTAGAAACCAAAACAAACGGATGCGCGCGCTCTCCCGGTCTCATGTATTTTGTAGCAGTGCTTCCTCCTAGTGTGTGACAGCACGAAACAATTCACTGGAATCGACAGCAAAATTCCCCGACGCCGATAACGAAAATACTTTCCCCCCAAAAGAAGTTTTGTTGCCAGTACCAATTTCTAGATTTTTTTCTATAGTGTGCGACATTCTTTAGTTATATTTTCAGGTGAGAAGGTTTAACATATTTAAAGCCTAAATTTCTGAACAAATTAATATTTAAACCCTTTTTAGACTTTTGAAACCTCTTCCAACTGACCGACTAATTGGGTAACAAGAAGGCGGGCAGCTTCATCAGCGCCGGAAGTGCTACATCGCCCGAAGACTAGTGGCCGATTTTCAGTTAATTTGGGGATGCATTGGTGTCAGGCAATCTGTAGTTCTTCACCTCTACGAAGGAAGATTCAAAGCTCCAAACTACGTAAGGATTTCGGACGAAACAATTATCCCATCCGCTGCGGCTATAAATGGTGTTCAGAACGGTGGCAGATTCCTTTACATCGAATAACGTTTTTTTTCTTCAAATTTGACGTATTTAATATATATTTCAATTATTTTATTCACAATTTCAGATTCATTATCCCAGTGATAAAGCCAGAGCATCTGGAAAACGAAGGCATAGAAAGTTTTGTTTGGGTGGCACTTTCTTCTGATTTAAAGCCCATGGAAAACTAGTGGGCTCTATTGCCAAATATTTGGAAACACGTATTACACAGTTGCGAGACGATCTTGCGGATATGGTCAGTCAAGCTCAGGCTCAAATTCCAAGAGATAACGTCAGAAAACTTACCAATTCATTTCGCAGAAGGTTATTAGAACGCGTTCGAAACAGAGGACAGAGAATAACTAAGCTTTTACAACAATTTTCAGTGGGAGATAATAAACTTTTATCGTCTGAAGACAATTGTGTCGCTACTCTCCTTACAAACCGACTTTACAAAGTAACGTGTGTATCCTTATAAATTCTATCTATATCTATATCCCAACTGGCCTTTTTTGAAAACATAAAACCATTAAGAAGTATTCGGTTTAAAAAACCAGGACAGTTCACTTAAGTCACTGTTTGCGACCACAGTCGAAACTTTTAGAAGTACAATTAAGCAGCCTTTTTTTATTGTCTGGAGATTTTCGTACCCTTTAATTCTTATCTCAAAAAAGTATATTCATCAGTTCAAAACAACAAATTAGACATATGACTTTTGCCTTTTTCTTTTACGTGTATAGCAACAGCGTTTATACGCTATAAAAAATTATGAACGTACCGCGTATTTAAACCCTCCCACTGATATTATTTTGGATCTATTTAGTTTAATTCAAATATCTATTAAATATTTAAAGGGCTGTAACCTTCTAACTATGGGCTGAAATAAATATATGTACACTTTTGCTATATAAATCGACCCCAGGGAAAATAAAAATAAAAATCCGAGCTCCAAAGAAGTTGGGAACTTTGTAGTAAGCGGAGTTTTGGCGGTTATAACCGAAATTTTAAATGTTTCGATTACCTAGTATGTTCGTTTTGTGGGGCTCATTCCATTTCTTTACTAAACGAAGAATCTCCTTTCTATCGTTTTTAAAAATAAAATTGTTCGAAATTAATTTTTAAAAATATAACAAGTCAACAGAGTGTACACAATTACTCCATTACAATTTAATGTTTTATCAATTTGCTTTTACGGTTTCAAGGCTCAAATTTAAGCAAAGATCTTCAAAATATATACCTTTCCATCTGATGTGCACAAATTTACGAAAAGGTGACGAAAATTGACTACAAATCTTTTCAAACATTTATGAAATTAACTTAAATATTCTTTATTTTATAAATTATTCCCCAAATCTTATATCTGATCATTTATAGGTCCCAACTTAGAGAAAAAATATTAAAGTTTAAAATGTGTTGAAAAATTCTCAACTGCGTTGACAAGGTTATACAATGAATGGAACAAACCTTCTGTGGTAAATTTTGTAAAAGTCTTACTTTAATCTAACCCTAAAGCTTTTTTATTTGTGTAATTATTTACACCGTGGTTCTTAGGAAGCTCTTCGTTAATAACCTTTAAAAAAAATATAACTTTTAACAAATTTAATAGCCACAAGACTCACAGAATTAGATTTATTTAATACTAAATTAATCCTATTTGCATATAAATAGTTGACAAAATGCAGCTGTTTTTCAACAGCTGAGATTTTCTCTCGATGCAATCAGTTGGTTTTTTTTTTTCAAAATAAGAAAGATATTTATTTGGTGCCTATGACAGCGGGGTCTTCGCACCACACACTCCAAAATTACATAAAAGGACTTAGCACCAGAACAAAGAAGAGGAAAAATTAAAAAACAAAAACGAAAATAGAAAAAACTGACAACAGACGAAATCTAATGACAGCCAATTAAAAAACTAGGCAAAACAAAGGTGGGAACTTAACATTAATTGATTTTCGCCACTTTAAAAATGTCACAAAGATCGTTAATAATCGCCAGGTCTCCATGCTGAACTGATTTTTTTACACCATTTCTATTTGTATCATATTTGCCGGTGACTAGAGAACCCAGGAGCCTAGGTCGAATTTTTTTACCACTCTCACAAGTGAAAAGAAGATGATCCACAGACTGCACCTTATCATAAGAACAGCTTGAGCATATGTTGGAAGATCGCAAATTTATATTATATAGTCTTTCATTTGTAGGTAAACGATCGCATATGAACCTGGCAATGAGGGAGTCCTTCCAACGTGGAAGTCTCAAAGCAGAAATGACGTCACTGGTGGGATCAGATTTATAAAAACCCTGAGCACGACTTTGCACAATTTTTTTCCATTCAGAAGTCCATATGTCATTAAACAATTTAGTACAACGCAATTTCAGACAAGATTTAGAATTTGGGAGAAACACTGAAATTAGAGGGGGACAAGAGATGTTAGAAATGTCGGCACAGCGGTCCGCAGCAACATTACCCGGCACTCCTATATGTGAAGGACACCATAACAATGAGATTTTGCCCTTGTATGTAGCACTCAAGGCCCGAAAAGTTAAAACTTGGGGATCTGAATTAAAACCAGAGAGCATGATGAGAGCTGATTTAGTTATCAATACTGCGGAAAGATCATAGATGGCATTACATTCTGCTCCATGAAGCGAAAATCTCAAACATACAAAATGAACCATATAATCACTATTAGATTAAATTCAACCAATTTTCCCCCAGTGCGTGGTGTTATTGTACAAGAAATAAGTAATTTTCTAGAAAGTTTTAAATGTATATAGTCAGTTAACCTAGAATATTTTAACTAATAGAATTTTATGGGCTAATTGTTTCTAGGAAAGAAGATACTTAAATGTTTATGATGGATTACAATTATATTAATAACAGTGATGATAGTTTTTATTTAAAAATATTTTATTAGATATAAGTAAATAAATTTTAACAAAAAATACCCATAACAAATGGTTTATTCCTTCTGTAAAAACAAGGTGCACTCGTTAAAGTGGAATCGGACGAAATTTAAAAAATGTCACACTATGACAATATATATTCAAAGCTTTTTATCTACGGTGAACTAACTTTCGTTAAGTAATGTAATTCTATTACGATCCCCGTTGAAGTCGACAGTAGTAAATAAGGCTAATAGCTTACGTAATACTGAATCTTGAGCATGAAAAATTGCGACACTTTTTAAAAAACATAATAATAACTATTTAAATTTGTAATTTTGAATTTAATTAAAATGATTAGGGGAAGTTAAAGTTAAAAATCATATCGTTGTCTAGGGGATGAATTTGGAATATAATTAAATAATAAGTGTCAGCATTAAAAGAGAAACAAATAGACGGAACTGGCAATGGTAAATCATTTATTGGGCACTACTATAACCTTAACAGCAATACAATATTATTAAATCTAACAATACGTAAGCTAACTTACAACTAAAAATTAATCAAAACAATTAAAGCTACGCGGAGAGTATATAATATTAAAGCGTTTGGCTGGTTCCCCATTTTAAAAATAAATTGTCTTACGGTACCACATTCACACAGATCCAACGCTGGCTTCGGCTTTACGATGTTTGGGCCGGACGGTGAGGACAACGGCAGCTACGGCACAGCGGCTGGTCAGTTGACCTAGTAGCGCGTATTGTTTTGTGACCCGCGACTGGACATTTCTCAGCTCGCGAAAAACTTCACCACGAAGGTGCACCACTATGAGCTTGATATTCTAAAGCGTTAGCATCTCTGGTTTCAGGCACTGTTCTTTTTTTGAACGAAGGGGAGCTACCCCTTTTTATAGGATCGACAGAGGCGTCCCGTAAGTTCTTGGAAAACCCAAAAGACGTCAGGGCCAAACCTGGAATGTTTCGGAAGATGCGCGTCGCAAATTTCCGAAAGTGATTTCCGGTGTTTTTGGGGAACCAGCGCTTAGGGGAAAACCAGCCATTGAATTTTCTTTTTCCCGACACGTTCGTTTTTATACAAAGGAATATATATAGAAAATTAAGCCTAACACTGATGTATAACGATTTACCAAAATTTAAAATATTTAAAGGGGATTATTTAATTTATGAATTAATTAATTATTTGTTACAAACTGCTTAATTAAAGGTGAAAAGTATCAATTAGAAAGAGGTCCGACTATCAACTTTCTTGCCTTTGAATGTACTACATTTTCCCATAGAAAAGTTCGCTGAGGCTTTATTTTACTCTGTCCTACGGAGCAGAATTAATTATATTTGAGCACTTTTAATAGTAAGTTTAAAAAATTATTGCTTGGGTCCCACGAATTATTAAGTTGAAAAATGGGGCGTTCAGATTGAAGAACGTTTTAGAGGCAACTAATTGGCAGTGAATTAAGCAGTGTGAAAAGGAAATGTTGGTACACTTTTTGAAGGACCAACGCGCGAGGACTTTTAAACCTTTGATTCATCGCCTGTTTACTAAATAATATTGCGGTTATCGAAATAGCAGACACAAATAATAAGCCTTATTTCTAAATTTCATAGAGGGAACATTATAGCAGACAATCTCTTTGAAGGAAGCCAAATAGTTAGCCCTCTTGTAAGCAATTTTCATATTACGACCCTCAAAATTTGAATTTAAACATATTTTGGTGGAAACGTGTGAGCAGCGTAGGGTGACTATTTAATCGGTACATCGAATATAACTAACAAATTTGCCACCAATAAAATTGCTTTGTTTGAACAGTACCTAAGTTATTTTTGGGCATTCAATCACCAACTTTAGAGATTGGTCGTTATTTTAACCCATCCAACAAATTAAACATCTGTGCAAAAATCGGTGAGGTAGTAAACTTTCGCATTGAAAATGTTTATAGGGCTAACGTTTAATATCTCCAACAATCAAATATTTACACAATTTCGATACCAATTGGTTAATTTCCTTATACAAACAGGATAAATATTATTTTTAGGAATATATGTATCCAGTACCTGAAAATATAGAGTATTTGTGTACCAATTTTCTTAGCTGTTTAGAAATTCCGAAAAATGCAAGTGTCCTTTTTTTTTACCATGCGCTCCCACTCTTTATTGTTCGTTAGCGTTTAATTAATATTCATTGAACAGTATTTCATACATTATTAATTTCAGTACTTAATATTTAATTCATATAAAATTATTCATTTAAAAGATTTGTGTTTCGACCGATTTTTTTTTTCAAATTGAAACATGTAGTTAAGCTTGATCAAAGAAGCGAAATTGTCGTTTACCATTTTTCCCTAGCTCCTTTAGTTTGTCCAGTATCAGCGGTCAAAAGTGGACGAAACGTAGTGTAGTCTATTTGTTAAAAGAAGTCACGGACCTACGGTTAGCCACGTTCAACTTCGATCGCGCGTACCACGCTTTAGCGGCCCTGTCAATCGCCTGAATTTTACGTGTTTATATTTTCCCGCCAGGGTTCTGCTACGACCAAAATTTTACGTTAGTCGCCTATGAAAAATCAACAAAAAACCAATTTTTTAAATAAATTTAAAAAAATTAATTAAACCGAATGTAGGTTAATATTTAAATAATAGTATATTATTTTTTAAAGATTCTAATTTTTTAACGGTGTTTATATTATAATTAAAGAGTTAAAGACCGAGAACAGAGGGAATTTCCACCCCTCTTATCCTGTACTAAATTTTTTGACGAGTGACAACTGATTGACATCTCTGACAACTTCATTGTCAGCTCTGACAGCTTCCATGCATTGTGACTTACCTCTTTTTGATGCTCATTGCATATATTCTATTCAATTTTGCGGGGGTCACAATTCGCGCACGAGAAAATGGAATCTATGTTCTCGGCCTTTAAACAGAACACAAGAACTTCCTCTAGATGCTCCCAGCTAGGAGTAACAAACACAACACCCCACACAAGGAAAACGCAACCCGTCAAAAGTCGTGGATTTTCTTGTGTACATTTTTCATTGGCTAGACGCGTTAGCGACTGCTGCCGTCGGAAAGGGAAAATTCGGAAATTGTCTTCCCCCCGCCCGTAAAACGTTCATCGTAAAGGCTCGTGACGCTCGCCCAATGAAATTCGTACACAACCTTTCGTTAGCGTGTTTAAAGGCTAGCTGCGTTCTCCTTGTGTTTGTTGCTCCTAGCTGCCAGCAACATAGTATTATTAGAGAGTGTATAATTTTGCGTAATACTTGAAACACATGTAAATAAATAAAACAAAAAGTGAAAAGAAGATTCACTGTAACTTCAGGGTAAATATATTCTTTTGAAATTTTTAAATTAAATAATATTAAGCAAAAACATATTATCAGCGCAATAAATTATAATTTTAGGTTTAAACAAGTTTTAAGCTTTTAAACCTATAATTATAATGTCTATTTAGTAAGAGCAAGAATGTATTTATTTATACTCAGGGAGAATGAATATGTCGAGACTATCGACGGACACGTTGAGGCCCTAACCCCGTCACACCAAGGGGGGGGGGGGGCGCTCTTATTTTTTAAGACCGCGCAGCATCGTTAATCGCGTCGAAAACGTAACTTTTAAGAACCAATCAGATTGCAGTATTATTTGATTTTATTAAAGCGGAGGAGCATACCGAGGGCGAGGGGTAAGACACTTATGATTTTTGTGTACACCGGGAGTTCGAACTCTGGAGAGTTCGAGGAAGTTTGAGGGAGTTTGAGGAGAGTTCGAGCGAGTTCGAGGGACTACGAGGAGAGTTCGAGCGAGTTCGAGGGACTACGAGGAGAGTTCGAGGGAGTTTGAGGGAGTTCGTGAGAGTTCTCTAGAGTTCAGGGGAGTTCATAAGAGTTCCAATAGCAAATGTACACCTGAGTTCTTGAGTGTCTTACCCCTCGACCGAGGGCCCCAACGGGTGGAATTGGAGAAAACCTAAAAATAATCTCAACATATTCATTCTCCCTGAGTATAAATAAATACATTCTTGGTAAGAGTTTGTAATTTTATGTGACTGAAAATGTTTTCCAAAATAAAAATTCAATCCTGAACAGAAATCATTGTCCTTGAAGTGCAGGCTGCAGACCTTCTTTTGATACAAAATCATCCCGACTAATCTTAAAACAAATTAGACATACGGAAAATACAACTTAGGAACGGTTATAAACTCGTGAGTTTGCTTTTCTTATATATATATACTAGCTGAGAAGCCCGGCCGCCGGCCTGGCTTTCAGCTAGTTGAGTAAATTGGGGTTTAGAAAACGGGAACAAAATGCACTTTACTTTAAATATGCATATTAAATTACTTTTAAATAGTAAATAGGCATTTTTTAAATTGCAAACGTTTAATAGAGCAGAATATCATATCTTGTTGAAGATGTAATTATGATAAAGCGTTTTTGTACACAATATTTTTAGTTTCTCCGAGTAAGTATGTACAGGTTATTTGCAGCTCCAACTCTTGAGCACGCCACATAAAGCATGGGTTTCCCGCAGTTTTAAGTGACTGCCCTTGCGCTTTATTAATTGTCATTGCGAAGCTAAGATTGATTGGAAATAGACCATTCTATAAAAGATTGAATTCGGGGGTGGGGAAAGGAAAACTGTTTTTGCAAGAATGATTTACATCGACCTTAGTATGTATTCTCCTTGTGTTTTACTCTTATATATCGATGGTTGCAGGGTAATTTAACAAAGAGTAAATATTCAATATTTACCTTCGAGATTTGATGACAACTATAAAAATAAGCTCTGTTATTCATCGGTTAATTAAACGTAAAATTGTTAAAATTACCAAGTATAAGATAATAAAAACTATTTTTAAATGACGTTTAGTTTAAAAAATCTTTATAAAATCACTAAGCCTAATTATAGCTCGGACGACTTTTGGCTGAGAAATAAAAGTACCGGTAACTTCTTAATATTGTTTTGTGAAGTTGGCCGTGTGTGACGTCGAAAAAACAGTTTAGACGCGTACGAATCTTTTATAGAAAGGTCTATTGCAGGCGTGTCTGCGTGACACGGATAGAGAGGGGAAGGGGTGGGCTGAGAGAAGAGAACGAACGCGAGCGAAAAGGGTCGAAGGTCGTGCCATGCAGCAGCTAAGTGAGGCAATTAGAGCCAGAGAGATAAACTCCCGTGTCTCTTTCCCGTTCTCTTAATACCCGCGTCTCTTGACAACGTGATGTCAGGGGTTTCGGTCTTGCGGTCACCGGTTATTGGTCCCGTGGTCAAAAACTACGAAGGTTAGCAATCTCAAGACGCCCCTATAACCTGACGTCAGGGGCCACAATGCCACAGGCCAAATTTCGTGCGAATCGGGCAATTATCTTGGGCGTGCATAGAAGGTAACAAACCAATATATATACATATATATATATATATACACAAACATCAGATTTTATTTATATAGATGTAAATTATTAATAAGAGTTATTAAGTTTAATAGAGACATTATTTACACATCAAAACGCTCTAAAGACCTCTACAGCCTTCAAAACTATGTGTTCTAATATGGCGTCTTCATATTAAAACGCGTCTCTTTTTCTTCATTTAATTTTTTTAAGGTAATATTTTTGTAATTAATTATACAGAAAAATATTAAGAAAAGATATTTTAACTTACTAAACCTTGTTTTTCATAAAAAGGAAGGAGGAAACATTTTCCGCGATTTCCCTTGTATTCCCCGCCATTGGCGATAGTAGGTTTTTGGTCGTACGTAGCCCCCTAGCGGGACTATTAACACAAAATAACATAAGAGACGAGGAGATTAACGGGGCCGCTAAAACAAGGTACGCGCGTCGCTAGTCCGGGCTCACTAGCAAAAGAGTTTTCTATCCAAGGTTCGGGATGCTTCCCAAAACAGATAGTCGAATTTGGTTTCGTTCTGATCACACTATGAACGAACTCAGTAAATAAATAGTTAAATATTGAGTTTTAACTGTCGTGTGAGTTGTGACCGTGACTTTAAGCGACTGTGTGACTAAAATCGATAAATAAGTGTTTGATATGTTGTGGAGTGACTGTTTCTTTCCTATCAGCGAGTGTTGAATGTGGGATTCAACGAAACGGTTAAACATATATATTCTGATTTCTTAAGTATTTCTTTTATGGTATGTTTTATTTTATTATTGCCCACAAAATAATGAATTACAATAATTCCACGTACTAAAATTCATCGAATAATAAGTTGCGATAAAATAAATAATGAATAATAAAGTAGAGGTGTAAAAATCTTGGGAAGAAAACCGTATTGATAGTGAGCCCGGACTAGCGACGCGCGAACGTAGAGCGATAACCGAAGGGCCGTGACTTCTTTTAACAAAGACTATTCTAACAAGGAGAGTACCCGAGGTGTAACACACCGATTTTGATCAAACTCGGATGTTTGGTAGACCTTCATGTAACTTGAAAAACTCTGAAGGGAAATGTCTCCATAGGCAACCGTTTTGCCACGACAACCAAAAATGTTTTTACCAACACAAAATGGAAATTTTCCTACTGAATATAACATGGGAATCTGACCAATTTTTAGGGTACCCCATGTAAAAAATTTTAATCAATTTCGAACTTATTCATTATTTTAATCTTCATATTTTCTATTTTTAGCATTTTCAAAAAATAAAATTTTTACAGGGGGTAACCCTCAAAATTGATCAGATTCCCATGTTATTTTCAATGGGAAAATTTCCAAGTGTGTTCTCAAAAACATTTTTGGTTGCCATGGCAAAACGGTTACCTAAGGAGACATTTCCCTTCAGGGTTTTTCAAGTTACATGAAGGTCTACCAAACCCCCGAGTTTGATCAAAATCGGTGTGTTACACCTCGGGTAGTCTCCTTGTAAGTTTCGTCCACTTTTGACCGCTGATACTAGACAAACTAAAGGAGCTATGGGAAAATGGCAATGGACAATTTTGCTCCTTTTATCAAGCTTAGCAACATGTTTCAATTTGAAAAAAATCTGTTGAAAGCCAAATCCCAATGAAGAAGTGCGATGTCCTTTAATGTAATATTTATAATAGTGTAATATTAATTTACAATTTTTGTGCACAATTATTGGCCTACATTTAGTGTTTAATTAATATGCATCTTCCCTAATTGCAAGAAAATTGTACGTGGAGCAAAAGTGTTAAAGTAATGTTTACCCAGTATTATAAAAATTTCAAAAATTATTATTCATATTTATTTTATATTATGTATTCGTTTAAAATCCAATATTTCAAATGTATAAACGAGCTCGGCACAATAATCTAATTAATTTCAATAAAAATTATTAAATGAAAATAATAACTGGTAATACTCCAAATTCAACTTTTTAACCCTTTATAGGGTCTGAAAGAAGTTATTGACTAAGGTAGGAAATAACCATTATGTACTGTTATTAAGTAACTTTAAACGGATTTAAAAAACAAAACAAAATGTTTCATAACAATGCGTTACAATCACATAATGTATTAATTGTATTAAGTTCAACCAAAACTGGAAATTGTTTCTCAAAGCGTAACTTTGTCACGCACTTCTATTTCCAACAAGATATTACCGAAAACAAAGACGCAATTTTCACGAATATATTA
Organism: Leiobunum rupestre; assembly: GCF_980474605.1. Classification (NCBI taxonomy): domain Eukaryota; kingdom Metazoa; phylum Arthropoda; class Arachnida; order Opiliones; family Sclerosomatidae; genus Leiobunum; species Leiobunum rupestre. The sequence goes on along the minus strand of NC_143385.1, from coordinate 38,771,727 downwards.
TAAACGCTTGACTAAATATTACGAATTTACGTAAATTTTTCCTTAAAATACTTATAGTTCAAAAATATCTACTTACAATTAACCTGGAAAAGGAGTAGGAAAAATCGAGACTTGTTTAATTCACGGATGGCTTTAAATACAATTATCCCGACAGATATCCGTTTCAGCCTTAAATATTAAGTGAAAAACTTGATTTGTCATTAAAAATATAAAACGTAATATATTATAATATAATATATAAGTTTCTTTCCGTCAAAACTAGCCTAGGGAACCATTTTTTTAGGGTTTAGCTTCTTTGTCCCTTTTCAGTAAAAACTTCTCTACCTATTCACGTATTTTATCACTCTTTGCAATGCCGTCCATGGGTCGTTCTTATTAACCTTACATTGAGAACAATAGATCGTTTCACACGACTGAGGAAACAGTTCATCGTAAATTAACGTCCCCTCGCATAGAACTCAAGGACATCTAATTGAGAGCGAAGTGTTCACGAAGCGGAACTTGATTAATAGACTATTTTTTCACGGTCATTATTTAAGTTATCTCTCGAGTCACATTTTACAATACATTGTGGACTAAACTAGTTAACTTTATACCATACAACAAAATAATTTAAAATTAATTTTAATTGGATTTAGAATGTTAACAATTTTCTTATTTTAACGCTTTTCTTTTTTGAAGGTTTTGTGAATGTCAGGCACTTCTAATTGGAAAATTCAAACTGTTTTTATATATTTATAGATCTGATTTTAAAAAAGAAATTAAGGTAGTTGTTGATTTGATTGCAGTTCTTTATTTTGGTTTACCGAATTTTGATTCAAATCGATATTAAATAAATGTTCCACTTTAACAAAAGCACGCTAAATGAGATTTACATTTTAAAACTTTAAGATAATACTATTTATAATACCAAGAATGTATTTATTTATAGTCAGGGAGAATGAATATGTCGAGATTATTTTAAGCGTTTCTCCAATTCCACCCGTTGGGGACCCCGGTATGCTCCTCCGCTTTAATAGAATCAAATAATATTTCAATCTCATTGGTTCTTAAAAATTACGTTTTTCGACGCGATTAACGCTGCTGCGAGGACGCAAAAATAAGACCGCCTCCTTTCCCCCCCCCCCCCTTTAGCGTGACGGGGTTAGCGCCTCAACGTGTCCGTCGATAGTCTCGACATATTCATTCTCCCTGAGTATAAATAAATACATTCTTGATAGAACTTTAAAAGATCAATGCTTAACTGCACGCGATCACTCCATAAAAGCAATATCCAGCAATAGTAATTTCAAACGGCTTTTAACGTTTTATATTTCGAAGGACTACAGTTTAATATGTACTGCAAATTCGTTTCCAATAACTCCGTGATTTTTTCCAACATTAAAAATGTTCATCTAAAATTGAAAAACTCATAAGAAGTCAACTACATTTTCTTCTGCCGTCTGCTACTTTATATACCGATATGATTTCTGGTAATTTGTTACTTTCAAAACATACTGCATAGTTTTTTTATTAAAAATTCCTTAACTTTTGTAGTGCCACAAATTGGCCTCAAGTACATAAAGAGCCTTCGTCTACTTTAAATAAAACACATCTAAGGTAGGGCTTTATTTCTTATCAAGACTTCGGGTAATGGTTTCCAGATGCTCGGTCCAAAGGCGCTGGTTGCGGAGGGAAAGTTTATGGGCTCGGGTTCAGTGGCGAATCTTTAGCCAAGATTCTCCCTCGACCCCCGAGGTTAAAGTTTGTGGGGCGACCACTGCGAGGAGATAGCGAAGCTTCTATCTCATCTTTCATTGAAATGTATTACGTAATTGTAACCCCGTTTAGTAACCCCCTTTTAATAACTGAGAGTGTCAAGTGAGAACCATTACCAGTGTTATTATATTTTATTTCATGCATTGTTTTTTTGTTGTTCCGGTCTTCGGCAAGTGTTTGTGCCCCATATGTGGTATTTGTGTGCGGCGTTGACATTACACCTTTAGACTTCCAAGAGCGCAACATGGGTCCAAAGGAAGACCAAATAGTGCCATTAAAAACGTAGTTTGTATAATGGAATTATAAGCTTGGGGTGAGATGCGGACTCCGTCCGTTTCAATTTAAAAATGATGTGTTTGCGAGTGGTTAACTTGGGAATGGTCACATAACCAGGGCTACTAGAAAAAGGACCAAAATTGGCGCAAAAGGAGGAGAAGACCATGGCTCAATGAGAAAGTGCAGATGATTTAAATTCTGCTTCTCTTAAGGAGGCCGAATGTGAGCGCTCTGAAAGACAGCTGCCGATTCTAAAAAGACGCTAGCAAGAGTAACCGCGAGTGCGGTCGTAATGTTAAGCACAGCCGTGTATAAATTGCCACTTTTCCATTAAAAAACCTCGTCCGCATCAACGCTCACCCATCAGTCGAAAGGTCATGAATTTACCACCAGTTCAATAATTGAACTGGACAAAGACTACTAGGTTGGGAATATAATGTAAATAATCCCTAATGTCGCATTCCCTGCATGTTATACAGGGTCTTTTTTTTTAGATCGGAAAAGTGTTTTTTTTTCAAAAACTATTTATAGTACCGATTTCAAATTTGGAAGGTCAATTCTCTATACCGGGGGACATCAGTTTGAGAAATTTGAGCGTTTTCGGTAATGTTTTTCACCAATTTTGAAAAATTATTTTTCGACCACTAGGTGCGAGATAAAAAATTTCTATTATAAAGTTGTAGGCCGTCATCGAAAACCCTTAAAAATTGTTCACTCGACGAAAAACAATTTATTTATCAGTGAAAATTCGAGCTTGAAAAATTTACAAGTTGGTGAAGCCAAATTACGATTGTTTGAAACGATAATTGAAACCGAATTACCTAATCCAGTTGAAACTTTGGTTAAAAAAACGACCGGATTTAAAAAACACGAGGCTATAGGTCAATCCTAAACATGCATTGGGTGTTTGATAATATTTCGAACAATGCCTCGTTATTCAGTAGCTGAGCGTACCGAGATAGTTGCCATTTACTATGGAGAAGCAGCGCAAAACCTTAGAAGAGTGACTGAAATCTTCGCAGAAAGACATCCAAATGGAGCACCATCTGTAAATACAGTAAGACGAGCAATTCACGATTTCAATCAATTTGGTAACTTGCAACCTAGGTTTCGCGGATTGGGTCAACCGGATTTAGACTTCGAGAACAATGTACTCGCGTACTTTGTGGCATATCCTCGTCACAGTTGCGCTAACGCCGCTGCTGATTTGGGTTGTTCTGCAAATCATGTGTGGAAAATTCTTCGTAAGAATCGCTATCACCCATACAGAGCTACGCTCCACCAAGGACTAATTGACGGAGACCATCAAAGACGTTATGAATTTAGCAACTGGTTACTAAATGCTGTCCAAGAAGATAGACAATTTTTGCGCCATGTTTTGTTCTCCGACGAAGCGTCATTTTCTAGAGATGGGCCCTTTAATCATCAAAACAGCCATCTTTGGTCTGACATCAACCCACATTGGGGTTTTGAATATCATCACCAGGTTCAATTTGAACGGGTCAATGTTTGGGTTGGACTTGTTGGAAACCGTTTGATTGGTCCCTTTTTCCTGCCGACGAACCTCAACGGCCAAAGGTATTTACATTTTCTACAGAACGAACTGAGTGACGCAATCGACGACCTTCCATTGGCTGAAAGACGTCAGTTGTGGTTTCAGCAAGATGGCGCCCCTCCGCATTTTTCCCGGCAAGTAACTGAGCACCTCAACAACGAGTTTCCTGAAAGGTGGATAGGGAGAAATGGTCCAGTGCATTGGCCAGCAAGGTCACCTGACCTAACACCGCTGGATTATTTTCTCTGGGGATTCGTTAAAGCAAAGGTATACGCCACGCCCATTGAAACTAGGGAGGAACTCATTAGACGAATAATCAGTGCTTGCCGAGACGTCACACCAGAAATGGTAGAGAAAGCGTTTGAGAACTTAATTGTCCGCGCACAAACCTGTGTTGCAGCCAATGGTGATATTATTGAAAATGTTTTGTAAAAATTTATGTGAATAAAATATCTGCATTTAAAAACCAAACGTGTACATTTTTTCAAGTGTGAAAACTCTACTACGTTTGTATTAGACTTGTTCCCTTTTCAATTATCGTTTCAAACAATCGTAATTTGGCTTCACCAACTTGTAAATTTTTCAAGCTCGAATTTTCACTGATAAATAAGTTGTTTTTCGTCGAGTGAACAATTTTTAAGGGTTTTCGATGACGGCCTACATTTTTATAATAGAAATTTTTTATCTCGCACCTAGTGGTCGAAAAATAATTTTTCAAAATTGGTTAAAAACATTACCGAAAACGCTCAAATTTCTCAAACTGATGTCCCCCGGTATAGAGAATTGACCTTCCAAATTTGAAATCGGTACTATAAATAGTTTTTGAAAAAAAACACTTTTCCGAGCAAAAAAAAAGACCCTGTATATATTGCATGATAAATAATGTATATTAGTCGCGAAGGGAAGTACTTTCAATTTTGTTTGTTTTCGTAACGTTTAATTTCACTTTTTATTAATAATATTATTGGTATTATATTTTTTTGTACTCTCAGATTCTAGTTTACATTGTAGTATACGCCTAAATATATTCATACCACTAGACAACAACTGATCCATGTTTAACTAAAATTCGCTAACTCCAATACAAGTGGTTACTCGAATGGAAACCCGGGATAAAATTTAAACAGTGCGTTACCCTTTTTGTTTATGATATTTAGTTTAGGCTCGAAAATGAGTCCCCGTATGTTTGGTTTTTTTTTAAACATTCTCGTGGTCTGTAGGCGAGGAGTCGGGATTAAAATCTTCACATTAAAAAAATATATTTGACCTAGGACTTTTATCCCTATAGCGTTAGAGCGGAAAATGTTTAATTATTTCAAATTTGATGAATAAAATCTATCATAAAATGCCAAATGCATGTTTCAAGCGAGGGGCTGATCACTTAGGTAATCGGTGTATGTACAAGCGTTTAGCTTTGTCTTTACTAAGTGATTACGTAATCGATTACCGATCTAACACTACCAAAGACTGTACTCACTGTACGGTGTAAATAATATAAGTAAGTGAGTTCCTTTAACGTATTATTTCAAAATAAGTTATCTAAATAATAAAATTAACAATTCTTGAATTAGTTTAAATGAAAAAAAAAGCTTTCAGCTAATTGTTTGAAGACAACTGTCAAAAGAATAGAGCTAATTGTTTGTTTGGAGGCGACTGTCGAAAAACTGGAGCTAATTATTTGAAGACAACTGTCAAAAGACTAGCTAATTGTTTGAAGAAAGCTGTCAAAACATCTCGCCTTATTATTTCTGGTAATGGTACCAAAACTAAGCTTAAATTATAAAAATGTGAGATCTTACCGTTTATTCAACCTACCGACCGTGAGTCAGCTTCGACGTTAAGTAGATTCCTCCATTTGGTTGCAATTCTAGTATTGATAGTAAATCACCTGTCTTTACTAAAGAACAGTAGCTTTAATTCACAGTGATTTGGCGGTGAAGCACCAACCCGGATAAGTTATTCGACACCAAGAGCCAGAGGAGCGAGTCTTTCGGAAAACAGCCATACCTTCAAGTCATTTATCAGTTTGAATCCCTCCGCGTCTGAAATAAATTTAATCTAAAGGTTTCCGTTAAGTTTTAACGTCATCTGGCTCACGTAAGCTAGCAGTTGTATAAAACTTTTGTCTAAATAGAGCCCTGCTTTTTGATCTAGATTTCTGCTTCTACCACAGTCATTCGGGTCTTCCAGCACATAAAACATCTCCAAATAGACCAGTTTTAATTTCAAACAATTATAATCACAGCTCTCGTCTAAGCGAGGACGACCCATTTTTAATCTAATACACCCCTAGACAGCTAAATAGTCCAGATGCAGGATGAAAGTACCTTCTTAGAATTTTTTTTTCGTTTAGAAGTTATTGATTCTTGGGCTACGAAATATTTAAGGTATTTACGTTCTAGCTGTTCTCTTAATACCCAACCCCCTCTGGCAAATAATCTCTAACCTCGCCCTAGTTCTAAACTATTGGTTTCTCAAAATCAACCCCAGATTTTTATAAGGACTAGGGCACAGTAAGAAGAGCTGTAAGAAAATTATATAATTACACATATCACTATAATGTCAGTATTAATACTGTCGGGAGAATGGCTTTGTTAAGACGAGATTTGGCGTTGCTTCTAATCTCCCTCATGCTTAAAAGCACCACTTTGAGCCGAAGTCAGCAAGCGACTATTAAAGCCATTAATTCAGGTGGCCGGGTAGCAATGCGTAGGAGGGTGGTGGTAGTCCCCTCACGCCACGCGTGCAAAAAGTGGGCGCCTTTTCTCTAAAACAGTCAAATCGTCGCGGTATCTCATTGGTCTCCTATTGATTATCGCGATTGAAACACATGCCGGTGATGTTTTTTCTTTCACATTTTCGTTCGCGGAGTAGATTAGAGCATGATGACCGCGGTTCGTATCAACATAGTTATTTCCCTTCTATAAAAATATATATATTCTTGATATTAATCAACATAGAAGTGCATCAATGCATTATTTATAAAGTTAACCTCAAATTATAAGAAATCACCTGCAAAAAATTTATCCCGTTGCAATGGCAGATTTATTTCCACCCATGTATTACCATTTTCCAAAAACCCTAACAAATTACCACACTCCGTAAGTTTTTGTACGTTTCCCTACGAGAGGAAGTGGTAAACAAGTCTAACACAAAATTCCCGTGTGCTAGCTAGTTGCATTGATCGTTTAATTCGTACAACCATTAAAACCCATTGCATTCCTAAACAAATAACCGTATAGAACTATAAGACACCCATTAGGCCATTCAGAACAGCTATACCCTAATAATGAGGAGTACTTCTATAAAAATCACTGTAGACGATTTTCTTACATTGAGCCGCACCTCTCTTACTTAAATAACTAAGTATTACACCATAGCATATGGGATTTTTTTTTAATGATAAAATATCAGCAATAAAATATATAAAAATATAGCAGTATCAACGTTGCAAATTAAAGAACATCTTTATATACAACATTTTTAGTTAATACCGTTTGCTTACGCGGTAAACGTTTACCTCGGTAATCGGTGTCTAAATCCACCCGGGAAAATGCAACGTACAAATTGACAGTGTGAAAACACTGGTTCTGGTAAATGAACTCCCACGTTATTGAGAGTCTGACCGTGGGCATTGTTAATGGTCATGGCTAATGCTACCTGAATTGGAAATTAACGCCATTTTCAAACAAATGACACATTTGTTTCCGATGGCGCGAGATCTATTGTGGTAAGATAAAATATTTTACCTTTCGACCACCCGGTTAGTATCTCTGCCAACAAATACCGAAAGTTTAAAAAAAGAAAATAGAGTACAGAAATTTTTACATTCTTTGGCATTTTCATCGGTGAAAAGACATATAATAGGCTGATTTGGCGCAGAACGAAAACAAATACCAAAAATTAAAAAAACAAATAAAGAATAGGCTGATTTTGCGCAGAAATTAAAACATTTGGTAACTACGACGGCGGAGACTAATTTGGCAAAGTAACCATTTAACACCACGGTGCGAAATCCGAAATTTCAAATATTCGCTTATAAAGAGAGATGTAACGTGACCTAGTATTAAGCGCAAGGATGGCGGGTTAGGGTTATCTTCGGTGATATCACGTTAGACCACCGGGAAAATTACCGACGAAAGGGTCTTGGAGTTTATAATATAGAAACCCCATGCTGACCACAAAAGCATTGGCAGTATCCTTATCACGCGTTTTTCCCAAAATAAATAGCTTTTGACTGTGCTAGTGGGACCACAAATTGTTTTATGTTTTGCTTTACTTACACGTAGAAATCGTGAACAAATTTATTAACTTAAAATTATAGCCTCTCTGCCTATTGAATAAATCTACCCTAATGTTGAAAAAGTATTGTTAATTTTAGACTTCTGAACCGTGGCTTTGGACTGTACTCAGGCATGCCATAGGAAAAGCTCTGGCGGGTGAGTGAACAGTTAGAAAAAAAATCGATGAAACATGCTTTTAGCCCAGCATATAGAAAATATTACTTTTAAGAACCAAGAACTCGTGACTAAATTACAATTTTATCGTCTAACAAAATCATAACATGGAAAAGTAATTTTTACTTTTAAGTGCATTTTTGTGTAAATTCAAATTATCTTTTTCCCGTTATGTATTGCTTCGAGAAAAGCTCCTACCTTCTTATAAATGGTTCTTTCGGATTAATTTAAACACCAAATACCTCCCAACAATTCGCATATGATTACTTTCTATCGGCACACGGTGAGTCGCCACTTCTTCAACAAAAACTAGTGTAGCCACTAAGGTATATTTATCACTACTTAGTTTCAGAAAGCGAAGCTTCTCCGTGTAAATTCGCGTTTGCGTTGCAAAAACTCTAATAGGCTTTTCAATATACGTATTGTGAAGAAATTTAGCAACTTCATTCGAGAACAAAAATACCAAGAACCTAAAGCATTTACAAGTAAACAAACAAGGTTTAACGTTTGCCGAGTGATTTGACACTTATATTTTTGAACTAATGGAAAGTTTCGAACTGGATTAGATCAAAAACAACTCCGATTAAGGACGTCGGTTCGCTATTCCTTATTACATTACCTTAATTTATTATACGCTAACATCGTTAACAAGCTAGCCTAAAACTAACTTGATTTTGATTTCAACGACAATTGATTAGTAGCCGAAGACACTCGAAAGCTTTTAACCGTGTTATTTAAGTATATCAACAAACGTCTATTTTCTATTGGAACAATCGATTGGAAGCTTTATTTTTTACTAGTATATTTACACACTTTATAATAAAGTATACACTAATTGACTTAATTTATATTTTATAAAGCTAATACTGTTTCTAATCATATTTTCTAATAAGAAACTTGTATAGTACACCAACTTCCTATAAGGAAAATAAAGTAACAATGGGCGGGGTCATTTGCTGCGCCCAAGAAGGGCAGGTAATAAGAGGACAGTTTTAAGGCGAATAATACCTTGACGCAGTTCTGTTATTGCATAATTATTGCAGTATATTTTTAGATGTAATTCGTTGTAAAGTGCATGTTTTCTCTAAAGCCAATCTGTCCTAGTTGTATCTCTGTATATAAAATATTAAACGCTTCTGGTTTTATGTTAAAGGTTGAAAGGCCGTTGTAGGTTTTCCCAGTTGCCCCGAGATGTTTCTCAGAATTGCAGTACACGAGGTATGGTTTGATACAAAACCTAGTTAGTGGAGAATGACATTCAACGTATATGTTCAAAACTTTCAGGCCCTCGGGCTTTTACATGTTGAGAAGAAACAGGCTTCGGACGGATATGTTCTTTCAGGACCAATGAGCTTCGTCCTGGACTATCTTATGTACAGTGTCAACTTCACGTAAGTAAATAGACATTGATTTTCTCTAAAGTTAATATAAATGTATTTCGTTTTTGAGTTGTGGCTTATAGGTGGGGTTAAGGTTATGAAAAATGTTTTAATGGATCTGAAACTGCCAATTCCAATACGGGCCAGCTACATTTTGTCGCGACGATACTTTGAGACCTTTCCCACCCTACGGGCCGTTTTTCGACTGATTTCCACGAACATTTAGTATAACAAATGCATTCGATTCTAGGACACCGTCGATTAATACCCCTGCTTTCTCGTTCTAACGTACGCGTTCTGAGCCTGAATCCAACTGTTGAAATAATTCTCTAGCCTGCCCTGAATATCCGACGGGCCAAAGATTTATCCACGATTCGTATTGCGCCACTTCCGGGGTCGTTTTCTTTAACAAACCACGCTGTTTTTAAGTAGTTTTTAGCAAAATATCAATTTCGTTCAGTCATCAGTGGTATTATCTTTTAATATAAATGCATCTTCCTTTTCCGCGTCTATTTCCTACCGTGACGGACGGTACTGCGGTCGTTGCTGTTGTTGTACCAGCCCGTATTAGAACCATTTTCGTAGAGTAACGGAGCACATTATCGACCAATTTGCGCTCCCAATAAAGACGTTAATATGTTTATTAATATCGAGAAAAATCCGTCGCCCGTTTGTTTTTTGTTTTTTTGTTTTTTACTTTTTGGCTTCCCATACCCGTGCATAAAACGTTCGACGGAATAGATGATGGTGATCTATGATTATAGATGAAGCGATTTCGATGTTATGGATGATCGCTGATTTCTTTATCAAAATGTACCCCCTATTTTTAGGTTGCTTTTAAGGCCGCTAGCTGATTGACCATTGTCCCCTTTGTTTTCGTTTTTTATATTTCATTTTTCTTTTTATATATTTTCTATTCATCAGGATTAACCTCTGACAATTTTATACCAAGTAATAGGCTTAAATATATTAATTCAAATACTATAAATTAGAGGAATACTTTCTTTTAAGTTTAATAGTCCTTATACATATATTTAATTATTTAAAGTTATAATCCTTAATTAGGTATTTCTTTAACTTTCATTAATTTTTTTAATGAACGGGGCACGTTTTAAACAACGAGAATATGAAAATTTTAAAACGTAAACTATCACGGTGTAGCCGTCATAAACTATTCGCCACCGAAAACTACAGCTGCGCCACCTAGTCACACTGCCTAGAACTATATTTGGGTGATACGGGTAATGGCGTTATGCGAAAATGCGCGTTTTATAACATCAATTAAAACATTTTACTAACGATTTTAGCATATTTTTTAAAGCGTGTTCGAATGTTTTCTATTAACAAAGGTGTATATACGACATTTATTTATTAATTTTGAACTGTCAATAGGTATTGAATTCGTAAATATAAGTATAAATATTGAGTTTAATAACACTGAGTAGGCCTTGGAGAATTCATACACGGGATCAGTTTGAAAGTTTTAAAGGTATGTAGGAAATTTATTATTATCTTCACATTAGAACAAGCCCAGATTGTTCTAATTTCATAGACTAGTAGCTTCAGCATTTTGTATAATGTATAATGTATTTTAAATAATTTTATTTGGTATATTAGTGAATCGCTCCATGCTTGAAATTTTTAAGTATATTGGAGAGTAGTCTACTCTTGATCCATAGAATAAGGTGTGTGGATGCTTAAAACAAAAGTTAAAATTTGAAGTTGCTGATGGAAAACACAGCATTGAAAGTGTCCATTGTTCATGCAATAGTGGGTAAATATATTTTTTATTAAAACCCAATTCTTTAATGTAACCTGTTTTACTTATTATTCTAGAAATTCAGGCTTTTGCAAACATGCAGTAAATTGCTGGTCTATTTTATATATAAAGATACTGAGAGCTATCCCAACTTTCTGACTTTAGAAGTGGGGTAAAATGAAGGAAAAGAACTAACTGTGCCTTCGGTATTGTACGGTAATAAAATGGTTAGAGTTGCGAGGGTTAAATTTGGCTGGCTCAAAAAGGTTTATGTACTCTTATTTGGTCACTTAGTTAGTCTCAAAAATTTATTTCTAGCTTTTAGTCGGGATGAAATATTTGTGGAGAGTCCATTTGTAGCGAAGATAATATCAATTGAAGAGGCAGTGGCACAAAATAACTAAGTTGGAAAGGAAGGAATCTACTGGCTAACGACTGTAGAGGCTACTATGGAAAAATTCAGCTATGCCTTTTCATTTTTTTGTCTATTCTCTCAAGGGCTATTTTTAATTGATATTAAGAGAGACTGACAATATTTGAAGAAAAACGTTGTCCAAATATATAATTTTTATTTTAGATTTTAGTTAAAGAAAAGTTATAATTAAATTGTTAAATTAGTTCATATTTTAAATTTTGGCCAATTAGTATTTGTAGATAACAAATGAACTGAACTATTTATGTTATGAATTTTCTACTCAAAGCCATGTTAATTAAAAAGACAAAAACAAATGTATTATAGAATTAATTCAAAGTTAAAAGCAATTAAATTCATTGAACAAACCACTTAATTAGAAATTACAATAGAAGTGAATAAAATGTTAAGATATGCAAATAAGTAAAATTAAGTATTAAAAATAAAAACCATTTGAATTTACAGTATTATTTTTAATCATATTGGGATCTGCGGCAATAGCTCGAAATGTTATTAATCAACTCGAAAACTCATACCGAACCATCAGGGTGGCAAAGATAGGAAAATTGGGGTCCAATACAAAATAGAAAAATATGCCCTTTTAACGCATAATTTTGCGGGCCTCAATGTAATATTTTCCAGCGATAATGACAATCGAACGGCTTGACCTAAAATTAATTTAATTCATTAGCATTTCCTTATTTTGCAGTATATAATAAAACAGATCACCTTTAAAACGATTCACAAAACGTAGGGTCCTCTCTTTTCATTTAGTTACATTGGATTTGTAATAAGTCTACATGGTAAATTATTGCTTGGAATGGCACTGCATTTCATGCGTCTCTTGAATTCTCTTCATCTAAATGACAGTTATTATGATATATATTCAATAATATTAACTTTAAAATCAGTAATAACAAGTAAAATTTGTGTATCACCATTTCTTTCTAAAAAGTCTTTATCTTTAAAATGGGCGCTGCAAATCTGTGCCCACTAACTAGGCATCTTCCCTGATTTTATATTAGTTAACTACACATTAAAAAGATTTTTGCATTTTGGAAAATTGTGAAACGATAACTCCAACGTTCTTTTCTCACCATTTACTCGAATTGTAATATTTTTAAAGGCAGTATTACTACAAAAAGGCAATTTATGCCACCTCTGCGCCTACAATCCGCCATATTAATCGTTTGTTTTGATCAACAAAGTACGCAGACAAACCAAGCTGCAGGGGTAGCGACTGTGGCGCCGCCTATACCCGTTTCGCTAGCGAATAAAGATCACTTACAGGTACTAGTGCTTCGCGAACTTATCGCTGACTAATTCAATTGTAAGCTCTCAAAAATCCTTTTCTAACATAGTACACATCGTAACCCATCAATGTTTGTTGACAAACGTATATACATTTTGTAGCTGTACTCGTGATCTACACAACTCTTAAGTTTATTTGTCGAGTATTTTATTTAAATTTGCTATTTTAAGTAGTTTTATTTTTTTAAATTTTCTTTCGTTTCATTCGAACGGACTTGCGTAGGAAAAAAATCCGTTATTACACCATCTGTCTCTTGAACCTTCTAGAACCGCTGCGTAGCTCAATGATATTTGATTTAACATTAATTCGCGAACCTTGCATGAGAGGCAAACTTGCATTCATTTTGTAGATATTTTAGAGATCTATCCTAATATTTCTACTTAGTTTTTTTGCTGGACTTATTTACCATATTATCCAAATTTACCTCTTCACCCTTCTACTAGTGTATTTAGCACTATTTTAAGGGTTTTATCTTATGAAATTAACCATTCGCGGTACACGTGTGTGCGGACAATCTTCGGTACACGTTATATTACAGGTGGGAAGTTTGATGGTCATGGTTTTTAACCCCGTTGGGGGGTGGGAGGGGGACGAAAGTGAGCCTACAAATAGAGGCTCGTTCATGAAGGACATCATAGACAACCATGTTTCCTGAACAGCAACATCAGCGCTTTTCATTCAGTCAGACATCTTCGGCCTGCCACAAGTCTTATCCGTGGTAGATTTGAACATGGAATTACCGAAACTCCAGTCCAGCGTCGGGAAAAAGGTTTAATACTCTTGAGCACCTTTAATGCAAGTACGTCACAAAGAGTTTACTCTCGTCATCATTCGTCCTAATAAAAGCCACGAATATTTATATCTTACAACCAAAAACAATGGAGAGCTTGCCCACCTAATGCATTTTATCAACAACCATCTGGAATTATTGATTGAAAGTGCTGATATATTCAATTCGATAGCGAAATCCATTTGAAGTGGTTATCGGAATGTTTACTATATTTTCTTTAATGATTCTGGGGACGCTGAACGTGTCCGTCTCGTCGAGGAGCACTTCAGATTTAACGAAATAACCAACATTACGACGTTCCGGAGCGATAGAAGATTTTTAAGATATGTTTAACGAAAGAAATATATATTATAAATTTCAAGTTTTTAATGTCTTTGTTCTTGTAAACGATAATCCTACGTATTTAAAAGAACATTTATTTGAATAAATATAATTTGATTTTATATACCGTCTCTTTAGTCTCCTACTGATTCAATTTAGGAAGGCTTATGGGTTTGAGGGGGCTCCAGAAGAAAGAGAGAGAGAGAAAAGGGTGGCGGCGTGGGACAGTTGTCGGGAAAAAGGGGACCAACAAAGTACCACCCCTCAAACATATGTCACTACGCTAATGTCTTATACTTATTTAAGATATAAAATCTCTAACGTATGTTATATTGTTAAACTTTCAACTTACAGAGCTATATTGACGTACCCAACTGATAGTAGCTTAGGAATCAAAGATGCGAATGGTAATTATTCAGGAATTATTGGACAAATTCAAAGAAGGGTAGGTACCGTTTTGAATAATGCACGCTGGGTATATGACAATTGTTCGGAATATTATTTTTGTGAACGTTTTTGCGAATCATATGTAAAGGAGGTGAATTGAACGTCAATTTTTGTTAAGAATTTGTGATCCACAATAAACTGAAGAGATTTCGGTGGAAACAACGTAAAGCGTAGAATTTTTCATATAAGAAGCATTCTCCAAATAATTACAAGAATTGTCTCCGCAACAACCTTCTCTAATGTTCCGATTGGTCTGTTAATGTGAACCAATCATTGAATATGTATACATTTTAATACAAAATGGAGGATTTGATAAACTTTACCAGTGTATGATTGCTACCTAAAGAAATTTAAGAATTATTTTAGTAAATCGTCGATTTGTTATGTGCGTTGTAATATCATTGCTTCGTTTAATGTTCAGGAAGCAGATATCGCTCTAGTGCCGTACATCATGAATCCAGATCGTGCCGAGGTGATGGATTTCGCCGGGGTTTTGCGATCCGCGACCAGTCGATTTCTGGTTGGCCAAGGAGGCTACGAAGTTGACTCTCTCGCTATATTCAGTAAAATAAATCACGAGGTAAGTTGAGGAATTATTTACTAACTGAAATTGTAAGGACAAAGAGGTTCTTTGAAATGAAAGGATAATTCAATAGCAATTGGTTGAAAAACTTTCTGCCACGCGGAACTGGTGCAGTGTCTCAGAGAAACAGCCGAACTTACCATCCCATTTTATCAAATTTCGTTCAGAAGTAATAATAATTGGCTCTAATCGAAAACAAGCTCCGGCGTTATTCTATTTCATATTAATATTATCAAAGCAGATATTTTATCTAACTATCCGCACCTGCTTTAATCAGATATCACAAAATTGACAAAAAACATTGATTAACCAAATTTATTCATACAACCATACATGAAAAACCTATAACTACAGTTGCTTCACCACCCATAATAGTTCTTAATTATAATTTCGAGGTGTTAGTTAAATTTTCGAGATATTATTTATTATGTAAAATAACCTCTCAATAAACAGCTCTTTTAAAATTTTCCATCCAACGGGTTTGCACTCGTGCTTGAACTAAAATAGCCTAATTTAACTACCTCTATGAATTATCTTTCAGGTTTTTATTTTATTAGTACTCTTCATTATAATATACTCGGCTCTATATTTCGCTTTGGAAAATGTGTTGCGTAATTATATGAATTATGCACGTATGACATCAATACCAGAAATATTTTGGACAGTTATTGGATTTTGCTTTTTAAAAGGTATTTAAATGTCAAATATTTTACATTTACTTTAAGAGACGTTTACACGTAAGGGGCAGAAAACGGTTTGAATCGGTTTAAAACGATTTTATCTGGCTCACACAACTCCTTCAAAATGTTTCGTAACGATATCAAGGCAAAGAGTAAACGACGTTTTAATCTATTAATAAAACTTGAACATAATGACGTAAAGCACAAATAAGTAAGCTAAATGCATGAACAAATGGCAGATCTAAACGCTATCTCTGGGAAATTGTTGGTAAATAAATTACGTAGAACAACATTTGTAGCGTATCTGTTTGGTTGTGCGCGTAGGTACCTCTTCAAAGCTACCAGCGACGGTTTCCTTGAGAATTTTGCTTTCGTTCTGGATCTTTGGAGTGTTCCTCTTCGCCCAGTTTCTGTCCTCTTCTCTCACTGCAACGATGACCAACTTGAAAGCAGACTTCATCCGAAATATTTGCGATTTTTCCCGCTATCCCAATCTTCATCCGGTATTCGACAAGAGATCCAACAGGGACGTTTACGTATTAAAAGTACGTATTAAAGATAACATTTAAAAATAAGCAACATGTCTGTTTAAGTGAAACGACGAATAAATTTATTGATATTGCAAACGATCCGTGGTCATTACAGTCTAGGTTTTCCCCGTCATGAGATAATGGGAAAAAGGAGGGTTTCTTATTTTACCACGTCAGTAGATTTCAGTTTTATGAACCCAATGAAATACTTAAGGGGATGAGCAGATCGTGATGTGAATCATGGGCCAAGAAACGATAAATCCACGACATGACTCTTGTACCTTCGCGCGAACTAAATGAGACGGCCACCCGGAGTAACAGGCAGGCAGCCTCGCTCAATTTCAGAAGGGGGGGGGGTTGTAGGGTGGAATTGAAAAATTCGGAGCAAATAATTCTACGCTTCCGCTGTTTCCGGCGCCATCTAGTCGTGAATGGTTTATATTTTTCTGTAAATTCGGATTTCTTTTAGTTGTGCGATTCAGTTGTGATTAAACTTGAACTTGGTTTATTAGTTTTACGTCAAGCCTTTAATATGGGTAAAGTTAAGCATTGCATTTACCCAAAATGTAATAGTGATAGTCGGTATTCGCAAAAACCACATATGCATGGAATAGCTTTAATTTGTTTTCCTAACCCTAAACAGAAGCCAGTAGAATGTAAAGAGTGGGTAGACTGGCTTTCGAATTTGAAACCTTGTTTCGCGGTTAAAAACGTTAACTACGATACTAACTTGTGCACGAAACACTTAAACGATGAATTCTTTATAACTCAGCGTGGACTTAAAATACCAAAACTAGCAGTTACTGCCCCAGGTATGTAGTACTTTTAAAAATGATTAGACTATTGAAATTTACCATCATTTCTTTTATCTCTAGTTGTGACTATAGTAAAACCTCGGTTAGAAGCAATATCAGTCTTAAAGATAGTGGAAGGAAACCAGGATCCAATTCAAACAGACTACGCAATAACACCAGTAGTGGAACTAAACTACGATCATACATTGACAGACGAACTAGTGAAAATACGTAATACAAAATCTTCACAAACTTGTAAACACACAGAAAGCCAACGTATACTTGATCACAGTTATGCTCAACCTAATGATGATGACGACAACGATTACAGTCCCGTTATTTCACAGGCTCATGATCATGGGCTATATAATAATAAATTTGTCGATGTAATAAACAGTAATGACCCTCATAATGTTTTACTAGGAGTATTTCTTGAAAACCCGGATGAAATCCAAATAATTTCTCACGTGGAAACAGTTTTGACTTGTAAAAAGCCCTCAGTTGAAGAAAGTTTTTCACATTATATGTTTCCTAAGCAGTGGGTGGTATCTTTTGAATATGGAATGAAAATGTTTAAGATGAACTATGAAACTGGGTGCTGTGATTATGATATCAATTTGTCCCTAATATAACCTTGCACTTCGTGTAATGACCCAGGCAGTAGCAGAGCACCCGCTTATCCCGGAGATCCATTCAATAATATTATGCCATGAAGATTAAATAAGATTTTTGGAGAAACTTGATTCCCTTAATATTTGTTGTGGTACCCAAGATGATACTTACCGAGACATATTAAAAGATAAAAGTGCTCCTAACAGTACTACTTGTTGGATAACCAATACTTTCCTTCACGCTTCATGTTGCCTTCTGTCGCAAATGAAACGATGTGGCAACTGCATAAAATTGAGAAGCAGTTTACGGGTTCAAATCTTTAGGCAGAAAAAGGAAAGTAGAAGAAGATCCGCTTTTAAAAGTTTAAATAGTTCACAACTTTTAATCGAATTAAGGAAGATAAAAACAACGTAATAAAGTTAAAAAAGAAACTAAATAGAAGAGAAAAAAATTAAGAAATTGATTATGGAAACTGGTGAGCCAGCTAGTGCTAATGCGGAAGATTGGCTTAAAGATATCCTTGAGAAAAATGTCAGTGGGAAAACAGACGCAGAGCTTGATATTAACTTTCCCAAACGTTTTTAGCGACACAATTGAAGATGAGTAAGTTGAATAATAAAATGTCGAAGATGGCACCCGTTAGTGGTTCACTGGTGTCTATACATGTACCACCAATCTCTAGGTCTTTACAAATCGCTCGAGACTACAGGAATCTTACATTTACCAAGTTACAGAACTTTACTGCGACACAACCGGAAATTTTATCCAGCTAGCAGAAGATCTAAAGCTACATACACTCAGAGAACCTCAAAAGTACTTTTCTATATTATTAGATGAAATGAAAGTGAAGGAAGATCTGATATTTAGTAAAAAGACTGGTGATCTTGTTAGTTACACTAAAATAAAGGATCCATATGACAAAATAGCTGCGTTTGATCCCAAACTCTACCAACCGAAAAGTTTTCACCAAGCACCTTGCTGACAACGATTGTTTTTATCATTGCCTGAATGTTCATGCTACATATATTTTGTGTTTGACCCTCCTCATCTACTGAAGACAAAGACAGTACGGAATTGCCTTTTAAACAGTCGTGATGGCTGCAAATTTAGGTTTATGTATAAAAATGGACAATAGCTTGTGTGGCAAACAATTATTGATTTGTTTGAAAAAGAACGTGGTAAGTCAACCTTAAGAAATTTTTTTAAACTATCAGACGACCATGTGTATCCACTAGCGCAACAAAAAATTAAAGTGCGATTCGCTGCACAAGTTTTAAGTAGCTCAGTTGCGAATGCAATTAATGAAGAGTTTGCTGATGAGAAGTCTGAAACTGTACTATTTATTAGAATGTTTAATTGGTGGTTTGACTGTATGAACACAAGAAATTTAGAAGAAGGACATCACTCCCGCAACTCATGGCTCAAGACCTTGAATGATCGCAGGTTAAAAGTAAGCTTTTATATATGTGTTACTTATGGTGTTATTTGGTATAGATATCTGAATCCTAAAATATGTTTTTTTTCAGTGACTTATCCGATTGGGAAGCGGACATTACGAACAGATTGAAAGGAGATGGAAAGCCTTACAGTAATGAATAGAAAAATAAAATTATTCTTAGCCAAGAGACATTATCAGGGTTAAAGCAAACAAGTAGGGCCCAACTAGAATAATAATTTGTAAAATCATTTATTCAAAATTTTTTATTAAATGCAATATGATACAGGACTAGCCTAGCGTTATGTTTGCCCTTGATTACTTATATTTTCTAGCTGTTTTCTTAAAGATTTCTTAGCGCTAGCTTTTTTATTTTTAGCTCTTTGTGCGGCCTTCATGTCATCATGTACACTTTTAACATGCCCATTACCTTCGGTGTTTAGGAATTTGCCTTCCATTTTATCAAATAATTTATCCCCAACAGCATCACTTATTGCTAATTTCTACAGTGTTTTATTCCAGAAGGCTTTAACTTCTTGATCATTGGAAATTAATGTTTTTGATTCAACTTTTCTGTCTAATTTTTGTTTGTTCTTTTTACAGAACAGTTCAGTTGTAATTTGGTGGATTTTCAGAAAGACGTTGAAAGTTTCTTGCGTAACGTAAATGAGTCCACCGCGGTCTTGAACTTCGGTCCATTTTCGTGTACTTAGTTCGACACAATCTGTATTTGGTTTTTCACATGTAAGTTCATTGTAGATGGTACATCCTTCATTTGATATACGGAGAAATCTCACAGTTGCCCCAATTACATAATATATTCGGCATCGTTTCCTATTTTTTCTTCTATCACTTCAGGCTTACTCTCTTCGTTGTCATAGCACAAACTCATAAAAATTTCAAGAAGCAAGAATTGAACTGCCCTTTTTTATGAAACAGTGTGATTTTTGGTTCCTATTAACATATAAAAACAGAAGTAAGACTTCTATTATATTTACAGTGGCACTTATAATTAATTTATTTTTACCGTTATCTAAGATGCGGAATGCAATATAGCTTCCATAACTGTATTTGAATATTTAATGCGTCTTCAAGTTCAGTTTGAAATACTTTCATAGGTTTTGGGTTATTTAACTTTGCAGCCCAGACTAGGAAATCCGATTGCTGTGGAGAAAGACCCATTTCCTCAATGCTCCAATTGAGAAGAGAAACACATTTTTGAATACGAATTCATAATTGTTTCTATTAATTATTTGGCTTTTAGGTTTCTTTTTCACTTTTGGAGGAGTATTTTCACTATAAGAAACTAATTTAGTATATATAATCTAATTTTTGAATAATAACCACATTTCGATGTTGTTACAGATTGTACATCCTGATCTTCAAAATCACTATATGTATATTGAAAAATATCACAGTCATATATAGTTGGAGGACTATAACAGTCAGGGTCTGTAGGGATTAACCATAAAAGATTAATTTGTTTTTATAATATAAACAAAGTAATTGAAATTATGCAGCTTAAATTTATGGTACCAGATAAATCTATTGGAGGCCCAATTCTTAATGTATCATACGTAGTCTGTCGAAACATTCTAAAACAAAATTAAATTTAATATTTTTCATGTAAATAATGAAATTTATAATATTTAAAAAAAATTAGACCCTTCTTAGGATCATGGGCTTTGTTAGGATCTTCCACGTGCCGGCACTGTACCGGGCCTTGTTCTTTATTTGTTCCATAAAATATTTGAACTTCCGTTATTTTACCTATTTCCCAATAGAGGGCCGCAAGTGCGTAAGTACGCGTGTGTTACTCGTGCTGGACCGGTTTTGGGAGAAAAGTTATGTCCTGGATTAATCGTTTCTTAGCCCATGTGTGAATTGATAGAAGCGAAATAAATGGTATCAGCATAGTCATTTTATCTAATAAAAAATAAAAAAAACCTTTTAACGTTTTAAGAGGCACCTGCCAGCTGATGACGTCCTAACCACTACTTCGGCTCAGAGATGGACACTTATGAGCTACTCCCACATTTAGAGAATTTGAAAAATTCTACTTCGCGCGTACAGCGCTGGCTTGTGTAAAGTTTCTGAACTATAATCAACTATTGTTAAAATAATATTTATATTTAAAAATGGAGCGCCACCTATATTTTAAATTTAAATGTATCGTAGATAATTAATAAATTTTAAAATACATATTATCATTTTATAAATACGGTAGCTCATCAGTGTATTTATAATAAATTAATTAGTACTGTTTATATACATTAGAGCACGTACCAGTAGCATAGTAGAAAACAGGGTTGCCTGTCAGAAGAACTGAAGAGGCTCAAAACGCTAGCACGTAAGAAGGTACAAGTAGTCTAACCTTACTTAAAGGCGAAGAAGGGCCTCGTAATAAAATAATGCAGTCCCTATGAAAAGCTACATAGAAAAAACCGGGTGAAGAATCTTAACATTTCTTGAACGTGAAAATGAAGCACTTCATTACAAACGTTTCAAAAGCTAACTATGTTTAGGTCACATATGTTTAACGAATAAACATGTTAAGTACCCTGAGGGTTTAGATTCCGGATGTAATAACGATAAATTTGTTTTAGTATAAAACACAGTAGTGCCGCCAGCGGTAGGCACAAGTAGGCACGTGCCTACGTTGAAAAAATTTGGGCCTACTTAGGGGGCCTCCATTTTAAGAACTATAGGCCTACTTGGGGCCTCCAATTTAAGAAAAGGTGCCTACTCTAGGCCTCCAATTTACGAAAAGGGTGCCTTCTTGAGGCCTAAAATTCATTGAATAGATGACTAGTTGACTACCAGTTTTTTATTCCTGAGCGGCCGGTAATCTCTGCTTTCTACTTTAGAAAACATGCCCCCTCAGGGGCCCCCTGCATACTAAAAAGGGTAGGTTAAGCGTTGTTAACAGCTAAAGTAAATAAACTGAATTCAGGGGAGACTCTAGGTTTTACAGAGACTGAAAACAGTAAAAAAAATGTTGTTGACGTTTTACCCAATGTCGATGTCTGTCCGGCTAAGGAGATAGTTCTAAATTCTGAGTTATCAAAAATTTTGGTTGAATCTTCTAATAGAGCCTCGAGCGCAAAGATATACAATTCAAACGTAAGACGATTAATTGCTTTAGATATTAGTTTAGATAAGGATTGCCCGTTTAACCTAACCTTACGTCTTTTCACAAAACCCTAATGGGTGGTAAAAACCGAGGCTTCAATTCTTCTTCTACGCCAAATACCAAATACTAGAATATTCTGTAGCAAACGATGAAGATTGTTGTTTTTGTTGTAGGCATTTTTGAGGTGGCGGGAATAGGGGATTTATTGAGGGGTTTTCGGACTGGAAAAAAATGGCCAAATAGTTCAAAGAACACTTTACTTCGACTAAATCTTTACACCAACAGTCTTATAAAGAATATTCAGACTATTTGGAATCGAAATCTCGAGGCTCAATAGTATGTCAGGTTGATCAGCATCATAAAACAGACGTTGCTAGAAATAGAGATGTCTTAGCTGCTCACGTGCAGATAATAGTACTGTGCGCCCAACAAGATCTCGCTCTTCGTGGGCATAGGTCGGACGATGAAAATGGGAACAGTGGCAATTTCGTAGAAATTTTAGATTTATTAAAGATAAATTGTCATTACTTCAGAAGTAGATTTGATTCTGTTCTATTAGCATTGGAGAACTTGGTAGAAAATTACAAAACAAGTTCGAGAGTCGTTCTAACTGAAGCAATCGCTATTTGCAAAGCTACCATAACTACCTTAGGGGAAGTAAGGAACCCCGAAAAATTCGACTTAATTTGGGACGAAGCTTGTAAGTTAGCAGAATCCGTTTTTGTCACGGTTTCCGATCGCAATACTGCACCTTTAGCTTTAAGAAAACGAAAAATAATCTCTAATCAAAGACTAAAGCATAGTGTGGTAACGTGTACAACAGGAAACCGAGACACTGAAGCAAAGACCTTAAATGAACAGTTGAGATCAACTTACTACCAAATGATCGATAAATTTATATTAGAAATGAAAAACCGATTTTTAGAAAATAATAGCCTAATGAAAGGAATAATAACGGCGTCTGACCCTGACAACTTTCTCGTAGAAAATGACGTCCTAGCCCACTGCCAAATATACACTCGCTTTTATTTCGACCTAGATTCATTGAAAGGTCAAATTAAAATAGCCAGAAATTGAATAAAATCCAAAAATTTGAAAAGCATAACAGACTGTTATCACTATCTAATGACGATGGAAGGTGGCTTTCCCAACTTAGTTAAGTACTATAAAGTTGTTCCGTGTAATCCCGTGGCCAAAACTATTTCTGAAAGGAGTTTCAGTTGCTTGAATAGAATTGAAACGCGTCTACGGACAACAATGCGAGAGGATAGACTTTCCAACCTGGCCACATTATCCATGAATCGAGATTTATCGAATCATTTAAAAGAACATCCGATGTTAGTTGTTGATGAATTTGGGAAGAGCTCTAATCGCAGAGTGTCATTCATTGAGTAAAACGACTTTAATATTTAAAATAAGGGATTATTGGAATTGGGGATATTGGATATCTAAATGTTGGTTAAACAGGGGGACAAGTGAAAATATTAATTTAATTTTAGCTTCACATAATTTTGCAATAAGAGGGGGGCCTCCAAATTCATCGGTGCCTACTTGGGAAAAAATCATGGCGGCGCTACTGATAAAACACGTTTGAGATAGCTCCATGTTTCAGCCGTACATTTGTTAAGGTCAAGGTTTTATATTTTTGCTTTACTGCATTAAATGAGTAGGATTCGAGCATCCTTATTTATTGAATGTTTTATAAAGGCATTAATTCAGGTGGCCGGGTTACAATGCGTAGGAAGACCTTCATGCCACGCGAGCCAACAGCTCCCTACTCTAACTATTACTGTTAACCTCGACAAGTTTTTATGGAAGGGGAAACAGAAGAGCTCGGGGGAAACCCCTTAAACCAGTGCTTATTAATCTTCACGTTATCGGAAATATTATAAAAAATAAAACAATGGTGCAATAACATTTCACCAAAACTGATCCATACATGTAATTCAGATCGTAAATATTTATTCTTTTCGTTTTTGATGGCTTAACACAATGCACTCGACATTTAAAAATAACTAAATTTTTTCTTCATTCAAAGCTGGAGGAAGTTGAAGTAAACTATTTCATTGTGTATTTATTAATAAGGAAAAGTTAATTCAGATAAATTATTTTTTGTCCGATTAATGATTGAAAAAACATATTCGTAAATTTACAAAACAATATCTAAATAAATAAAATTAATTTAAATTTTGGTGCACTTAGCTTACTGAATAAAAAAATACTTCACTCAAGGATACTAAAATTGTGATCCACGGAAATTTTATTTAAAGAAAAATAAAATTTATTCATAATAATTGTGCTTTTTCAATTAGAAAATGTATTAATTACTTTATTTTTTTTGAGATAATGCACCCACTCTTACAAAAGCATAGAAATTTTTATGTTAATCCCATTAATTATTTGGGTAGCTGAAAAATATACAGGGTGTCTCAATTTGCTCGATCAAGCCATTTTTCTCAAACTGTATTTATGCTAGGGTTCTGAAATTTTCAGGGTTTATTTGTTAGGTATGGAAGGCTTTGGTTACTAAATTTCAGAAAAATCGAACGATTATGTGCCGTTTTGGAAAATTTATTTTTTCACCGGTAGGTGTCACGCAAAATGTTTCAATAGAAAAGTTGTAGGGCATAGTCGAAAGTGTAAAAATAATTTTGGTTCGGTTGAAAAAGACTATTTTTCACTGACCAGCCCACACATTTAAGCGAAACTGCACTTGGTGGCGGTGAGGAAATCCCCAGTTTGGATTATCGTAGTCCCACATATGTTGGTTTTGACGGTTGAAAGACCCATCTCTTCCGAATGAACATTCGTCGGACATCAGTAGTTGATCGTGAAAATCCTGGTGTGCGTCAGCCATGAGGCAAAACCAATTGCAGAAGTCGAGTCGGCGCTGTCTATCACCGTCATGCGGTGATAAGGAGTGTCGCTCGATAAGGATGAAAATGGTGTCTTTTGAGTGTTCTCCAAACGTAGTTTCGATCCAACCCTAAGTCAAAGCTGGCAGTCCTGACGCTCGCTCGAGTATAGGCGACGAAGTAGGCAAGTATGGTGTTTTCCATGTCGATGTCCTGGAGACCACGACCTCGGATTGATATTACCCCAGTTGTCGAAGTCGCGGACCACTCTAAGAACCGTCGTATGACTTGGTCTGCAATTGGGAAATCTTCGTCTAAATAACTGACTTACTAGAGTAGCATTACGACGACCTTCTCCGTAAAATAATTCTAGCATATGAGCGCGCTGATCTCGAGTGTAAAGAGGCATACTGGACAACAATCGGCAAGCTGAGATAATGTTTTAACTTTGAAATGTAAACGCTTTAAATACTACTCGGACAATTGATATTTCACGTTAAAAAACAACAAAAGAAAAATAAGCGTAATTGTTGGTCTACAAATCTTTGTTTGATGATCTTACTCGTAACCACGTCGAAATGGAAGACGCGGTCTTTGTCTACTTTGTCTAATTAGGTGTTGAACGTAATAATTTTCTTTAACAATAACTTTTTGCAGATCTGATTATTAACTACATAGCTGAAAGCATAAGTTCCCTAAAATAAATGTACATGTGTGTTGTGTTTTTCCGCCGACCTCCAAACTCAGTGAAAAATAGGTCTTTTTCAACCGAACCAAAATTATTTTTACACTTTCGACTATGCCCTACAACTTTTATATTGAAACATTTTGCGTGACACCTACCGGTGAAAAAATAAATTTTCCAAAACGGCACAAAATCATTCGATGTTTCTGAAATTTAGTAACCAAAACCTTCCATACCTAACAAATAAACCCTGAAAATTTCAGAACCCTAGCATAAATACATTTTGAGAAAAATGGCCTGATCGAGCAAATTGCGACACCCTGTATATTTCATTCATAGATACTAAATTGTTTCATTTTAGAGAAGTTTGGAAATTTTGAGTTAAAAATAATTAATTAATTCAAATTCATGAACCAAATAGGTTTTCGAATAACAGAATGATATAACAGACCATAAATATTTATTATTTTTCTATTCATTAAAAAGTGTTGAAGAGAATGCCCACATTCTGAAAAATATTGGTGATTTTATTTTATTATTAAATTATTAGTGTACAATTAAATTATTTCAAAATAATGGTGCAATTAGTTTTGATAAAAACAGAATGATATATGGTACCATCAATATTCTTTTCCTATAAGAAAACGTGCTTGAAAATGAGGACAAAGCTTGATTTTTATCACAATTAGATTAAAGGAAAACTTGTTATATCTTTTAAATTTTACTAATTTCCAGGGGCGGATTAACACTGACGGCGCCCCTAGGCACAGAAAATTTTGGCGCCCCTTGACATTGATCTTCTAATTAGACGTTACAGTCCGGTCAAGTGGGTGTGTATAGAATGTGCTCTTGGGTGTGACCAGGAATTAACAAAATTTAAGATACGTTTTGTAAATAACAAAATATTTTTATTTTATTGGCACCTATACTATCTACATCATTTTTCGCCAGCACTTTTGTTCCGAAAATGAATTAATAATAGCCGAGTAATCGAGTGTGATCGTTAACTATTTTTCAATAGTAATATTCTTCCAGTCACTTAATCCCGTCGTTGCTAAACTACATTTCCCTCCAAATAATCGACAAAAAACAGCTTTTAAGCTCTCCGAGTATACCATTTATTCCCGCAGTTTCACTTCACCATTTAAATTTTGTCGTTCAAACGCAAATTTTGTTAGCGCCCTTTCTTTGTCACGAAACGTTCGTTTTGAAAGGCTAAAATCACTCTCGATGTTCTGATTTATTCCATATTTTAATAAATACTCAATAGTAAAATCATTTTTAATCCACTCTGCTGGATCCGCACTTACTACGGGTATTGGATGACTGCTGACCTTTATTGTTTCGACCGTTTTCAAGTTGCTATCGGTTTCATCGCTATTTGTGTCAACTACCTTCACCGAAGAAACTGATATTTTGGTGTTTGAAACATCTAAGTCCATACATTTCGAGTTATTGCAGTCTGCTTCATAATATTTGTCGCCATCACTACTGGTGATTAGACTAGAACTCACAGATAATTCACGAATTTCAATCTTAGAATCAGATTGAGACCGTACTACAAAGGAATCTAGTTTTTCTTTTTTTTTAAGAGCATTTTTCTTATTCTGAAAACCGCTCAATTTCGTTTTTGAACTCATAATGCCCACCGAATAGAAAAAATACAAAAATACAAACTAGCTGCAATTTCCGGTTTTGTTTCTGTCCCTACCCGATTTTTTTAATAATTTTTATAGAGATACGCATTTTAGCTATTAGTTTTTGATTTTGTTCTTTTTTTAAGAGCATTTTTCTTATTCTGAAAACCGCTCAATTTCGTTTTTGAACTCATAATGCCTACCGAATAGAAAAAATACAAAAATACAAACTAGCTGCAATTTCCGGTTTTGTTTCTGTCCCTACCCGATTTTTTTAATAATTTTTTTATAGAGATACGCATTTTAGCTATTAGCTTTTGATTTTGTTCTTTTTTTTAAGAGCATTTTTCTTATTCTGAAAACCGCTCAATTTCGTTTTTGAACTCATAATGCCTACCGAATAGAAAAAAATACTAAAATACAAACTAGCTGCAATTTCCGGTTTTGTTTCGAGGAACAACTTAGGCAAATTTTACTATATATGTCCCCACCCGAAATTTTTAATTATTTTTTTATAGAGATACCCTCTATAAAAAATATAGGCAAAACGCATAAAATGGGTTAAAAAATGGCTAAAATGGTTTATAAACGGCTAAAATGAGTTGAATTACAGCTAAAATATGTTGAAATACAGTAAAAATTGTCAACCTTTAAAACGTTAGTACTGTTTTGCATTGTAACTTTATTTCTTTCCTCAGAAAGAGTTCCCAACCTTTTAAACGTTAGTTCAGTTTTGCATCTCCACATTATTTCTTTAGTCATCAGCCCTACTTTATCCAAAACGTATTAAAATCTAGAAATATAAAAAACCGTACTAGGAAAAAATTACAGGAAAATCAAATTTTATAAAAATTCATATCTTTGGAAAATCAAAATTTTTAAAAATTCATATCATTGGAAATAACCATTTCCGACAAAACATTTTAACATTAAAATAATCCACAACTTTAGTAAAAAAATTACTAAACACAAATTGGATGGGAACAGCTATCCTACACTTAGCAAACAATTTAAAACAAAATTAACTTACCAAGTATTGAAGGCGGGAATATTTTCCTCCAAATGAGTTTTGATATTGAGGAGGATCTCGAGACATCAATTATTGAGAAAACTGAATATAAGGACCATTGAGTTGGGAATAAATAGAGGTAAAACTAAATCTAGCTGGCGCGGGACCAATTTCGTTCAATATGGAGACTTTTTCAACTATATCGTTCAACCGTGGCGGCATCTGTCTCTAGTGGTGGCAACTATATTGCAATTGAATTTTTGCGTGAAATCATATAACTTTACAAAATATAGATGGCGCTACCGCCTAATTATAAAGATGAATTTCGTACAGTCTTCTCAGAACAGGTCCCACGTAACCATGGCAACCGAAATCGTAATTGTAATTCTAGCAGTATTATTCCCAATTCAATGATAAAGACTAAGACTAAGACATGAACAATGTCACTGTATTCCCTCCAAAATTTAAATATATCTAGTTCGATTTCCCTCCAACGGCAAAAGACTATACGCTTCGCTACTAAGATTGGCGTTCAATCCACACGTGACAGGAATAACTTTCTTTCTCCATGGGACCAATATCGAATTTTTAAGAGTTTGGTTAATTGTGCAACAAGATTATTGTCCTTCCAATTTTACGATACGTTCGCGATATTTTTAATAAATTCGGTGAAAAAAAAGAATTTAGTTTCTTCGTTTTACCAAGAATGTATTTATTTATACTCAGGAAGAATGAATATGTCGAGATTATTTTTAGCGTTTCTCCAATTCCACCCGTTGGGGCCCCGGTATGCTCCTCCGCTTTAATAAAATCAAATAATACTGCAATCTCATTGCTTCTTAAAAATTACGTTTTTCGACGCGATAAACGCTGCTACGAGGACGCAAAAAATAAGACCGCCTCCTTTTTTCCTCCCTCTCCCCTTAGCGTGACGGGGTTAGGGCCTCAACGTGTCCGTCGATATTCTCGACATATTCATTATCCCCGAGTATAAATAAATACATTCTTGGTTTTACTACAATGGTTTTATAAAGTATTGAATAAAACGTTTGAGAAAATGGAATAACGTTAGGCCTACTGTGCCTAATGGTTAATACGCCCCTGCTAATTTCCATAAACATGACCGTAAAAGTGTAACTATATATTGTGTCAGTAATAAATAGTTTATAAATTAAGAATTAAGATATTTATTAAAAAATTTAGAAAAACAAATGTTCGGAACTCCACACCCGACAACGGTTCTCAGACAATCTCTGGTGACGTGATGGTTTCCCTTTTTATGACTTTTAGCCTCCTTTGCCACTAAAAGATCGCACCACTTTCTTCAATAGCGTTATTTTTTCAAAGAATCGGATAGATTGATTGCCATCTGTATCAACAAGGGCCTTATCATAATACAGATGGCTAGGGTAGAGCCAACAGTTGCTTTAAGTACTGAGTTTGCCTTTTAGATGTATATTGAGACTTTTATGACCTTTAATTGATTCGGTTATTATATTTTTTTTTCTTCAGAATGCTAAAGAAGAGTGTTTAAAAACCGTCTGGAAACGTTGCTTAAAGGCGGAAGCGATGTGTTTTGTCAATAAAGAAGAAGCTATTAACTCTGAAGATTTCGCCTCTTCCATAAGGCGGAACGCGATAGCGTATGGCGCTGCCTCATTCTTTCTGAAACGCACTGTGGTGCAATGGTTCTCTAAAGGGTTTCCAAGCAATTTTCGGTTCAGCGAGCCGTACTCTAAAATTGGATTCGCCACCATCACCTATAGCAAGGCATTGGATCTACGCGTAAAAGAAGGTCTTATTTTTAGGTTCGTAGATGTCTTTATCTTAAATGAAATCTATATGCAGCATGGTCAGAAGCTTTTATTACACTTTGGTTCCATTCGACCGAATTTCCAATTGAACGAATGTGTTTTTTTGGTTTCCCATTCGACCGAAAGTAGGCCAAATGTGCGATTTTTAATTAAATATATTTTATATTTTAGGCCCCATTCGTCTGAAATTAAATTAAATTTTACTACCATCTACCAGGGCCTTAAAAAACCTGTTCAAACCTAACCTGTCCCAAGTTGCCCTAACCTAACCTGACCTAACCCTTATTGCACGGCCGCCCGATGTGTCGATCTTTGGTACATTGAAAAGGTTAATAACAAAAATATACTTTTATTATAAAATAATAACTTCCTTCTGCCGATTAAATCAGATTGTTTTCCCAGCCACCGAAAACGAACTAAATGGTTGTTAAAACACCACTCCACTTGTTATTTTATTACGAATTTGGTTAGTTGTGTTTGATTACAATATTTAATATCTTTATTAAAAAAACATTGTCAAATTTATGTGTTTTTATCCGTTAATATATCTATCCTTTCTTTAAAAAAAATATGCCAACCACGACCTTAAAATGTCGTTCTTCGAGATCGCAAACTTGGGAACGATTTGCGTCACTAGCTAAGCCCAACCAAAATCCTACCGGGAGAATAAAGAGGGCATGGCCAGAATATTTTCATAGCTAGATACATTAACCGTGAAAATTAATCTGAAATTAACTTTTCAGATTGAAAACGGTCTCTAGAGAAATCGACATATCGAGTAAAAGCGTAACTTCAATGTTTTCAGTTCTCTTTATTTGAATCGTTAACAAAAATCATATTTAAAAAAATACTAAATTTAAACGTAATTTACCATTTTTTAAATTACGATTATTTACAACTCTACTGGTGTCGTGTCACGTGAGACTTTCTGGGGCTTTATGGCCGTTAGAATATATGATAGATTTTCAAAAATCAAAAGGGATGGCCTTTGATTTCTATACTTGTTCCCAGTGGTACACCCATAATTGTTTCCTGGGGGGCCCGATGAGTCTCAAAACATTGTGAGGTAATGATAATCAAAAACGTTTTATGAAGGCTTCGGTCGCGCTTATTTTCTTCGTCTTCTTGAGGGGAGCGGGGGCTGGGTGCACCACTGCTTGTTCCAAGAGGAAATATTGATAGACAAATCGCAGAACAAACTTGTTAGCATACGCTGCCAAGATGTACGGAAGAGCAGCATTTATTGTATTCATCCAGATTTTTAAATATATTTTTTAAGAGAAAAATTCTACTGCGTATTTATAAATAATATCTCTTTAAAGGTATTTAGATAAATGACGAACACAAAAGGTATTCTTAGACTTATTTGATTTTGTTTATAGAATAGAAAATCTCATTTGAGTATTACATTCTTATCGTTAATAATTAAAAGTTTACGAGATTATTATCCATATACGCTAGGGAAATGTATTTTCCCAGGTTAGAAGAAGGTTTTACGGGATAAGAATTTTTTACCAACTAGCCGATGTGTACACAGCGTATTGCTCAAAATGAACTACATTGAGTACTGCACTGAACGATACTTTAAAAGGATATTTACTTTTTGTATAAATCATATTTATCTATAGTTATATTAAGAACTATATTTATGTACTCCTCCGTATTGTATTATCTTCTTTTGAAACGAATTTGAAAAAATCAATACCAAGTGATTGATTCTTCAAAATAAAATATTTTGAAAAATAAACCGACTTTATTCCTTAAATAATATTTTTGAACAACTCAATTTGTTTTATTATGAAATATGAAGTAATAAATATAAAAGTTAAGCGAGTTTTAAAATTTACTATAGTTAACATTTTTTCACCACTAGGTGCTAGATCAAATTTGCAAACGATAAAGTAGGAGAGCGTCATCGAAAACGTACGAATATCATAGTTCGATGAAAAACGATCAATTTGTCACTGAAAACACGTCATGAAATATTTACAAATGGCCAAACCAAAATATAATTTCAATTATTTTCGATTTCATACTTTTACTAAGAATTACTTAGTCATTCTCTAACTCCTTTTACGGAATACACTAAGCTTTTTATTTTTGTGGTTTTATTTTTCTTAAAACAATGCTTCCTTAAAAATAGGTGAGTTGAAAAGTAAGGTCATTAAATAATTTAAGAAAATGGAAAAGCTTTTCAATTTTATCGTACATTGGATAATCATTTATTTTAAATTTTTACAGTATCAGTTGCCACACAGGCTTGAGCTGGAACGATAATGTTAACAAACGCACGTTCGATCATTTCTGGGGTAACGTCACTTCAAGCATTTAAAATTCGTTGACGAAGTTTCTCTCGACTTGGGCCCTTGGTGACCAATGAACGGCACCGTTTCTGCCGATCCAAAGTTGACGAAACTCGTGGTTAAGAAAGCTGGTCAGAACTCGGTGTTATTGAGGCGAAGCACCGTCTTATATTCTTGTTGAAAGCAAAGTCTTCGCCGTTGAACTAAAGAAAAGCAGCTAGTTCTGACCTTTGAGGTTTCGACTTTAAAGCACCGGGCCAATAAGATGATTTCCGACGAGGCCAACCCAAACCATTAAACAAACTACACTTGGCGATGGTGTGGAAATCTCAAATGTCTGTTATCGGTGATTATTTTGATGATCTAAAAATGAAAATGATCATTCATCAAAAACGGTAAGGATAAATTGAGATCCTGGTTAACGGCATTGAGTAACCAGTTACAGAAATCGAACCTTTCTCGATATCTCCATCTCCGAAGCCTTAGTGCAGAGTAGTAGTGATTTTTGCAAAATATTTTCGAAATTACGAGATTTTCTACAACTCAAATCATAACTTTCTGCGAAACAGCTAATGTGATGGTATGCAGCAAAATACGCCATGAGTGTTATTAAAGTCAAAATCACGTTGTCCCAAAACACGAAACCTAATTTACACATTAACATAACGCTCAGTCATTGGCCACTTGCCTAACTGTGCTTCCCGATGGTGTCCTTTTTTCCGTTCTGCAATAAACTCTGGATAGTATTTTTCCGCCGTCTCCATAAAACAGAGCAACTAGAAAGATAAATGACCACAATGGTTTTAAACACAAAATGCGTTTCACTTTTTACGCAATTAACGTGGTGTTTAAAGCCTTCATAAACTTGGAAATTTGGATATTGAATAAACATTATTATAATTCATCAACTTATCATTCAAAAGCTATTTTCATGAAAGAACGTTGCATTAAAAAATAAAACAATAAAATAAACGCATGTTTTAATGCTAATATAAAAAGCATATTGAATCCCTTAAAATGACATTCAAACAGGGTTTAGTTAAACATGTTTTATATAAAACAAAACCACCAGCAAACTTGTAAAATAAACCAACATTTAAACTATGGGTTAAGCCACTCTAGCCTGTGGAATTGTAAGTACAAGTATGAGGTTGCATAGAGTGTATTTTGGCATACCCAACTTGTCAATTCTTCACGTCACATTTTCAGTGAACAATTTGTCGTTTTTACATCGAGCTAACGATATTCGTACGTTTCCAATGAAGTTCTACAACTTTTTGGCAAATTTAATCTAGCACCTAGTTGTAAAAAATAATAATATTGCGTAAACGTTTTCAGGAAACAATGAATAACGAACCATATAAATTTCCATATTCTAGCGATTATAGCTATTGAAAAAACACCCTGTATAAATAAAATATTTTGTTATAATATTAATTAAATCTTATTAATTTTATAAATAATCAAGAATTACAAATATTTCAATTTAAGGAATTCCCGTGGGTGACATGAACCGTCCCGTAGACGTATCATTTTAATCATTATCCAAGCAAGATAAACCGAAACGTTTCTTCAGGCTTATTTTTAATAGCACGTTTTGAATTTCAGTATATTGCGATTCTTCGAAGGTGATCATTTCGACTACAAGGAGAAATTCAGAATAAATTACATCCTGGAAAGAGCATCCGCTATGGATGACGAGCCTGTCACAAACCTAACCTTGCAAAATTTCAAAGGAACTGCTTTGTTCTTTGTATCTGGAGTTTGCGGGTCATTCATCGTATATTTTATTGATAAGACGAGTAAAGCGTTGTATAAACTATGGAAATAAATAGCAAACATTATTTAACCTTCAATATTTGAAACAAATTGTATCGTTACTGCTCGTTTTAAAATATTACGATTCGCATGTGATTTTTTCCTGGTGTCCGAGCAATGTTTTACTGTTATACTTTTGAAAGGTCACCATCAGCTTAAGGGCAATTTTGAAGTACACTTTAGTGCAGCTGAATGTGAAAACTTGGTACTGTTGAATTTCGGAACTGATCAGACAGGTAAATAATATTCTTCTACTTTTTATAATAACTATTTTAAGTTAGAGGTAACAGAAATGCCTAAAAATAACTAAAGCGAAGACGTAGTTATATAATCGTAAATGTATTTAACTTAGACCGAAATGCAAAACGGAAAAAGGTTGAATTCTATTTGGGACAGTATTTCCCAAACAAAAGTAGTTCATCTAACTAAATTTGCAAAGCTACATTCAAAATTGCTCATATTTAAATTCGTCCGAATTTGACCGAAACTACATACAATCCAAAATGCGAAATATTTGAAGCAATGGTTGTTTTGATTCCATTTGGATCCAAATTTTGATAAAAGATCACGATATTTTCGTTACGGTTCGTAAGCTTTAATTTCTACTTCTTTTTTTTGCTCTGTCTATCTTTTGCAGTTGCACCCTCATCGAGATGGCGTCAGGCGAAATTTTTTTCTGTAGATATTTTTACAATATCAGCAATCGACTAAATAATTGCTGAATGACTACACATTATCTACATAGCAGTCACTTACGCCAATCACGTTATCAAATTTTGAAGTTCGTATCAAATAGTTTTCATTTCGATCAATATTGAATAAAGTCAAGAAAAGATTTGAATCTGATTTAAATACTTCAGAGTATAACTATTTCCACAAAAAAATTCTAAATCACATTACCTAGCAGACCATAATTTCTACATACGAATATTTTGTAGATATTCATAAAAATCAAGAATTTATCCAAACAAGGCTAGTGATATAATTTTGCTTATATCCATTTAAAAAAAAATTGGATGCAAGAAACATATTGAATCTGACTTTTAATTTTAATACTACAGAAACGTTTTTCTGAAATCGCGTTTTCATAACCACCCATGAATAAAGAACTTTTATGCATCGCCTTACCACGCTATAATCGATTATTTTGACGCTTTAAATGCTGCTCTAATATTGGTCCGAGCATAGCCAATGAGGTGTTGACACCTTATGTCATTGGCGTCCTCCAGCCATAGCTTGTACGAGTGGTCATTACTCATACATAGTGTTTTCCTATCTTAAGAGACCTCACATGTCTGACGTTAATCCTGCTTTATCATCATCCGCTACTTTTCATAACTTTGACCACCACTTTTCAACGTGATTTAACTTACACTTCCACTACACGAAGTTACTATTTATTTATTTATTTATTATAACACAATCGACTGCTAAGCTAGATATAGCTTTTGTGCAGTCATACAGAGCAAGATAAAGTACAGGAGTAGGTAATCAGTAATAATAATAATGGGAAGAATAGTTAAGAGAAACAAAAGAAAAAAGATACACAAATATTGAGGAGAAGAGGAACCAAATTGGGGACTAACGGAGTTTCAGGCGGAGATTTTCTGAGCGTTGCCAACCTGTACGATAATTATCGTTCTGTACGATAATTTCACCTTCGGTACGATGTACGATATCACAACGTACGATATCGGCAATTGTACGATAATTCAGTAGGATGTACGATATTACAACGTACGATATTGGCGATTGTACGATAATTCAGTAGGAAAGAGTTTTTGTAATGTACGTTGTTGAAAAATACCCGTTTTGAGGCTTAGGTGTGGTATCAAAGTTTATTCTTAGAAATGTGTTTACAATTAAACTATAGTGCGCTCTCAAAAAATAGTACCATTTATAATATTATGCAAAATTATGGTATTTTTACCATAATTATAGTACGTATGGCAACGCTGCCGGTGATTCTCTTTGACTTGGAATATCGTGCCATCAGTGCTCTAAGAGAGAAAAACCGCTCCCCTTTTTAATTTCGCCCCCCATTTCTACTCGCTAGTTAGACCTCTAGATATTTTTGAAGCCTACGAAAGGTACGATAAAGGAATGTAATACGATAATTTTCAGGTGTTGGTATGATAATTCTATTCGATAAGGTTGGCAACGCTATTGTTCTCGAATGAGACGACAGGTGGATCGGCGTGACGTACAGGTGAGTACTTGTTTAGGTAGGAAGTTCCAGTTGTCGACGGTGTGGTATGCAAAGTTCCATAGCCGTAGGGTGGTCCGGACGCGTGGTTTAAGCATTATGATCACGAGTGTGACGGTGGGCCTCAAATCGAAAGAAGGCGTTCGGATTCATGGCGGAGGTTTAGGAGATTCCAGGCGAAGGGCAGAGTTTTGGTGATCAGGGGGAGGCGATCAAGTCCACGTGCTTGTTTAGTGAAGCGATTGTGCGCTTTGTGTGGGAGGACTAACGAGGTTTACAAAATCCGTATCATCCTGGGAGATTGGAAATAAAAATTCCTGCGCTTTAGCCCAGTGATGGAGTTGATACGATTCACTACTCTGGAAGTATGATGGCATAAGTTGAGGGAAGTTTCCATCCAAACTCCAAGGTCACGAACGAGGGAGTTAGCGTTTGGTAATGCAACGTTATTCATGTGGTACGTGCTGAGGGGGTTAGTCTTGCCAAGATGATGCACGCCACTTTTGCCGATGTTGAATGACATTTTATGGTCTTTAGCCCAAGAAGCGACGACGTCAAGGTCCGCCTGGAGTGACTGGCTGCTGCGGGTAGTATCGACAAGATGGGCTAATTTGGAGTCGTCGGCAAATAGGTATATGCGGGAATGGCAAGGAGTTGATGAAGATTGAAAAAAAAGATGAGTCCCAGCACACAGACCTGAGGGACACCACTCAGCGGGGTACTAGGACGAGAGGCGTGACCCTGGAGAACCACCGATTGCTTCCTGTCAGTGTTGAAGTCTGCGAACCACCTAAGTGCCATACCATCCACCCCCGCATCATGGAGCGTCTCAATAAGACCCTGGTGCAAATGGTGCCAAACGCCTTTCTAAAGTCAAGGTAGACGACATCGACTGGCTTGCCATCGTCGAGCCACGATGTCCAATCATTGGTGGCCATAAGGAGGTTACTGGTACCCGAATATCGTTGGCGGAAGCCGTGTTGGGAAGGGTGGAAAAAACCCGTTTCGTCCAGGAACTGGCGAAGAGGAGCGTCGGCTAGGCGTTCCGCGATACGCGCTGCATGACAGGTGTTGGCGATCGGGTTGTAGTTCCAGGGGTTGTTGCGAACCCCAGCTTTTTGAATCGGCGTAATCGAGGCTTTTTTCCGTGCCTTGGGTACAAATCCGGTGCTGAAGCTCAGGTTAATGATAGTGGTATGCGGAGTGGCAAGAGACGACGCCACACATTTTAAGGAGGTTAGGGTGGAGACCATTGGGTCCCGCTTCATGATTGTGGTTGAGGGCTTGGAGCTGTCTAAAAACATCCTGAGTTGTACAGCTGAAACCAGTAAGGCTGTTTCTGCCAGCAAAGTTGCACGAAAGGGGAGAAGCCGAAAGGCCAGATTGGTTGCAATTCAATGAAATGGCACTAAAATGAGCACTGAGGGCATCGGCCATTTTGTCGGGATCAGATGAGACACTGCCATTGGGAAGTTTCATTTCCTTGATAGTAAATTTCGCCTTACGGAGGCTGTAAATGTGGCTAAAGAATACTTAAGGGTTGGACGCTATTTGGGTTGTGAGGTTGTGTTCAAATTTTCCTTTGCGTTTTCTAGAGGCGTTAGTGACGGCGTTACGGACCTGCTTATAGTTTTCCTATGGATAATGATCGGTCTTGGTGAAGCTCCATAGTGTATGGCCTTAAACTCTTACTATACCCCTACTCACGTAATTTAAAATGTGTACAACATTTACTTAGGTTCCATTACATTTTCCAAGAATACGGAAGTTTCTTCTTCGTGTTACTTATTTTATCTTCATTTCGGTGTAGAACAGTACTAAAGTGCCACCATTACCACTGAGCATGTTTTATTGACTTTATATGAAAGTAAACGGTAAACTACAGTTAAGTCTTATTTAAATTACGTATAGAATTATAGTTAACATTTCCAAAAAATATTTTGGCACGTCATCGACACGCGTTTGACGCCACTTTCAAACCATTAACGCACCCCTTTCCAATTTTAATAAGGCACATTTGACCCATGTACGCCACTACTTATAACCAACTTGTTATTTTTCATGAACTCATAACTTTGATGAAAATCGGAATTTTTCAAACAAACCAACGTTTTTAAGTATGTTCTACAAATTTATCATTGATAATTTTCGTTTCTGAAAAACCTAAAAAGAGTTAAGAAATTTGGTTAATTTATACAACTACTACTTTGTATGTAGTACCAATTATAGTTTTTGAAATAAAAACCCTTCCCGCGCAAATTCAGACATCCTCTATTTTTTATAATTTATTTTTTAACCATAATAAAATAAATAATTTACTTATTCAACAACGCTTCCAATTTTACGATTATTGTTAATTTGGAACAAGTCAATGACCGGTACTTATCTAACATTTAAAAAAAATGTAAGCAAAAAGATAGACGGGAAAATATTTACCAGCTGCGACAAGGGGCTCTTTTAAGGCGTTCTCTCTATTGTCATCAATACTCCTCATGTACAGTCTAAGCTTCTCTCAAACGTGCTCCAAAGTTCTTCGAGTACTAGCAGCTTCGAGTACCACAAATTGTAAGAAACAGTTTTCGAAAAGAACAAACGCTGGTCAAATCGACGTGAAAAAGGGTAAGTGTGAAGATTTTGTTATCTCGTTTGCAAAAAAAACCGCTTTTCAAACAATGTAAGATTAATTGGAAACATTTAAGCCCGCAAATGGGAAAGACGATGCCAGTTCTTCATTGATTTGATCAATCAGAAAAGCTGCTGAAACCAGAGAAAAGATAGAAAAGTCCATAATATATTATATTATGGCCCGTGTTCTGCTAACAATAAGCATTAGAGAAATAAAGACGCGAAACTCGGGTCCAATAGCTCTTCGACTCGAAAACCATTTATGAAGTAATAAAAATAGACAAAATTTCTAATGGTAGACCGGCTTCGCTCTATTTATGGCTCTTCGGTATTTCGTAAGTTTTCTAATTACTGTATGTTAGTTTAGGGTCTTGTTTTTTTGTTCCCTTTTTGTTGACACCGTTAACCAGGATCAACCGTTTGAATATGATACTTCGGAATTTAACTGTAATACATTTAGAAAAGTTACGATCACCGATCTCGACATTAAAACCGCAATCATTAAATTAAAACTAAATTTTGTCGTCAGGGGCTGTGGAGATATTTTTGTACCTCTTCTTTCTACATATTTTTAACCTCTCAATTAAAAGTAACCAATTTCCAACTGTATGGAAATCTGTGATCATCAGCCCATTTTTTAAAAGTGGATTCGCTGGAGCTTCCAAAAACTACCGTCCAATATCTTTGCTAAGTGTTTGCAAAGATATTTGATAGTATAAAATTGGTTCGCCTCTTTTCCGAACCTATGTCAACACGGATTAATTAAAAGAAAGAGCGTTGAAACTAAGCACGCGACATTTTTAATTACCGTAGTTCCCTGTGTTGAAAATCCACAGCCGGTAGACGATATTTAGATCTGGCAAAAGCTTTCGACTAGGACCTGGTGTCGCATCACTATCTACTAAAAAACTCGATCAGTACGGTATTCATAGCGACTTACTGGATTGGGTCGCTGATTATTTGACACCGTAATAACATCCTAAAATGTAACGAAGTGGTAACAGACACGACTTACCCTGTCACTTGCGGAGTCCCTCAGGGCTACTCCCTCGGACCACTCCTTTTTAGCATCGATATTTATGATCGGCAATTTCAATTAAAGCAGACCCAATTATAATAATTCGCCGACGACAATAAGTTGTGTCGAGTAGTGAGTGAGGTTAGTGATTGCGACGCTCTACAAAATGACTTACTTAAAATTAACTCATGGTGTAATACTATTAATTTCCCTATAAATCCCGTTAAGTCCGTTGTTATTTCATTTACTAGAAAAACTAATTTCATTCAATATAACTACAAAATTAAAAATTACGAAATCATTAAGCCTCACTAGCCTGGGGTGGCTGCAGTAATTATTTACAATCAAAAATATAAACTTTTCAACGAACATTTTTAAATCACCTGTATCAATATGTTTTTTAAATTATTGCAGGTATAACTATCTAAACATTATTAAAGACTTAAAATTAAACACTTAATCGTATTTTCGAGAACAAAACGAACTAATTTTCCTATAAAAATTAGTGAACAATATAACCTCCTGTCCAAATCTTTTACCCAATATCAATTTATGTGTGCCTTATTTTCAAAAAAGAAATTTTAATCTGTATAAAACGGAAAATAACCAATCAAACCCTATTAACAGGGCCTTAAACACTGCAAATAAATATAGCGAAAAAATCGATCTTTACAATTGCTCAATTTCCAATTTAAAACAAATGCAATGTTATAATTCACTAGAATTGTTTTAAATATATAACTTATGTCATTGATCAATGTGTTTTATTTTCTCCAATATGAACCACCTTAAAACTTTACCTTTTGTAAAATTTGTTCAACATTTTAAAATTTTATGAATGTTATATAAACTCTGTGTATTAACTTGCTGATATCTAACGTATTGTTTTGGTGCACAATAAACAACCATTTCATTTCATAATATTTGTTATTAATTCTAATATTTATTAATATTTCTAATATTTATTATATTTATTGTCATTTATAATGCCAGACAGTACAAAAATCTCGATCTTGAGAAGGCACCAGGGTTATTTGAACAAGATGGTCATCAAATTTGTAACGGTCGATGGGAAGGTTATCTTCCACGCCTCGCATAACGACATGATATTGGTCAGCCAACTTTTGGTTTGAAGCACACCGGACCCCTCCGGGAAGAGAATATGACTTAATTGGCCTGTAGTTGTTTAAAACATTTTCAACGTAAGAATTAACCTAGTAAATAAGGTACGATAGAATAAGATGGGAAGCACCTTATCCACAGCCAAGTAACACTCTTAAAGATTCGACACACCGGCTGGTGAAACCGCTGAATCATGATTGGTTATTTGAGCTGACTACTTAGACGTACACTTTAGGAGCCAAACGCGAACTGTCCACATGATACGAAACATAATTAAGTAACGGAATTGGCTTCCGCTATTTCGGCTTGGTCTAACGCACGTAGCAGTGTCCTCAGTGTTGTGGAGAGCC
Organism: Leiobunum rupestre; assembly: GCF_980474605.1. Taxonomy (NCBI): domain Eukaryota; kingdom Metazoa; phylum Arthropoda; class Arachnida; order Opiliones; family Sclerosomatidae; genus Leiobunum; species Leiobunum rupestre. The sequence continues at coordinate 38,730,052 of NC_143385.1, read as the reverse complement.
TCGATGAAATACGTTGGTCAAAGTAATACGAGCCACTAAAAAGGAAGATAGTTTTGTTCTTGCGCTTCTAGAAAGAAGTCTTTGTGAATGTGATTCCTAATTATTCCACCACATTAGAGACAGACATCGGGATTTCCATACTAGTAACACCTCAAACGCTAAAACCGTTCAATACTAATTTGAGATTACTTCCACTGATTTTTATAGACGTTTGGTGGGTCTGAAACAGGGTACTATCTTACTCCGCTACTCCTCGCATTATATCTGCAACCACTGGAAGTTCGTTTACGAAACTCATCCGACGAACGACCTCATCAACGTCAAAAATCATGTTTTCTTCTTCGAAGATACCTTGAGCGAGGCAGAACTCACCAAAGAAATAAGATATCTCCTAGAGAATCGTGGTACTTACTGTAATTTGGAGCGCATAGATGTAGCACCCAAATGCTCCAAATTTAATAAGAAACTTCGTCGAGGAAATACAACACAAAAATATGATGTATTTACAACAACCCAGAATTTTGTTATTAACATTTTTATTTGTTAGTAAAGATAAGGAAACCCAAAGATCTAAATCCAAATTATAAAAAAATAATCTGGTCCCAGTGGCCAGTTACCACAGTTAATTAACCAGCTCTGTCTTTCTTATCTATTCGCAAAAGGCGACGTTGTGTCCCAAATAATAGTTTGGCAATTATCGAATTATAAACATTTTGCATTGCTGCGTTTATTTCTTCTTTTTAAGTTTTGGGAACTTTCCGCAGTCCGTACAGAAGGGCTAACAAATCTCTACCTTCAGAAATCGTGATTATGTATTCCTTCCGTATACTGCTTGGGTGTAATTTCCCTCAACATTTATCTGTACCCGCATCTTTCTTTCTCATTCCGAGTTAGGGTTTCACTACTACCGCTTTAGAATTATTGTCTTCTCTTTCCATGCCATCAATTTTTCTGGCGTTGGGACGTTTTTTACAACTGCACCACGTTAGTGGAATTTTACCTAACGTTCCTACGATGGGGCGAATTGGTTAGAACTCTCGAATCGCAACAAATGGAGTTGTGTTTGATCCCTGCTTGCGGCACTGGGAGAACCCCCCGAACAACTCTTTCTGCGTTGTGTTTGTACTCTCTCTCAACACTGGTCAAAGGGGTTTTCGACCAAGATCTTAGGTTTCCCCGTACCATAAAAACTGTCTGAAGTTAACAGTTATAGTAAGTGCAGGTAGCTGTTGGCTAGCGTTGCAATAAGGGCTAAATAACACCCTCCTAGGCATTCTAACTAGGCCACGGGCTCTACAAGTCATAAGTTGGCTTAGGCCAATGGTAAAGCCTTGGTTATTAGCTTAGCTAATTATTATTATTAAAAATACTGTGGCGGCTGGGAAAAAAGGAACTACATGATGCTTACACTAGCCTAATTAACGGATTTGACGAAATACATGTAAGGTATGGTCTCTGTTACTAGGTACACCGGGCTATAAATTATGACACACTGTAAGGCTTGCTTTGAGGATAATGATATTATTTATTAATAATATTTTGAGATTCGTTCCGATGCCCATGAACTAGTAAAAAGCAAACAATTTAATTAATCTCTTTTTTTTATCAATTTAGATGACGCGAATTTGGTTGGTTGTAATCTTAGCCATTGCAGTGAGCCTCGATCTGGATGATCAGTGGTCCAAATATAAAGTAATGAAAACAGTTTGTTCATATCTTACCTATTCAAATTACAACAGATAATATAAACTTCACCGTATTGAAAGATAATAAAAATTGAAAATAACTTGAATATGCATTTTCAGGAAATACACAACAAAATTTACAAAAGTAGTGAAGACGAGCAACAGAGAAGAGGTAACTTCGAACAGCATCTCCAACATGTAATGAAACATAACGCTCAATACGGTATGGGATTAGTGTCCTATCAGATGTTAGTGGATCACCCACACGCTGATAAGGTATGTATATCATATTCTTTTTTCCAGAGTCTTACCTAGTAAACTAGGCCATTAGATGAGAATGCTTTTCAATGTGTTCCAAAACAAATGTGCCTGGTCTACACGTTATATATTTTTTAAATTATTTTCTTAATTTTTAATGTTTGAGCTTAAATGCTGTTACAATTCAGATCTAATATATCCATAGGTGGGCAAATATTGTGTACAGTCTGTCTGAAAAGTTTGTTCGTCCTATAATTTAAAAAATTTAAACGGGGATAATTTATTTTAAGACATGCTAGTAACAAAGTTGCTAGCTTGTTTAAAAGAACAGAAAAAGCCCTACAATACACATATTTTGACATAAGGAAACGTATAGGTTTTGACCTATTTTCGTCTAAACTTTCCAAAATGTGGAATAGTAATTTTTTTTTGCCGCTTTGAAATTTGATTTTTAATTGTGATTTTCATATTCCTCTTGGTCGATTTAAATAAATAGGAAAAGTGTTTGAATTTTTAAATATCAACCAATAGTTCGCGAGCTACGGCCTTAGAGAATACGCATTTAACTAATTGGCGCAGCACGCAATACTAAAATATCAAGAAGGATGTTTCAGCGGCGCATTTTTATTCATCGACTTCTTGATATGTTAGTATTGCGTGCTGCGCCAATTAGTTAAATGCGTATTCTCTCCTAATATTTAAAAGGCCGTAACTCGTGAACTATTGGTTGAAATTTAAAAATTCAAACACTTTTCCTATTTATTTAAATCGACCAAGAGGAATATGAAAATCACAATTAAAAATCAAATTTCAAAGCGGCAAAAAAAATTACTATTCCACATTTTGGAAAGTTTAGACGAAAATAGGTCAAAACCTTTACGTTTCCTTATGTCAAAATATGTGTTTTGTAGGGCTTTTTTCTGTTCTTTTAAAGAAGCTAGGAACTTTGTTACTAGCATTTCTAGAAAATAAATTATCCCCATTTAAATTTTTAAATTATAGGACGAACAAACTTTTCAGGCAGACTGTAAAACTTACAAAATTTATTGTTCAGAATTATCTCATTTGGAATCAATTGATCCAGCGCTGACGCAAGATAATTTAATTTTCTTTCTTTCCAACTGAGCAATCTCAGGATAACCGCTGATTAGTTCACTCAGTTAGTGTTTGTTCACTGCGCTGATCGACGCGCTAGCCTGCTCAATTTTCAGCGCCGCGTCCTTTAGTGGCGGGGTAGTTCGTTCACTAGAAAGCGCTGACTGCGGGCTTGGCGAGATCGCGCCGAGAGAGGCTGTAGTTTGTTCACATTGAGCGACGGGATATTCCTTTCAAGGAATTCCACCTCAACGTGATTAGAAAAAAAAATTCATAGTTGATTGGCTTATTCTATGCGCTTTTTTAATAAAACAAATTTAATTGGGTTCCTCGATTTCTTTTTCTCGCTGAACCAGATCAACTGACATTGGGGTCATTCCAGGACAGATTTTCCCACTTGTTCACCCGACCATCGCCAAATTTCGTGAAAACTTGTATTTATGGTTATTTTGGCCGTAGAAGTTGATTCTGAAATTTTCGGGAAGATTGATTGAGCGGTTGCTGAGATACAGTGTAGTCACATTTTTGAAAATGACCTTGAACCCTACCATTAACCATTTTTTATCTCAGCTTCTACTTAACCCAAATATTTGAAACCAGGCTCATTTTAAAGGAATTGAAGAGCGCAATGTAAATAAGCACTTAGGTTCATGCTATATATAAGATAAAATACTATAAATCAAGTTTTAAATAGTTGACCTTTGACCCTGAAAATAGCTCATTTTTAATTTTCAAAATTTTTTTTCCACATTCCCTATACGCGCTTTAGTTGCAGTAAAAAAACTGCGAGGGTCATATTTTTTTTCTAAAAAAAAATTCTTTTGTTTACCCCTCCTTAAAAAAATATATAGAAACTTAAAAATATATATATACAGGGTGTTAACTAAAAACGATACAGAGCCAATTACTCAACATATGTTTTAAGTAAGAATTTTAAATTTGCAGGTTACATAGAGGGTGCAGAGGGACAAATGTCAAAGAAAATTTCAATGACCCTTAACCGGGTCTTCAAGGTCATTCATATTTTATCTCGAGAACCATTAGGATTAGAAAAATGGTTCCAATTAGAAATGTGTTCTACGTTTTATTTTAAGTCTAATCAACTTTGACCCGATCTAATTTGACCAATGGTAAGCTGAGAAATGTTAGACCAAAAACCATAAGGTCGTGTGTGGTATTCTAATCTTAAATTTCTATATATTTTTTAAGGAGGGGTAAACAAAATAATTTTTTTCTCGAAAACAAAAATATTACCGTCGCAGTTTTTTGACTGCAACTAAAGCGCGTATAGGGAATGCGGAAAAAAATTAAATTTTGAAAATTAAAATTGAGCTATTTTCAGGGTCAAAGGTCAACTATTTAAAACTTGATTTATTGTATTTTATCTTATATATAGCATGAACCTAAGTGTTTATTTACATTGCGCTCTTCAATTCCTTTAAGATGAGCCCGGTTTCAAATATTTGGGTTAAGTAGAAGCTGAGATAAAAAATGGTTAATGGTAGGGTTCAAGGTCATTTTCAAAAATGTGACTACACTGTATCTCAGCAACCGCTCAATCAATCTTCCCGAAATTTTCAGAATCGACTTCGACGGCCAAATTAACCATAAACACAAGTTTTCACGAAATTTGGCGATGGTCGGGTGAACAAGTGGGAAAATCTGTCAAATTACTAATATCTTTGACAAATAAAAACAATTTGATACAATAATTTTAACCAAATTCTGGTTGGACGAAAAAAAAACCAGATATCTTCGCAATATCGAACTGTAACATGTATTACAAAAACTTATTTAATTTAAATGATGGTATAATAATTTTTTTTATAAAAAACACACTATAGGTTAGCTGTGAAGAAGTGAAAATTGTTGAGATTGATAGTGATAAATTTGATACCTAGTGAACTCTGGAACTATTTTTTTCACTGTCTCGCCATTTATAGATCCCCCACTCCGACATAAAAAAAAGTTTTTGGCTTAGAAGATAACTTCGTATAGTAATGAAATAAATTTAATATTAATATGTGATTATATTATTAATATCCTTAAAACTGACGATACGAATGATTATTATAGTAGAATTTGTGGCGATATTAAACTTGTATAAATCATATTTTCGTTAAAGCAACGCCGAAACTAATTTTGAATTCATTCATTTTGAAAATTAATCAAGCCAACCACTCTACCACCGTCATTGATATTTCTTCTAAAGATAATAAGCATAGAAATTGTGAAAATAATCAGAACTAGGAAATTACCAAAATTAAATATGAGAAATAAAATACGCTGACTGGTTTCGAAACTTGTAAATATGTCTATAAACTTACAAACGTAATTAGTGCGCTTAAAGATTTAAAAGATACGATTATTTTTTGTACACTCTGTTTGAAAAGTCTTCGACAGCTGAAATTTTTGCCCTCTTTTTAATTCGGCTAGAAAACTATAATAGATAGCTCGTTGAAACCAATTGCAACTTTTATTTATTTTCCAATATCTTTCGTTATTTATTGGTTTCGTCCGCCAAAAATTAATGGTTTGGCGGGAACCGTCAAAACTCCTTTTTGACACTTTTTTAAATATTGGTTCTACGGCACTGACTCGCCCGTTTTTGAATTCACAGTGGTCGGTTCATATTTAGAAAGTGGAAAAATTATCCCTCTACAACCAACGGTTGAGAAGTTATCGCGTTTCCAAACTTTCGTCGAAACTAGGAAACACCTAAAATGCATCAAGCGATTATAAATAACGCAACTTCGACGAAAATTTGGAAACGCGATAACTTCTCAACCGTTGGTTGTAGAGGGATAATTTTTCCACTTTCTAAATATGAACCGACCACTGTGAATTCAAAAACGAGCGAGTCAGTGCCGTAGAACCAATATTTAAAAAGTTGTCAAAAATGAGTTTTGACGGTTCCCGCCAAACTATTAATTTGTGGCGGACGAAACCGATAAATAACGAAAGATATTGGAAAATAAATAAAAGTTGCAATTGGTTTTAACGAGCTATCTATTATAGTTTTCTAGCAGAATTAAAAAGAGGGCAAAAATTTCAGCTGTCGAAGACTTTTCAAACAGAGTGTACCAGATAAGCTGGGAATAGAAAGGTAATAAAAATTAAACGGTGGAAAAAATTATTGCTTAAATTAGTGAGCTAAAAATTGAGTCAAGAGCAGAAAAGGTGTTAAATTTTTCCAAAATAATTCTAAAATATATGTAAAAACCAACTAAAATGTATTTGACAAGGACGTGTTTAAAAAAAATGTTTTTTACAAGGGGAGGGCGGCTTCTCATCATCACCGATTTCATCCGGATTCTTTTTTTTTTTTTTGAGATACACAAACATCGGTGTCGACCCGACCCTTAGACACCAGCACACACACAATAACTGATTAATCAGGGTGAGATATGTGTAACGGCCACGCCAACGGGGGGATACGTGGGGACAGGGGTGGGGACACCCGTGGCGGAAGTATCCCGACCACCCGTTGGGGGATTGGTAGTCGTCCTCTTACGGCCTTCCACAAACTCTGCCTCCCGGACGCCTGGGATTACAGGAGTGAGCCACTACTCCTGGCATCCGGATTCATTTGGATAAGCGAATAACTTTCCAAGAAGGAATTGTAGTTTAAAAGTTCACGAGGACTTCGTATTCTGCTCGGTTTATTTTGACCTTCGAGTAGCCCTCGGCAGCTGTAAACGAACAATAGGTTATCGGCGCAGGTAGAAAAAAAAAAGGTATATACGTCCGACCATCAGCCGTTGTGGACAACTCTAGCTAGGTAGCTCATTCGCTTGCTAGCTCTTGACCGAGTAACGTGAATATTGTGAGAATACTGTGGAAAATATCGAGTCGATCTGAAGCTCCCACTCGCGTCATTTTTAAATCTAGTCAAGCCCTACATATACTATAAATCCGGACGAAATCGGTGATGACAAGTAGCCGCCCTCCCCTTGTTAGTGTTAAATATTAATGTATGTGTAAATTAATAATAAGTTCGTGAGAAAGTGTATTAATGTTTTTATAACTTTCCCTAAATACAAGCTCAGCTAAGATAGGGGGAATATATTGTGTGTAGCTTATTCAAATAAGCAAAATAAAAATTATTGTTGTTTTTTACACTTTAAAAGAACATATAGATTGGAAGAAAAAATCCTACTCGTAATTTCATTTTGCTGTTCTTGAAATGCATCCACTGTGTCGCTTTTCCGTTTTAGACTTACGAAGAACTTAACCGTAACCTGCAGCTGGGTATCGTGCCTCGCTCTGTCGCTGACGGACCTACGCTAGTTGAAGTTTCAAAAATATCGTCCGCTCGAGCATCTTCCATTGACTGGAGATCTTTCGGCCGCGTCACGGCTGTCAAGGACCAGGGCGATTGCTACTCGTCCTGGGCCTTCGCGACTGTCGGCACCCTGGAAGGGCAGTTCCCTGTTTGTAGGAACAACACAGTGCAACAACTGAGCGAACAGTACCTGATGGATTGCGGAAATTTAAACCATGGTTAGTGTATTTTAATTTGTCAATAAACTATAACCATTTCTAGAAACGAAGTCCGTAAAGGCCCCAATGTTTAATGTCTCGAAGAAGACCAACTAAATTTACAAATCTTGAAAAGTTGACACTTGCGATAATTATTATGTGATTGCAGGTGGCAGTTGTGACGGAAATGGACAGCTCGTCACTTCGGCGTTCCATTTCATTCGAGACAATGGCGGCCTTCCTCTCCAAGAAGAATATCCGTACCAAGCAGAGGTATAAAGTGAAATAACCGTCGAACATTAAAATCAAAACTATTTACAAAATGTGATATTCCATGTGGGATTTTAAAACTAAAATAAGATATTTTATAATAAGAATTATTTTGGTGCAAAATTCTTTTTTAAAACTAGAAATTAATATTTTATAAAAAAAACACCTAATATCAATTTGGTTCGAGCATTTTGTAAGTTTTATCATTACTTTAAATTTCTTAGGGTTTATTTTTTGTCCCCTTTTTCTACGGATATTTCTACTTTTTCGCGTATTTTTACAAGAAGTTTCTATAGCTGATTTGTACAATTTTAAATACATTAACGAGTAAGAACAATTTTCCGAAGATTTTTTAGGCTTTCATAAAACTTTAACTTTTCTAAACTTAACAAATTCGTCGTTCCATATAACAAGTTGGGGAAAGTTCTTTACGTAATATACCAAAATGCTGGTTAGTATGCGCTTGAGATTGGGATTAACGATTAAATTAGGTATAATAAATATTTCTTTTCATTTTCAAACACTTCATACTCGCTTTTAAAAAAAATGTAGTCAGCTATTTATTTGAATATTTGTTTTTCGAAAGGATGGAAATTGCCCTTATCTCCAATCATTGCACGCTCCGATGTATAAAAACTACGTTCCAATCTGGGGATTTATGGCGATGATTTTTAATGCTAACGAAAACGCTGCGGCTACCGCTCTCGAGAAAATTGGACCTCTGATGGCTGGAATTCACATAAGCGATAATTTTCTACACTACAAGTACGTCTATTTTATAGTAAACGCATGATAATGCTTAAAGGGAATATAAAGTAAGCGGTTTGATATCGATTTAACAAATTTATTATTTTTGCCTCTAAGTGGGGTGGAGTGGCTAAAAAAGGTTTTTAGCTAAACTAAATGTTAAAAACCTAATTTGGTCCATTATTTTTACCTCTGCGAGGGGACTTTGTACCCTAGGAGGGGTTATACAACCACCGTGTCTGTCTGTCTGTCTGTGGCAAAGGGTAATCACTGCGTACGCAATTTCTTAGAATCAAGGAAAAGGTTTTTCCAATAGCGCCCTCTTTTTGTCATTGGGTAAAGTATAATTTTTTAAACGGCCGGGATTCGAACCCGAGCCCTCTTGCACGACAGGTGAACGTTCTACCGTAGAACCACGGATACAGTTTCGCTTGTCAACTTGTTCTATTAAAATTTTTTGATTATTTTGGAAAAAGGTTTATAAGGTTAATTGTAGTAGAACAAATGCAGGTAGTCTTGCAGTTAATATTTTGTTAAAAATTATCCTTTCAAAGCAGATTCTGGTAAAAAACTGAAATCGTAATCTTTATGAAAAAGCTACTTAATAATGCAGATTTTACTGAGAGTGAAATGCTTTTTGAAAATCTAATATTGCCGCCAAATAATCACTTTTCTCATATCCTGATGGAGGATTTCTCTATTAAAGTCAGCAATAAAAATCCGATTTCGCCCTTTGGTTGCTAATCAGTCCTTAAAAGGATTTCTGGGTATAATTTATTATAAAGGTAAATCTATTTTGATTTTCACATCTAAAATACTCGAAATCCGAGTAAAGGCAGAATTCCTTTACTGATGAGCCCCAAAAGGGCGAAACCGGTCTACTCTTTTGAACTTATTTTATTTATAAGGTGAAGTTTTCTGGGTAGTTTTAACCGGATTAGAAAGTCCTCTGACAACCCTGATGAAGAGTGTCTTTTTCGCTTTGCATAAGGTGCAATTTGTTTTTTAATTTTGAAAATAGGGAGGGTGTGTTTGATGAACCCGGTTGCGAGAAAACAGTTAATCATTATGTGACCATAGTTGGTAGCGGTACAGATGCTAAAACTGGTTTGGACTTCTGGATTATCAAGAACAGGTTGTTTCTTATGATTTATTTCTGTTCTAATTGTTCTTAAACAATTATTTTTTAGCTGGGGAACCAAATGGGGCGAGGGTGGATTTATGAGGTTGAGACGCAACTCGGATAACATGTGTGGTATTGCATCTCATGTTATTTATCCGCTCGCTAAATGTATATAAGAAATGAATTCATGTTTATCTTTAAATCTATATGAGAAAAATTTTGAAATAAACTAATTACCTTTTTAATTTCCATTTACAATCTTATTATTGCATCCTTTTAGCTAGACCCTGAAATACGAAAACTAACCACGGATGGGAATCGTTCTCTCTTGACACGTGCTTTAAAAAAATTTGCAATTTGTTATATGTTTTCAGTTCTGCTCTATTTTCGTAAAAAAAGTTTAGTTTTCCCCCAAAATAATAGCTGTATATTATTCGATTTATGCACAATAAGAGTTTTTAGGTTACCAGAGACGTAAGAAATAGAGCACGAACTATATTTTCATTTAGCGAGTCTGCATTTTATTCGGTATATCTTGGAAAATAAGAGTATCTATAAATTTCTCGCTTTAAAGCTCTTAAAAGCGACTTTAGCCTGCGTTTGAAACTGAGCTCACTCCTTTTTCTGCGTCGTTCTCTGAGGCTACTAGAATGCGCACATGTTTTAACGGCGCTTTCAAGAGATTAAAAACGAAGAAATTATAAATGCCCCTGTAGCACAAACAACTCGTCTTAAGATCGGGTAATGGTCTCAAATTCGTTTTAAGGTCGACGAACATAAGCCGACTAAACATTTCTTGAAAATTTAAGACTTCAATCGTAAATATGTCTTTACGACTATTTGAGTCGGTTTGTCAACCTTAAATTTTCAAATACTATTTCATAACTATTTTGAGTTGGTTAGGCTGACCATTAATTTAAAAATATTTTTATGGTATTTTGAGTCGGTTTCCCAAACTTAATTAACTTTTTCCCGACTTTTAAAAGACTTTTGATTGAAATAGTATGTATTCAAGTTATATATTGAATTCAAGTTGTATTAAGACTAAATAAAATGGTGTAGACACCAAAAAAAATAAATGTCCGGTAATTTTGTCATTGCAATAAATGCCTGGTATTTTTATCACACCTGCAATTAAAAGCGCGTGGTACACAAATTTAAATTAGTAGTAAATGTAGTAAAAGAGTTTCATTTTAGAAATGATTTAACAACTGATATTTTCCATCAATCGCCATCTATTGACCAGATTGTTATATACCCTGTAGCACAAAACCATGGGCCATTATGCGTTGACAAAACAGAAATATAGTGATTTACTCGTCAAAATCTATGACTTTGCCAAATACTGGTAAATTGGTTGGATAAAAACTTTAGGTCAACTCGAAAACGGACACAAAATTTAGTAAGGGTGTAGCGGCTGTATAGTTGCGCAAAAGCGTTGCGCCTTCTGCCCCCACACGTTTAAGCTTAAAGGTTTTGGCCCGTCAGTCCCTACACGATTAAACTAAAAGGGTTTGACCCGTTTGCCCCACACTTTTAGGCTTAAAGGTTTTGGCCGGACTGCTGTGGTTCTGGTGGCGGATGACTGATATTATAGAAGCCTTATCAACTAAACAACTAGGACTAGAAACAAACTTCAGTGAATATATTAGCCAGACTGATGAGGTTTTCTCAGATTTTACATTTAATAACTTAAACTAAATAAAATTTTAAAATCCACGGTATTTATTGTGCACAATATTTAAAAATTAAAGAACCCAACTATAGTTTCGGCTTGTTTGGGCCATCTTCAGAGAGACAATAATAACATGTAATAAATTATGTTTCCCTTATTTAAAAATTCGGCTAGATATTTAAGAAATAAAGAGGGTAAATTTCATTTGAATTGCTAAGAGATTTATAACACTTGAAGAATTGCGAACACATTAGCAATGATAGCCACACTTGTCATCTGAAATTGAAAGTTATTGGTTTAAAGGGTTGCACCTGCCACAAAAATAGAGAAACACGTGCTCCATTTTAAAAATCTGAATATAGCTTTCAATATATTATAATAAAGCCAAAATGGCACCACGCATAAGTTAACATGTTCGTACATTTCTTTGAAGGATGTAGGGGACTTGTGTTACACCCCTTTACAAACTGCTAGTGAAACGCTTTAGACATAACAAAATAGAACCCGTCTTTAAACTCTTTTGCGAGTACTTTTCTTCTTTGACAGTTAAAGGATTTTTATCACAGTGTAAAACAGTGTATAAACATACATACATACACACATGTTTGTTTAAAAATGATTTTGGTACGAATAAAAAACGAGCAATTGCCGCCTTTGGAGCCGATCAAAATAGGCAGGTTTCTCAAACTCTGCGTCAAAGCTAGTAGTGTTATTTTGTTATAAAATTACCTTTGGATTTTCACAGATGTTCGTTCCAAGGGGGATCGGCTAAAGCATTGTCCATTAAAACATTTTAATCTATTGTTTTTAAGATTAATTTTTACTGGCCAGGGAACATTACTTTGCTATTTGTTTATTTTAGAAAAATTTTAAATTATTTCGCTGTTTTCCAAAAAGTTTTTATTTACCGATAGGCGTCAGACAAAACGTTTCAATGAGAAAGTTGTATAGACTAACCTCGAACCTACAAAAAAAATCATCGTAAAAGGACAACCTTTAGTTAGATATTACGTCATGAACCTAAACAAGTTGGTTGTACTTAAAATAGCTTTTGCGGAGCCATTTCTAAATTAAGCTATATGCATAACACTATTCAATGTACCAAAGAGTCAGTTTTTTATTCAAACAAACATTAAGACGTTTGAGACCTACTAGAAATATCCGAAAATGATGAACAAGATATTGTGGAATTAATTTGAAAAAAAAAAATGTTCCAATTAATTAATAAGATGTATGGTTCAATAATTCCTTTTTCTGCTGCGGCCCGAGTAAGCATATTGCGATATTACATCTAAATCATATCAGGAGTAACGAAACGTCAAGCGTCGATGATTCTCTGGCACCAGTCGTTCGACATACGTAATCCGAGTTGAAACCCTACACAAAAAAGTCGAGCGCCTTAAGTCTGGTGATCTTGCAGGCCAAGAATCGCCAACCGTTTCGGCAATCGATCCCTGGAGGAACACCAGCTTGAGAGTTTCCACAACTTTACGCTACCATTGCTCTTCATTAAAAAGCAAGTAATACCTCCTTACTCAAAGCTATTTCTGTTATATAAAAATCAAATCTTTTACATTTCCCATTAGCCGCTAGGTGAGTCAGTTTTCTGAAAAGGCTATAAGTTGTTATTTATAAAAGCAAGAAACTAAAATATTGTGAAAAGTATAATACCTAACGTTTGCTCGTCTTTTTACCTCTCCGAGGGCACAAAGTCCCCTAGGAGGGGTTATACAATCAACGTGTATGTCTGTGTGTCCTACGCAGTTTCTCGAAGGGTTGGCAAAACCACCGTATGAGCGTTAACGGATTGATTTGCTGTTGGGTTTGGTTTAGACGGTATTTTTTTTTCGTCAACGCTCACCGTCGCGTCAGATTTAACTCAGTTTGATTGGGTATTTCATTATTGTAATGTTTATGTGTAGGTTGTAAATGTTGAGTTCGTGTTATAACGGTTATGGGTGTAGAGTTTGTTGTATTTGTGTTATGACGGTTGTGGATGTTGTATTTGTGTTATGACGGTTGTGGATGTTGAGTTCGTGTTATGACGGTTGTGGGTGTTGTGATTGTGTTATGATGGTTGTGGATGTTGAATCTGTTATATTTGTACGGGCATTTTCTCTCCAACTTCTTCTTAATGACTATGGGACGGACCGAGTGCTGAGTGTTATGCAACCTCTCAACGTCCAAAGGCAGTGTTTCCACCAATGATACACGGTATTAATCTTAGTATCAATTTGCGATTTATTGGCGCCGGCCGGAAATTGAACCCGGGTCTGCCTCGTGCAAGAGATTTACTCTAACCACTCAGCCACCAACGCCTGTTAAGTTACGTGGTTTTTCTAAAAAACAGCTTTACGAAGTTATAACGTTAGGTACTATAATTTATTCTACATCATTTTAAATATTTATAAGTTATATTAATCTTATATTTAATTAAATATTTATAAATTATATTAATCTTATATTTAATTAAATATTAATAAATTATATTAATCTTATATTTAATTAAATATTTATAAATTATATTAATCTTATATTTAATTAAATATTTATAAATTATATTAATCTTATATTTAATTAAATATTTATAAATTATATTAATCTTATATTTAATTAAATATTTATAAATTATATTAATCTTATATTTAATTAAATATTTATAAATTATATTAATCTTATATTTAGTTAAATATTTATAAATTATATTAATCTTATATTTAATTAAATATTTATAAATTATATTAATCTTATATTTAATTAAATATTTATAAATTATATTAATCTTATATTTAATTAAATATTTATAAATTATATTAATCTTATATTTAGTTAAATATTTATAAATTATATTAATCTTATATTTAATTAAATATTTATAAATTATATTAATCTTATATTTAATTAAATATTTATAAATTATATTAATCTTATATTTAATTAAATATTTATAAATTATATTAATCTCATATTTAATTAAATATTTTAGTATTATAATGAAAAATTTGATCGTGATCAGGAATTGACCTCCGGTCGCATTGTTACAATGCGGATAGTTCACCGCCGAGCCATTGACTTCCTTAGAGAAAATATTAAAGTAAAGGAACCATTATGATTAGGCGGGTTTTTTTACTAAACGGATTAATACAATATCTGTATATATTGTTTATTGAACTTTGTTTTTTAATTTTTTTGAACTTGTTAAAGTCTAAATATTTTACGTATGAAAATTTAAAGGTCAAATCTTGTTTTAGCGCATTCAGCAGATAAAATGGTTAAACGGTAGAACTCATTAGTTTTTTGTAATTTATTTCGTTTTTTCAGTCTTTTTTTAGTTTTCAAGGGTAATAGTTCATTTATGAAGAAAATATCGAGTTGTTTACATAGTGCTCTGGGTTTTTAACTGGGTCGTAATTACTTCGTAATTTATTTTATACGTTTTCTCGACTGATTAAATGTTTAATGCAGTTCATCAATTGGGTTCGTTTGTTTTATTTATAAAGAACCCTAACTATTCCATCTACGGTCATTTTTTATTTAGTCAGGGGGCTTTCTGTGCTTTGTGAATGGTAAGTTTTTCGCTTCTTGTTAATTCATTTTTTATTGGCGTGGATATTTGGACATCTACGATTCCTAATGCAGTCATTGATTTCCTGGGTGTGTGAGTCATTATATGATATTGGAAATTGGACGGTATTGGTCTTTTTCATGCGGCATGTGTCACAACGTCAACAGGAAGTCTACGAGTCGTCCACTACCAGATGTCGAATATAGTTATTCTACGGTATCTTCATCAAGGGCGAGTGTCGAAATAAAATGAGCGTTAAAGATGCGGCAAGTATGTCGTAAGCGAGAAAAATACAAATACCCTCTGTCGAGGATTCGGACCTTCCCAAAAAAAAGCGTACGGGATTTCGTAATTGTGATTTCGCGATTTCGTCAAAGATTTCGCGATTTCGTCAAACATTTCGCGGTTTCGTCGGAGATTCCGCGATTTCGTCGGAGATTTTGCGATTTCGTCAGAGATTTTGCGATTTTATCAGATTTCGCGATTACGTCAGAGATTTCGGGATTTCATAAAATTTTGCGATTTGGTCAGAGATTTTGCCATTTCGCCGGAGATTTCTTCTGAAGTGTACGGGATTTTGTACAAATGTCCGACCCCTCGCCCTCTGTAGATATTTCTTTCATTGAAATTTGCTTCGTATTATATTTAAATGATAAACTTGTTCAGTAAATAGTGTTAAATTCAAGTGTGCATTGTTTTAGTACGTCTAACTCGCTGAACATTGTAACTACTTAGTTTATATTATTCTGTATAAATTAATTATAATTAAAATTTTATACCAATCGGGATTGAACCGGGATTACGTTTTTAGTAAATAACTCTGAATTGCGGATATATATTTAAGGGTCATCTCGAAAAATTAATACCACTGGGGACAATTCTTCCGAGGAGAGGTATATTTTGGCATGCCAACTTGTAATTTTTGCATGAAACATATTGTAGACAAAAACGCCTGATTTCATCGCATAAACACCTTTTTTTAAGTTTGGATTTAATGGTTTTGTTGGAACGTTACAACCGTCAAGGATTTGGCAAAGCGAAAAAAATTTAAGTTGAAAGGTGAAATTGTTTAGACTCCCAAATACACATTCTGGTCTACAATCCGACAACCATCATACTCGGTATAAGCAGAGTTTAGCGATATCTAGATACGGATCTAACAACGTTTTTAGGTACTTTTTTTTAGGTACAAGATACAATTGTGGATAAAAGATACTAACTTTTTTTAGGCGAACACAGCTAAATAAAAAACTCTTGCACATACCTTTTTCCCCGTATCTGTTTGCAAAGAATGTATCTTATGTATCTAAATTATTGCCCTTTGGTATCTATCTTTTTTTGAGGGGCTATATCTGCAACGTTTCTTATCTGTATCTTTCTTGTTTTGGTAGTTATATTTTAATACATCGATAAAAAGATATACCAGGTACAAAGAGTGAAAATTAACGTAATTATGTTTTTAGTTTTTATAAGCATTATCTGGGTTTCCTTCAGGCATCTCTTCGGGGGAATGTCTACCTCCAGAGCGTTAAGACCTTGCCAATGGACGTCACACCCACGTTTTTCTGGTAAAAACCACCCTGAGCCTAGGTATCTTCCCCCGAGGAAACGTTTCTGAGAGAAACACTGAGCATTATTAACGTTTGTAGCGCAAGAGTCAGACTCAGGGGTGGACTGCAGGCGCCTTTTTCGTGAAGTGGGTACTGTAAGATTGCGGCCCCCCAAAAATCACTTTTCAAGCGGTCCCCAGTCGAACTAAAGGGTAATGTTGGTCGAGGCCCCGTGAGATAACACTCACCAGCCCAATCCACCCCTGGTAAGACTTTAAATGAACACCTACTCTTAACATGACGAACATCGTCGTTTGCCATGATGAATATAATTTAATTAGTATTTCGCATAAATGTGTCGGTACTATTAATACGGAAAGTATGGTGACTTCCGTTGAGTTCAGTGTTTCTCCATCTTTCCGCTACTATCATAAAGGAAGAAGCAGTCGATGATATGACGTAGGGGAAGTAAGGTCAGCGCTAGGGCATGGCGACAAAGGCGACAGCCTAGAGCGCCGCACTCAGCGGCACATATTGGGGGCCAGCATAAATCCGTCAAGGGGGGTGGCCAAAGTCTGGACCCGGAACCCCTTTGGTCTACGTACTTAGCGACATGTTTTGGGATCCCGCAGTTAGCGACACTTGGTATCACGCACTTAGCGGGGTTTTTTAGTTCCCCCGTTCTTAGCGGCACTTATTGGTGCGACCCCTCTTTTTTCCTTTAATTGCGTTGAAGGAAGGGGCCCCTTCTCCCTACTTAGGACCCCGCACTCGCTAATTCTGGGCCTGGGGGGGGGGGGAAGTTGGACTCCACTTAACGCAAATTCTCACCCACTGGCTTTCTGAATCTACCTTTCGGTCGATTTAACGTCTTTGTTGATATTTGGTCTATGCCTGCTCTTATTTGAAATATTCTGTTAAATTTCGGGTCGCTACTCACAGTACATAGGAATCGTTTTGTGTATCTAAACTGTACCTATTATCTAGTTACAGACACCTTTAAAAAATCACTTTTTACTGGGTACTATATTTTAAGTTAATAGGTGTTCGAGGAAATATCCGATACGCGAATATAACTCGAATACGTATGAGAAGATAAACGTTATATTACGTTTAGATAATTATAGCTGAATTAGATAAAATTATCTTTCCACTAACAATCAACAGATACGCTAGATACTTTAACAAATATCTTTTACCTAGATACCAAATCTCTGAACCCTGTGTATATATGTAGTCTTAAACGGCATATTATGTTTCCCTAAGAAATTCAAAATGAATTGCATTCCGTACGGGTGATAGGATATTTCATTTTGGACAAATTCTAAAGCCTTGGCGTGGGATAACATAATCTCTGGCATCAATATCACTTTTCAGACCAAAATTGATGCGTAGATGAAAATAGCTTTGCAATTTTCACCGTCTGTGTGTAAATAAAACTCATTTGAGCTTTTGATGAACTTGAAATTTAGGTCTATCAGGTTTGGAATAAACCGAGTTTGTTGACAAGTATCGGCTCGTAAAACTCCTATCACAACTTCTTGTTTAAATTTTGCACGTTTCTTAATTCTGTCGTTATTGAAAAACTCGTAAAATTTTCAGGCTTTGTCTTTATAGAATATAGACATTTAAAAAAAACATTCATTGGCTGGCCCACCAAATTTCCAGAGCGTCTATGCACAAGTAAGGTTACTGTTGAAGACATGACGTAACTTCGCCAAAGATACTGTGTGAAAACAAATTTTCTGGACCTACTTTGTCCGCGGGAGTTGTAGTTTTAGGTAAAGCGTCATGAATCACAGGTTTTGGTAAAGTCCGATCTGGTTTCATAATTTTCAATAGAACTTGAAGTAGAGGGTTTTCAAATCCATGTGCGTCTCCCGAGTTTCCGGCGATACTGAGGATATTTGCTTTATGTTCGATAATGGATTTTATTCCACCCATTGACTTCCTATTATGGCAGTTTGAGTAGATCAAGTTTCGAGCTAATGAACTGAGGTCGACTAGCGAAATGGGTGAATAATAATTTTGATTATATATCAGATTGTAGCAGAAAACGTCTTTTCTTTTTCCTGGTTCGAACCGAACTGATGATGGGAGATGTTTGTTTTTACGGCCGTTTCCACTAAGTTTACTCAGTAATTCTTCTTAAGCTATCTTCCCCGTTTTTTTACCGCGTCTTTTATGAACAATTCCCTCGAGACGTCAGATGCAATTTTAGCTCCGGTATTAAAAATATTTTGACCAGGGAATGTTGTTTGCATTTCGAGTGAAAGCATGGCAGACCGAAATTCCGAGCCTTATATATTACCTGGATCATATCCTCTTCGTACGTCTTCTCCACGGTATATCGCAATTGATCCGTGTCAAATTTGATTAGTTATTATAGTCTTTTACAGAAACGTGATGTAAGTTACGTGGAGACTTATTTATCCTTTGAATCGCTAGCCACAAATGAACAGATTACTCTTCATTTTACAAGTGTAAAATCTTTAATGTGAACATTTCCTCGTTCTAAATGTACTGTCTGACCCATTTCGATCATAATATTAATTTGAATGATTTGAAAATTGTTATTCACAATAGGCATATAATGGGGTCCAAAAAACTCTATTTCAACAGAACCACGTCTTTACCTTGAATACTAACATTACGTAATAAGGGAACATCTAAATGTCCAAACGATAGACTTGATTATATCAGTGTATATGAACGGATAATGTAACCCAAGGTCCATGGCAAAACGGAAGCCTAGCGTAACTTTTCACTTTAGCTTTTCTCATGTTACATCTATTTCTAACAATCCCCCAACATTGAACAAAATCGGTGAGATCCACCTCGGGTCGTCTCCTTGTAAGTAGAGTATACTTTGTCCAATTATAATAATCTACAGTGGTTCTCTGACGAAGTTCTCGTTTCGCTATTTTAAAATTTAGCTTCCTTTGCCACTAATAGATGGCACCACACTGTCCAGTAGAGTCATTTTTTCAAAGAATCAGATATATGGACTGCCATCTCCAACAGTCTAAAAATTAAGAGCCGATCATAATACAGGTGGCCATGGTAGAGCCGACAGTTGCTTTAAGCACTGAGTTATGTGAAAACATGTAGCCGGAGACTTGTATGACCTTAAATTTATTCAGTTAATTTATTTTGGTTAATTAAAGAAAAGTGTTTAAAAACCGTCTGGAAACGTTGCTTAAAGGCGGAAGCGATGTGTTTTGTCAATAAAGAAGAAGCCATTAACTCAAAAGATTTCGCCAGTTCAGTTAGGCGGAACGCGATAGCGTATGGCGCTGCCTGTAATTTCGTTCTGAAACGCACTGTGGTGCATTGGTTCTCCAAAGGGTTTCCAAGCAATTTTCGCTTCAGCGACCCATACTCTAAATTTTAATTCCCCACCATCACCTACAGCAAGGTATTGGATCTACGCGTAAAAGAAAGTCTTATTTTTAGGTTTGTAGAGGTCTTTATCCTTAATGAAATCTATATTAAGTAACTAAAAGACGACAATAAAAACCACTTTTGGTGTATTAAAACTTTTATTTTAAAAGGCGACGACTAGTTTCGCGTCCTATTCAGAAGCATCTTCAGGTAACTAATGTGTATGTGCCGTGACTATTAGTATATATTAAGTAAAGTCAGAAGCTCCTTATACATGTAACATAGATCATAAAGTAGTATCAATTGTGGACCAAAGATATGGTAAGGGAAAAGCGTAGCTGGTGTCGTGTCATGTCAGACTTTCTGGGGCTCTATTGCCCTTAGAATATATGATAGATCTTCAAATATTTTAAGGGATGGCCTTTGATTTGACCTTGTTCCAAGAGAAAATATTGTTAGACAAATCCCAGAATTCACCAGAAAGCATATGCGGCCAGGAGGTACCGAAGTTCAGTGGCTTTTATATTTTCAACCATAATTTTTAAAACATCTATGTAGCTCTTAAAGAGAGACTTTCAACTGGGTTATTAAAACTAATATGTACCTTAATAATTGGTTTATACAGCGTGTTTTAATTTGAACGCTCCATGAATTTTGCTCAAAAACTATATAACCTAGAAATGTGAAAATTTCAGAATGTTTACTATCGGGAAATACGTTGTTATTTGTCAATTTAAGCAACATCGTGATATTTTTACGGTTTGAAATTTTTAGTTATTTTAACGCTAGATGGTAAACGGAAACTGTCAATTCACAAGTTGTAGCTCATACTCAAGAACCCTAAATGATATTGGTTTGGTCGAAATAAGTCAATTCTTCACTGATATTTTACGTTATGAAATAAAAAGTTGGTAGAAGGTGGAATGGTTTCTTTTTAAATTATTTGTGGAAAAACTTATCTTAATTAAAATGTTTGTATACTGTTAAAATGAACGTTTTTAACGTCATTTATTTTTGTTTATAGCTTATTAATGTAGAGAGAAAAACAATTTCCGAAAGTGTAACAAAATACAAGTTGGCAAGCCAAAATATACCTCTCCTCGGTAGAATTGTCCCTAGTGGTATTAATTTCTCGAGATAACCCTTAAAGATATATCTCCGCAATTTAGAGTTATTTGTTAAAAATATTAACCCATTTCTATCCCGCCCGGTATAAAATTTTAATTATAATTAAAATAATTGAGACGAAACGACCAATTTTAATTTATTCAGAATATCATAAGTTAAGTAGTTACAACAGTAAGTTAGACGTACTATAACAATGCACAATTGAATTAAACCCTTTTACAGAACAAGTTTATCAGTTAAATATAATACGAAGCAAATTTTAATGAAAGAAATATCTACAGAGGCTTTTTGGAATTACTCGCTTACGAAATACTTGCCGCATCTTTAACGCTCATTTTATTTCAACACTCGCCTTTGATGAAGATACCGTAGATATCTGGTAGTGGACGACTCGTTCACTTCCTGTTGACGTTGTGACGCATACCACATGAAAAAGACCAATGCCGTCCAATTTCCAATATCATATAATGACTCGCACACCCAAGAAATCATTGACTGCGTTAGAAATCGTAGATATCCAAATATCCACACCAAATGTATTTACAAGAAGCAAAATCCTTACCATCAACAAAGCACAGAGAGCCACTTGACTAACCGCCACCTCTTAAAGCAATTAACGTTAAATTATATCCTTTGAATTAACAGAACTATATATAGGTCGTTAAGAAAGTGGACCACCCACAGGGTCTACCCTTTAACCCTCTAATCTCGGCTGACTGCGCTAAAACAAGATTTAACCTTTAAAAAATACCAGATTAGGCCTTCATAAATTCATTAATAAAAAAAGACTTTATTACCTATTATGCTTACGATGCCTGTCTTAATTTCAGTGAATCTAAGCAGCTATCGGTGGTTCTGTGGTAGAGCGCTCGACTGCCAAGCCGAATGGTCTGGGTTCGAAACTTGGGTGGCGCATTTGTTTTTAATCAATAGAGAAACGCTAAATTAGAATTTCTTCGATGCAATAATTTCAATTTCAATTCTATTTCAATTAAACCAAAATTTCGTACTCTATTAAATACGCTTCCGATAAAGCTGAAGGTCTAATTTTCAATAAGGCGTAACAAGTGTCGTTGGTTCTGTGGTAGAACGTCCGCCTGTCAATCAGGAGGTCTCGGGTTCAAATCCCCCCCCCCCCGATGTGATCGCAAATTGATACTAAGACGAATACCGTGTACAACTGGTGGAAACCCTGCCATTGGACGTTGAGAGGTAGCATTACACTCAGCACTCGGTCCGTCCCAAAGTCTTTAAGAAGAAGTTGGAGAGAAAACGTCCATATAAACACAACAGACTCAACATGCACATCCATCAGAACACAAACACAACAAATTCAACACTCACAACCTACGCATAAACATTACAAAAACCGTAATACACCAAACCGTCACGACGGTGAGCGAAAAATCACCATCCAAACCAAACCGCAAATGCATCCGTTAACGCTCACCGTCACACGGTGGTTTTGCCAACCCTTTGAAAAACTGCGTACGCAGTGATTACACTTTGCACCGAAAATGCGAACGCGTTCGCAGTCCTGACAGACAGACACACCCACAGACCCACAGACAGACACGGTCGTTGTATAACCCCTCCTAGGGGACTTTGTCCCCTCGGAGAGGTAAAAAAAAGTTGTATAAAGTCATGTCAAAATTAGGCCAACCTAATTTCCCAAAGTTTTTTGCATTTGCACTTTGATTAAAAGTGCGAAGTCAGCGATATTGAAATCATTATCTAAACGTTCTTAAGTAATTTAGTGTGCCTCGTTATAGCCGTGAAAAGCGGTCCAAGATGGAAGAGGTATACCACGGTGATGCTCAACAAAACGCACGTCTAGTAATTCAGGTATTTCAAATGTTATATCACGACAATCGACCCAATCACCACACTATTCTGCGTGCGGTACTTGACATTGAAGATGATGGCAACGTGAATCCCAGATTACGCGGACGGGGACATCGTAACATTATTATGAAAGTCACAGTCATTGCCTACATTGTCGTCTACCGTCGAACAAGCTTAAGACTGGCATGATGTGATCGGGACTTTTCAACGTATTATGTCTTGAGTGTCCTTGACCACCATAATTCTCATCCATACCGTGCCACGCTCCACGATGGACCACAATCAGGTCCAATTTTGCTTCAAAGTCTGGGCTGGTCTACTAGGAAATCACGTTATTTGACCATTTTTCTACCGAATCAGATTAATGCGGATAACATGTAACTTTGATTAAAATCCCGCACCTTTGGTTCCAGCACGACGGTGTACCTACTCACCAGCAAAGAGGTGTGGTACAATTGCTTAACAGTGTTCCCTTGGCGTTAGATTGTAAATAACGATCCAGTGCGATGGCCTCCTAGGCTCCAAGATTTGAAACCGCATGACTTTTTTCTGCAGGGAATCGTGAAGGAGGAAGTTTAAAAGACGCCAGTCAATAGCCAAGATAACTTGGGCCAGTGAATTAGTGCAGCGATTCGACTCCAGCTATGGTTCATAGCTGTTTTTAAAATATGCTGTATCGCGTACGAACGTGTATAGCAGCGGATGGTGGAATTATTGAACCTCACTTAGAACAAGACTGGTAGTAGTTAACCCCCCTATTCCTGGATACGCGAGGGGGCGCAGCGTGCTTTCCCCCACGCGTCCCCAGCTGCGTGACGGGGGGGAATGAAGCGGGGAATCGCGATTCCGCCCCCCTCGGGCGCGTGTCACGCGTGCACTCGTGCGTAACGAGCACAGGTGTTAATTAATTAGCCTAGTTAGTCGACCTGTTCAAGGTCAAAAGGGTGAATATTAATGAGCGTGGTATTGTTTTACCGTTAGGGGTCATTGACCTGTTAGATAGTAACATGTGTTTAGGATCATCAAGTAGTTATATTATATGTTTGAATATTAATTTTTGGCGGGAAAGTGTAAGCGTCGATCAACAAGTGGTTAAACTCTATAGGTCTATTACATGTTTGACATGATTTTGGCGGGGAAACGGGTAAAGTTTGTACCTTTAAAATAAACCGTTAGGGTATTTGACCTGGTAGCTATATGGTTGAACTGTTAAAGTTTTGGCGGGGATTTAACATGCGTTTATGATGATGTAAGCGCGAAAAGGATCAATGAACAAGTGGAGGGGGGTAAAGTTTTTATTTAATAGTATAAAAGTTTGCATGGTTTAATTACCTGACAACGGTTAGGAAGCGTCTTTGGGATTATGGACCCGAACAAGTGATCTCTTTTAGTGGATGTTATATGGTTGAACTCTTAGCCATTTGGCGGCTAAATCAGTATATTTGTTTATAACCGTTAGGTAACGTCTTGGGGTTAATTTTGGCCGCCATCTTTAATGTTTCATATTCAAACGGGTTCTGTAGGGTGTATTGAAATAGAGGTCACGTGGCTGAACTCTTAGCCATTTGGCGGGTAAATCAGTATATTTGTTTATAACAGTTAGGCAACGTCTTGGGGGTTAATCAACAAGTGGTCTTAAGTAGTAAATATTAAAGAGTTTTATAAGCTGTGTTTTAACGTTAGGAAGCGCGGTAAAAAAGACTTAACAGAACGGGGTAAAGTTTGGAGGCTGGTCTCTCTTTTAACGGTTGTTATATGAACTCTTAGTAATTTTGGTTGGAAATTCACGTGTTTTGGCAGCCATCTTTAATGATTCATATTTAAACGGGTTCTGTGTATTGAAAAGGGTGTCCATGTCTGTTATTTTTAGGAAATTTGCCATATATACTTTAGATCAAGTTTGTGTTTAACAAGTTGTTGCTAACAATTTTTTATATATATTAACCTAAAACGTCGAATTTAAAGTCGCTAGGCCTAAGGTAGTGCCTTGGGTGTAAGCTGATAAATATTATGACAATGCATCATGTGTTAATTTTATATTACCGTTAATGAGGACGCGCGATAAACATTGTGCATTACGTGGTAAAGTTTTATTGTTAAGCCTGGCCATCGTAAATAATAAGCCTAAAATTTATGAAATGTAAACTGTGTATTCAAGGTTATTTTGGGGTGAAGAAATTAGGGAGTTTTTTATTGGATATTTCAAGTTTTTAACATAGTCAATACGATAATAACGGGGTAAAGATAGTATATCCTGTCGTCCGTTAGGAAGGGTCTTTGGGGTCATCTCACGTAAACATGTGTTGAAAATGGGGAATTACATAATGCCAAAAGACATTTCAAGAACACGTTTTCCCTAGATAGTTCGATCAAAAAGCCGCGTCACGTGATCATCTGATTTACGGTTATTGAAACGGGTCTTCCATAAATTAAATTATTATAATCATGCAATGCTGCCATTTTTCGCCACTAGGCTGGTATATATGGATTCGGGTACATGTTTTCAAATATAAGTCACCCCTAATAGGGGTCCCTTTTACAGATTTTATAGGTTATTAATCTAACATTGTCTTTAAGCACATAATTCGTTTTGTCTTACACAGTGTATTCAAGGGTATTTTTGGGGTGAAGAAATTAACTAGGGAGTTAAAGTTTTTAGTGGCCATCTTGGATATTTCAAGTTTTTAACATAGTCAATGCGTTAATGGCATCTTACATAACGGGGTAAAATTTGTATTACTTGTCGAGCGTGGTCATCGTGAATAATATTTTTAATAAGCCTTAGAAAACTAAGTTCAATGTTAAATTCGTTAACCTCGCAGTTTGAAACAAGTTGTCCCTATATTAAGAATAAGCTTGGTCTTATTAACAACATCCGCAGCTCTGGCCTTATAAATGTTTCATTGTATACAATGTCTTTACGCACATCGTGTACATTTCCTTCAAAAATATTAGTTTACGTATATCCGTAACATATACCCTTTTAGTTTTACCAATCGGACATGTTTTAGTTATGGGACAATGATAGGAAACTATCGTCTTTAATCATATAATAAACAAAGTATTTACTCTTAGGATTAGCGCGGGTTGAAGTACCAGACTTTTGTTATTATCTGGATATGTTACTATTGAAACATTAACGATTCTTCTAAATATAATGCATTTATAAGTTCGCGTATTGAATACATAATAGTATTAAGAACTTATGAATACGTGGCCACTATACGAAATATTTACATAACAAGGTCGGTTCGCACTCACAATAAACGTTAAAAAATCCTCTAATCTATCGTATATTATTATTCCGTGTTAACCAAGCGGCGCGAGTAATGTTTCCGCAGCGGTTTAATAGACTTTAACATGTACGGTTCGTTAATTTTCGTAAGTGGCAGCCATATTTAGAACCTTATTGTATTTAATGGCCATTTTTCACCACTAGGAGATTCATCCTTTTAATAGCATTAACATAATTTCTAAATGCAGAGCTATTTAGAGGGTGATTTGTTATCTTTTTAAACTTATAGGTGTTGTGGTCAGTTATTGAGATTTTCACTCCTATACGGTTCAATGCGAATTATTATTAATCGATATTGTCAATTACATTAAGATTTCAAATAGAGTTGCAATTTATTCCGAGAGGGGGTAATGTAGTTTTAAATTATGACATACTTTATATAGTATATCAACTTATATATTATACGAACAATAAAAAGTACAGCTAGATAAATGGCCAAAGACTATTTTCTTACATAAGAGCTTCTTTAAAAAATTTACATAACAGAAATACTACACAGACATTTAATAACTATTTTATTTAGATTATAATATAACACTCAGTTAATCAAGTTAATTTTTAACGAAATTGGCAAAAAACGTAGCAGCCTATCGATTTGATAGTTTAGTTAATATTGCTGGCAATTAAACTTTAGGTTTATTTCGCAGAAAATCATGTGTAGTTATACAACAACTTAAACACAAGTTTTTTTGTTTGATACCTGCTTAATGTAAAAGTCGCTTCACGATTTGGTGGCGCTTTGGGTTTTAGCCTGGCTATTATTTAATAGACTAGTTTCTTAATCTTTCAGGACTTTTTTGTTAGGAGATTTCAATATCGCGGCAAAGAATACGTTTCTTAGTATAAAAAGCGAATAAGATAAAAAAAATCGTTGTGTTTTACGACTACCTATCTATCATATTTTTTTAATCTATGTGTCTGTAATCAAATTATTCCAATGAAATTTAATAGCACATTGAATATTTTGGCAATGGAAATAAATTCTAAAAGTACATGGTTGATATAGAACACTACGTGACGTTTTTCAACTTTAAGACAGGTTACTATCTAGCTTTGAAGTTTTTGAAACGTGAGATATAAAATATGAATTCAATTCAATCTCAATAACTGACCAAAATAGCTCTCATTAATTGTTTTTGAAAGTTCATATTCTACCAGAAATATTAATAAAATATTTTATTAGAAATTTAGGTAGTTTACGGTTATCAG
This sequence comes from Leiobunum rupestre, assembly GCF_980474605.1. Lineage (NCBI taxonomy): Eukaryota > Metazoa > Arthropoda > Arachnida > Opiliones > Sclerosomatidae > Leiobunum > Leiobunum rupestre. Next base: position 38,702,741 of record NC_143385.1, on the reverse strand, counting down.
ATATTTACAAAGTTTTAAATCTGTTTAGGTCTACGATTTGTATTACTTTTTGTTGTACGAGTTGATAATCGGCTATTTTGTATACTAAACCAATCGCGATTTTTTATTACCAACACCTACTAAGTTTTATTTATAAAAAGAATAAAAATCCGAAATGAGATATTCAGATCACGTTTTTCATGAGCTGTTATTCCTCCGGATGTCATGGACATTTAAGTACAATCCCCCCGATGTTAAAACCAATGCTCTAATTGTATTAGAGTTTATATAACGGTTGTGAGATATTTTAATAAAAACGTTTTTTTTCCCCGTAGAATGAGGAATGTGTGTTTTGAATAACTTCACCGCGTGCGTAACGCCTCCCTCTGTCTTCCCTCTCGCCAAACCGCCAGCGCCGAGATATCCTGCGGGCTTAGACAGGGAGGATGGAGAGCGTTCGTTTAACGTATAGAGCTAGAACGGCAACAACTTTCGCTTTTTACACGCCAGCTTGTCCCAGCCTTTTGATCAAGGTCTTTTTAAGAGAAACTAATCATTTTCGACACTATTCAGCGGCCCCATTTTTCGAAATGAATCAATTTTTATAGATACATTTTAATTTATTAAAAAACACAAATAATTTATAGAATTAAAATATTTTTAATTACATTCAAATTTATTGAAAAACTCAATGCATATTTTTATAGATACAATTAATTTTAAATGATATTTTTGTAGCCGAAGGGAATACTGGTGCCGTCGCTCTTGAGGATTCGCTTGTTAGACGTAAATCCAACGAGTTTTTCAGCTGGTTTTTGGAATAGCTGCCCCGTTTTTAAACGTTTCACGTTAAATGGGACTTCGACGCTGTATTTCAATTGTTGGTTGCGTGTAGCGAGGTCCTTCAAAGCTTCAAAGTTGACAATTGACTGATTTTTTTTAGTCAATGTAATTTAGTAATTGTTAATTTAGTTTAGTAACAATCTTTCCAGATTCGAATAAAATTGAATAAGCTTTACATCCCAAGGAAACAAAGGCTTTTATATTTTCATTGGGATACTGGTCAGCTAATGTACCTAGGGTAGTCCCTAGCGGAATATTTAAGTCTTTACTCATATAAAGAAAAGCAGAATCAGTATCGACGTAATTTAAATTAGAACCAATTTGAGCCATTAATTTGTATAATTTAATACGGCCGTAACTGGCTACAAACGCGCCTATCGTTGGTGACCCTTTCCGATAAGTTGGAACGTAGTCTTCCCGAAAACGAGTGGTGACTAAGGCTATATCATCGTCTAGTAGTTTAAAATCCGTTAATTCTTTGGTTTTATCGGCCAAAATTTCGACTAATTCCTTATAAGAATTAATAAAAACACTTTGGCCTCGAATTAAATTAATGGAATTTTTGCCCCACAGACTGTTTAGACTAAGTTTGCCAATAGCTTTTAAAGCGGGATTATCGGTTATATCGTCTAAATTTAAATCTAACCCGTCAATTTCATTAAAGTCTCGTAAATAATTAAGTTTTTGTTCTAATGTAATTATGTCTTTTGGATACGACGAATTTTGAACTTTGATTTTGTAAAAAAGCCGAATATAGTCATCGAATAGCGGACAATCTTTATCGAATGTCTCTCGGTAATGATGTACTTCGTGAATTGTAATAATTTTGTAACCGTACTCTATCGCTAGATAAAACTCGGGGGTCGTCCACACGTCGGTTATGCTACGCTCTCGATCAGTATGGGTACATTCGAAACATTGTTCAGCTGCACATTTGTAGCAGAGAGTATAATAAATTTTACTATTAATTTTAGCTGAGAGAATTGGGAGGTTTAAATTGGTAGGTGGCAGCACCGTAGCTTTAATCAGACCAAAATAAGCGTTAACGGAAAAATTAAAGTTACAAGTTATAATTTCGGGGCTTGATTTGGGATATTTATAGGAACTCATCTGGACCGACGGGTACATACTATTGAAATCCACGACTTTGATTGGTCGATCGGGAGTGGCTTCGGCGTAAATTACAAAGTTTTCGACCCTCCCCCCACGAATGGCGTCTCTCGCTCCTATCGGTTTGGTAAAGGGTAGGGAATCGCAGAAACTCGCAATTGCTGGGTCTTCTACTAACTGATCATACTCGTGCTCCCATATACTAATAAACTGTGCATTAGGCCTTTCCTTTTTTAAAAAATTTTCGCGGTCGAGGGTTTTGAGATAAATATTTAAATTTGAATCTTTTAACTGTTTATCGTAAGCCTGGTGGTCAGTGTGCAGTGGGCATTTATGGTAATGGCAGCCGTAAAATTCGGCAATTATTTCGGGCGAGGAACAATAACCGTCTAATCGATAGGGATAAATGACATGTTCTCCACCTAGCGATCGCGCCGTTTGAAATTTCACGTTGAGTTTTTTTTCCAAATAAGCTAACCATTTTAGGGCCTTGACACTATGCCGTTTCCTATAACCCGTCCCCGGAACAATAGCGATAGTGTTTGGTTCGACAAATCTACTAAGGAATAAATTTGTGACGGCTCCCGGCAACGTTATGGCGTTTGACCCTAACAAATCAAAATCGACTGTTTTTAAAAATAAATTTCTAAAACTATCGAATCCTTTCTGTAAAAGTTTAACGTCATCGATCGCGTATTCGGTTAAAACTTTATTTAGATCAAAAACGACGTAACGTTGGGAATCGTACCATTGATTAAATTCCACGATTTCCTCGTCCGTAAATTTGTCGATACCAAAATATTCTTTCTCGGGGAGGGCGCCGATGTAATCTAAATTGTTTTCCGTAGCGAATGAATAACAAAAATAACCTTTCTTTTGGACAATCTTAAAAGTTTTCGAGAAATTTCGAAGGGCTGTAGGTAGGAACATGAAACTATCGATAAAGGCTATTTTAAATTGGTCGAGAAACATACCCAGGGCTTTGGAACCGGTATAAATTATCTCGGGTTTAATCTTTCGTTTTAATAGACCGTTAAGAATAAGCAACGTATCGAAACCACTCCCGAAATGGCTAATTAATATGACGTTTTCAAAGAGAGGCCGCGTATCTCTTTTCCGACCATTAACTGTCACCTGGCATGCTAATAAATAATCTAGGAAATTTTGAACGCAATCAAAGCCGTGAAATTTTCGGTAATCATAATTGGTCGAAAATGGCGCTTCTTGCATCGCGGAAATGATTAAAATTGGTCTAATTGCAGTGTCAGTCGTTATGGTTTCAAAATCAAAATAACATAGTCGTTTCTCATTTGATTTTATTTCTAATGGGCGGACGTGACACTCGTTTTTGGCATGCTCAATTTTGCAAAAAGCGCATTTGTTGTCGCAATTATGATTGCCTTCATAGTATTTCCCGCAATTCAAGCACCGTTTTAAAACCTGACAGGTTCCTAGTTCTACGTGTTGGGAGAAACAATTTGGTCCGGCAAAATACCTATTACAGTCATGACAACGGGTAGCCTGTTCTATACTGGGGTGGAATTCGGGGCCGCGACATCGGCGGCATTTAAGCTCGGATCCGCAGTCGTGACTTTTTTTTTCTTTGTCTTTATATAACAGGGTAAGACAAAATTTACAATAATATTTTGCCCCAAACATGGCCGAATAAGATCGTACGACGTGGGTGTGGTCTTTAATTTTTAAGAGGAAAATTTGTTTTTCTTTGAAGGGCCCAATAAACACTTTATCGAAATTATCGTCCGCCGAGATTAATATAATTTGGTAGTCGGGTAATATATTTTGGAATCGGTTAATATCAATTATTTCTACGGGGCCTTCGGGAACCCCCGCTAGGGCATGTAATTTTTTGGCTTCAATTTCTTGTTCGGGTTTTGTCCCGTTTCTAATTGTCTTTAATTGGTATTCGTTAAAATTAGAACCCTGTCCTAAACTTTTTAAATGTTGATAGTCGGTCAAAACTCTTCCCACCGCCAGGGCTCTCGTAAAACATAAATTGTCCGTATTTCTAATGGGAATAAATGTGTTACCTTGGTTGATATACTGATCTAGACATTCATAACTTCTTGTTCTAACGCTGCGAGGGGGTCCTCTCATAGGGGTATCTTGAAGAAATATTAGGTCGAATCTGAGGGGTGATTCTAAATAAATTGTCTTAACGGACTGCGCTACCTTTTCAATCCCCGTTAAAATTCTCTCAGCTGTCAACTCATTAATATTCATTAATTGGAAATTTATCGGATCGTGCAGCTCATCGGAAATTACCACCACCCTGACGCGCGTGTAGCCTAAATTATCAGCCGTAATTCTATCTAATATTGATTGGAAAATACGGGTCAGTTGGTTACTGATATCCGCGTGGTTTAATTGGTCTAAATTTTTAAAATTACACTCGAATAGCATAGATTTACACCTATACTTTCGAGAAGAACTGGCAATGATTTTATCTATCGAGTAAAAATTTTTAGGGTTGAAACGGGTGCTAAGATCGAGGGCCATGGTGTTTTTAAAGTCCTGCGTAAATATTTAATACGGTTTGAATCGTTGTCGTAAACTTCGCCGGAATTCTGCAAGTTTAATAGTTTTTCGTGGGCACGTCCACGATTTTTATAGACGTCTCTTGCACGACAGGTGAGCGTTCTACCGCAGAACCACGGATACAGTTACGCTTCAGTGAACTCTTCCGAGGAGAGTTCTATTTTGGCTTGCCAACTTGTTATACTGGCAATTTTTATCCCGACTATATCCTTCCAGCAGTCGTCTACTTGCTTAGATGGACCTGACTTGGATGGGGTGCTTTTGGGTGGCGCATCAACTGGTTTGAATGGTGATTGTTTAGATGAGTTGTCGAGAACCGCGTGGCATAATAAGTCTTCTTGTAGAAAAGCTTTTCGCCTTTATATTCGAGACCACGTTTGACCTTATTGGTGAACAGTTGGGTGTTTCGGTGCAATGCACGAACCTTTTCTAAAATTCAATAAAAACAGACTGAATAATCTATTACTCTTCGTTCAACTTCCATCGTGCCCAGGGCCGTCTTAAGGCATCGGCTAAATGGGCTACAGCCCAGGGCCCCCAGCCAAATTTGGGGCCCCGGCTAGGGATAAGGGTTTAGTTGGTAAATATTATTTATGCTCATTTAATATTATGTATCTTTTAGTTACGTCTAAAGTAATTTGACTCATCGCCACATCGCGTATCATACGGTACCTACAATTTCTAAAACCTAGCAGCGAGTCACTGTCAGTAAAAATCTTATTTTCAGTAGTCTTATTTTATACTTTTGTAAAGTTTCGGCTTGATTATTGTGTAGTTGAATTTAGACAACGGACATACAAAGGCTTACCGTTGGGGATCGCAAAAGTGTTAAAAATAATTTAGCCCAGGGCCCTAAAAGGTCTTAAGACGGGCCTGATCGTGCCAGAATAATAATAATAAACGGTCATTTAAAAAAGGTAATTCCCCAAATTTTAAAATGCAAGTTGTGAAATAAATGGAAATAAAGCGCGTCCCTCTATTTATAGTCGCAAAACCCCCTAGCGGGACGCTTAGGAAACTCTATAACACATGCTAATTTATCTAACGCTTTTTTATTAATACATGTGTAAATTTTCATAATAAACTAAAATCCCCTAGCGGGACGCTTAGGAACTTCTATAACACATGTGTAATAATTTGTAACGGTTTTTTTTATATTAACACCTACCCTTCTAAATTATCCGAAGACTTTGTCAAGCAATTATTTTTTATAAAGGATGTTTACATTAAAAACACGGGAGATAAACTAACAATTCTACTTTAAGATTTTTGTAAACTCTAATTATAACAGAAAGTGTAACTGTTAATGATTATAGTAGTTATAGCTTTTTGACTTTGGTCATACTTATCGACTTTCCGCAACTTAAATATTTCCCTTCAACCATTTCCATTACCTCTCGGGTAAAAACGACGCTTTTTAAAAATTGAAACACCTGCCAGTAAATTATTCCATGAAGAATGACGTTATGAAATACCAACGACCATTTTATATTTAACTAAGTCAATCTTGTGACGATAAAATAATAATAGTATGCGTTAAATGGGTGAATTATAATACTCTAATTATAACAAAGAGTAACTGTTAATGTTTTCAATAATAGTTATAGCTTTTTGACTCTTTGGTCCGAGTTTTATTCTTGAAGTGTATTATCTTTAAATTTGTTAGCATTTTGCCCCTTTTTATTATGACCGTTTCTACCTTTTCGGTCATTTCACTGTATTATAGTCCATAGGTGGTTTTTACTAACAACCATCTGTGAAACATTTATAAGGCTAGAGCTGCAAACGTTGTTAATAATACCTGACGTACCAAGCTTATTCTTAATATAAGGACAACTTGTTTTAAACTGCGAGGTTAACGAATTTGACATTGAACTTAAAATGACGATGCCTTCAATAAATTTGAATGTAATTAAAAATATTTTAATTCTATAAATTATTTGTGTTTTTTAATAAATTAAAATGTATCTATAAAAATTGATTCATTTCGAAAAATGGGGCCGCTGAATAGTGTCGAAAATGATTAGTTTCTCTTAAAAATACCTTGATCAAAAGGCTGGGACAAGCTGGCGTGTAAAAAGCGAAAGTTGTTGCCGTTCTAGCTCTATACGTTAAACGAACGCTCTCCATCCGCCCTGTCTAAGCCCGCAGGATATCTCGGCGCTGGCGGTTTGGCGAGAGGGAAGACAGAGGGAGGCGTTACGCACGCGGTGAAGTTATTCAAAACACACATTCCTCATTCTACGGGAAAAAAAACGTTTTTATTAAAATATCTCACAACCGTTATATAAACTCTAATACAAATAGAGCATTGGTTTTAACATCGGGGGGATTGTACTTAAATGTCCATGACATCCGGAGGAATAACAGCTCATGAAAAACGTGATCTGAATATCTCATTTCGGATTTTTATTCTTTTTATAAATAAAACTTAGTAGGTGTTGGTAATAAAAAATCGCGATTGGTTTAGTATACAAAATAGCCGATTATCAACTCGTACAACAAAAAGTAATACAAATCGTAGACCTAAACAGATTTAAAACTTTGTAAATATCTGATAACCGTAAACTACCTAAATTTCTAATAAAATATTTTATTAATATTTCTGGTAGAATATGAACTTTCAAAAACAATTAATGAGAGCTATTTTGGTCAGTTATTGAGATTGGATTTAATTCATATTTTATATCTCACGTTTCAAAAACTTCAAAGCTAGATAGTAACCTGTCTTAAAGTTGAAAAACGTCACGTAGTGTTCTATATCAACCATGTACTTTTAGAATTTATTTCCATTGCCAAAATATTCAATGTGCTATTAAATTTCATTGGAATAATTTGATTACAGACACATAGATTAAAAAATTATGATAGATAGGTAGTCGTAAAACACAACGATTTTTTTTATCTTATTCGCTTTTTATACTAAGAAACGTATTCTTTGCCGCGATATTGAAATCTCCTAACAAAAAAGTCCTGAAAGATTAAGAAACTAGTCTATTAAATAATAGCCAGGCTAAAACCCAAAGCGCCACCAAATCGTGAAGCGACTTTTACATTAAGCAGGTATCAAACAAAAAAACTTGTGTTTAAGTTGTTGTATAACTACACATGATTTTCTGCGAAATAAACCTAAAGTTTAATTGCCAGCAATATTAACTAAAATATCAAATCGATAGGCTGCTACGTTTTTTGCCAATTTCGTTAAAAATTAACTTGATTAACTGAGTGTTATATTATAATCTAAATAAAATAGTTATTAAATGTCTGTGTAGTATTTCTGTTATGTAAATTTTTTAAAGAAGCTCTTATGTAAGAAAATAGTCTTTGGCCATTTATCTAGCTGTACTTTTTATTGTTCGTATAATATATAAGTTGATATACTATATAAAGTATGTCATAATTTAAAACTACATTACCCCCTCTCGGAATAAATTGCAACTCTATTTGAAATCTTAATGTAATTGACAATATCGATTAATAATAATTCGCATTGAACCGTATAGGAGTGAAAATCTCAATAACTGACCACAACACCTATAAGTTTAAAAAGATAACAAATCACCCTCTAAATAGCTCTGCATTTAGAAATTATGTTAATGCTATTAAAAGGATGAATCTCCTAGTGGTGAAAAATGGCCATTAAATACAATAAGGTTCTAAATATGGCTGCCACTTACGAAAATTAACGAACCGTACATGTTAAAGTCTATTAAACCGCTGCGGAAACATTACTCGCGCCGCTTGGTTAACACGGAATAATAATATACGATAGATTAGAGGATTTTTTAACGTTTATTGTGAGTGCGAACCGACCTTGTTATGTAAATATTTCGTATAGTGGCCACGTATTCATAAGTTCTTAATACTATTATGTATTCAATACGCGAACTTATAAATGCATTATATTTAGAAGAATCGTTAATGTTTCAATAGTAACATATCCAGATAATAACAAAAGTCTGGTACTTCAACCCGCGCTAATCCTAAGAGTAAATACTTTGTTTATTATATGATTAAAGACGATAGTTTCCTATCATTGTCCCATAACTAAAACATGTCCGATTGGTAAAACTAAAAGGGTATATGTTACGGATATACGTAAACTAATATTTTTGAAGGAAATGTACACGATGTGCGTAAAGACATTGTATACAATGAAACATTTATAAGGCCAGAGCTGCGGATGTTGTTAATAAGACCAAGCTTATTCTTAATATAGGGACAACTTGTTTCAAACTGCGAGGTTAACGAATTTAACATTGAACTTAGTTTTCTAAGGCTTATTAAAAATATTATTCACGATGACCACGCTCGACAAGTAATACAAATTTTACCCCGTTATGTAAGATGCCATTAACGCATTGACTATGTTAAAAACTTGAAATATCCAAGATGGCCACTAAAAACTTTAACTCCCTAGTTAATTTCTTCACCCCAAAAATACCCTTGAATACACTGTGTAAGACAAAACGAATTATGTGCTTAAAGACAATGTTAGATTAATAACCTATAAAATCTGTAAAAGGGACCCCTATTAGGGGTGACTTATATTTGAAAACATGTACCCGAATCCATATATACCAGCCTAGTGGCGAAAAATGGCAGCATTGCATGATTATAATAATTTAATTTATGGAAGACCCGTTTCAATAACCGTAAATCAGATGATCACGTGACGCGGCTTTTTGATCGAACTATCTAGGGAAAACGTGTTCTTGAAATGTCTTTTGGCATTATGTAATTCCCCATTTTCAACACATGTTTACGTGAGATGACCCCAAAGACCCTTCCTAACGGACGACAGGATATACTATCTTTACCCCGTTATTATCGTATTGACTATGTTAAAAACTTGAAATATCCAATAAAAAACTCCCTAATTTCTTCACCCCAAAATAACCTTGAATACACAGTTTACATTTCATAAATTTTAGGCTTATTATTTACGATGGCCAGGCTTAACAATAAAACTTTACCACGTAATGCACAATGTTTATCGCGCGTCCTCATTAACGGTAATATAAAATTAACACATGATGCATTGTCATAATATTTATCAGCTTACACCCAAGGCACTACCTTAGGCCTAGCGACTTTAAATTCGACGTTTTAGGTTAATATATATAAAAAATTGTTAGCAACAACTTGTTAAACACAAACTTGATCTAAAGTATATATGGCAAATTTCCTAAAAATAACAGACATGGACACCCTTTTCAATACACAGAACCCGTTTAAATATGAATCATTAAAGATGGCTGCCAAAACACGTGAATTTCCAACCAAAATTACTAAGAGTTCATATAACAACCGTTAAAAGAGAGACCAGCCTCCAAACTTTACCCCGTTCTGTTAAGTCTTTTTTACCGCGCTTCCTAACGTTAAAACACAGCTTATAAAACTCTTTAATATTTACTACTTAAGACCACTTGTTGATTAACCCCCAAGACGTTGCCTAACTGTTATAAACAAATATACTGATTTACCCGCCAAATGGCTAAGAGTTCAGCCACGTGACCTCTATTTCAATACACCCTACAGAACCCGTTTGAATATGAAACATTAAAGATGGCGGCCAAAATTAACCCCAAGACGTTACCTAACGGTTATAAACAAATATACTGATTTAGCCGCCAAATGGCTAAGAGTTCAACCATATAACATCCACTAAAAGAGATCACTTGTTCGGGTCCATAATCCCAAAGACGCTTCCTAACCGTTGTCAGGTAATTAAACCATGCAAACTTTTATACTATTAAATAAAAACTTTACCCCCCTCCACTTGTTCATTGATCCTTTTCGCGCTTACATCATCATAAACGCATGTTAAATCCCCGCCAAAACTTTAACAGTTCAACCATATAGCTACCAGGTCAAATACCCTAACGGTTTATTTTAAAGGTACAAACTTTACCCGTTTCCCCGCCAAAATCATGTCAAACATGTAATAGACCTATAGAGTTTAACCACTTGTTGATCGACGCTTACACTTTCCCGCCAAAAATTAATATTCAAACATATAATATAACTACTTGATGATCCTAAACACATGTTACTATCTAACAGGTCAATGACCCCTAACGGTAAAACAATACCACGCTCATTAATATTCACCCTTTTTTAATTGACCTTGAACAGGTCGACTAACTAGGCTAATTAATTAACACCTGTGCTCGTTACGCACGAGTGCACGCGTGACACGCGCCCGAGGGGGGGCGGAATCGCGATTCCCCGCTTCATTCCCCCCCGTCACGCAGCTGGGGACGCGTGGGGGAAAGCACGCTGCGCCCCCCTCGCGTATCCAGAAAGAGGGGGGTAAACTACTACTGGTTCATTTGTAAATTTTTTAACAATTTTAGAAATGTTTTTTGGTAATTATTTTAAAAAAAAACATAATTAAGAAAAATGTTTATATTTAGCAGTCATACAAACATTACAATTTTTAGATAAGCCTTTTCACAACTAATTTAAAAAGTAACCTAAGGCCATTTACTACCATCTTTCTTATTTTCATGACGTAATATCTTAGTGAAGAATTGACTTATTTCTACGAATTTCATTTCAGGTTTTTGAGTGTGCTCAACAACTTGTTCATTGAATGTTTATTTCTACAACCTAGCGTAAAAAAATATAATTCTAAAATCGTGAAATATTTCATGACATTTACAAATAAGAACGACCTTCTTCGTTAGTGTACATCTTGATAAAATCACATTTCTATAGTGAGTTGCAGGCTAAGAAAGACAAAATATATAGTACAGTCGGCGCAAGGATACCTCAGACCATTTCCGGCCAGTCGACCGCGCGTAATTTAAATTTGACCACTTTACAGTCAATTTCAAATTTCGTGAGTTTCATCGTTTTTTCGCGCCATCTAGGAACTGAAATTGGAATCTATTTTTTAATTTCATGTTGTCATGAGTTTAATTACTGAATGCAGCTAAAGAAGGTTCGATAATTGAAGCTCCAAATATTTTAAATAGCCCAAGAGGTTACTATAAAAAGCATGATAAAGGTTTATTGTTAACAAGTAAAGAGAAAAATATAATTTTAAACGTCTATAGCTCATTAAGACAACGTTACCCCCAAGAAATCGTGGTAACTATTTTAAAAGAAACTGCCTATTTAACTGGTAAGACGTAGAAATAAATTTACAAAAATAAATAATTATACATACTATTTTATATTTAAGAATGATATGAATGCCTTATTTTTTAAATTTGCTCGCCACCACAATTATGAAATTAAAAAATAAAGATTCCAATTTCGGTCTCTAGATGGCGCTAAAAGACGACAAAAAGAGCAAAATTTGAATTTGACCGTAAAATGGCCAAAATTCAAATTTCGCGCGGTGGAATGACCGGAAATGATCTGAGGCATCCTTGCGCCGATTGTACTATATATTTTGTCTTTCTTAGCCTGCAACTCACTATAGGTTATATAGTTTTTGAGCAAATTGCGAGGGGCGATTAAATTAGAACACCCTGTTGAAATCTTAAAGTACATGCTTTTAGAAAAATGACCTTCCCCAAAAGTATGCTTAAGCTCTTTTGAGTTTGTTCATAGAATAATAATTATCTTAAGTGTATGATATTTTTTAATTTAAATTATAAATTTTTAGATAAATTTCCTTATGTGCTAAGAAAAAGAAACCTCATTGGCTAGAAGCAGATTTTTCTGAGTACTGCAAACCATCGTATGTGAACACCGCGTAAAGGCTCAAAATGAACTTCATGGGCTACTGCAATGAACGATACCAGAAATACACGAACCGAAATTATCAGCGAGCTATCCCGCTAACGTTAGAGACGCTTTCCCCGTCCTCCCGCCTCCTACCCGCGGTATCACCCTCCTCCCTTTTCGTAATGCTGCCTCCCTGAGTCCGCGGCGCGGATTCGAGTACGCTACCTGGTGATTTCCGTGACAAGCGTTGAAAAACCACGGACTAAATAAATACTCTAGGAAAGTATCTTTTTTGGTCGGTTATCAATTTCGTTCGAATTTAAGCATCAAAATGTCGATTCAAGATGAAATATGTTCGTAATGAATAGGTCTAAGCGGAAGGATAAATCTGTGGGTTGTAATTTAATTATAAGTGATAGAAATTCAGAGGAATTAACAGCTTCACAAACTATGGTTGTTAAGCCTTTGTCAAAATGTTCATATGTGGCAACTCACGAGGAGACGACCCGAGGTGGTTCTCACCGATTTGGTTCAAAGTTGGAGGATTGTTAGACCTAGATGTAACATGAAACCCGTTAAAGGGAAAAGTTACGCTGGGCTTCCGTTTTGCCATGGCAACCAAAAATGTTTTTGACAACATAAAATGAGAAAAAGTCTACGTAAAATAACATGCGAAAATTACAAATTCTAAAACTCCAATAATTAAAAAATATATATATTTTTAAAAAAATTGTAAATTTTACATTTTTGGATTACTTTGGACAAATAGGGGGGAATAAAAACCATTTAGGGTGAGCTCGAGCTAATTTGAATAAATAGGTCGACATTTTAGATATAATACAAAATATTTGTAAAACTTATGCCGTGATAACTGCCATATATTTTCGCCGATAAATCTTAAAATTTCTAAATTACATTATCTGAACGATGTAAACAGATTTTTTGATTTCGATAGAAAAACGACGCCATTTTATAAAATGGCGGATACAAATATAAATCATGGTGCAATAAGTTAGGTAATTTATATCCGATTAACTTAAGATTTTACGTTACATTATCTGCCCGAATGAATTTGTACTATAGATTTTTATAGTAATCCGACACCATTTTGGAAAATGGCGGATATCAATAAAACTCATCGTGCGGTAAGTTCCGTAAATATTCGTCGATTAATCAGAAATTTTCTACGTTTCATTATCTGCCCGAGTTAATTAGACCTATGGGTTTTCCAATAATAATCCGACGCCATTTTGAAATATGGTGGATATAAATATACCTTATGATGCGATAACTGCCGAAATTATTTGTCGATTTACGTGAAATTTTCTACATTACATTATCTGACCGAATAAATAAGCCCCTTACATTGTGATAGAAATCTGACGCTATTTTACAAAATGGCAGATATCAATATCTCATAATGCGATAACTGCCGAAATTATTTGTCCAATTACTTGAAATTTTCTACTTTACATTACCTATTAAAGATAATCCTATTAATTTTAATAAAATTCGAGGCCATTTTGGAAAATGGCGGATGTCATATAAGTTCCGTAATTATTCGACGATAAATCAGAATTTTTCTGTTTCATTAAATGATCGAATAAAAAAGTGCTTTCTATTTTGAAAGAATTACGAAGCCATTTTGCAAAATGGCGCATGTCTGAGAAGTTCCGTAATAATTCGTCAACTATTCTGAAATTTTCTATTTATGACCGAGTAAATTAGTCCTATTTCTTTTGAGAGAAATAGTTCGTTTTTCAAAATAACGCACATCACTGTAACACTTGGTGCGATAAATTCTGTATTGTAATTGTTAAAAAAATTATAGGAAACTTCATATAAAATGGGTAAATTTTAATACATTTCGGCAAAATCCAATAATATTGGGTAAGCTCTTATATTATTGGATTAATAGAAAATAATTATGGTTTTATATATCATTTAGGCATAATTTGGGTAAATTGAAATATTATTAAATTAGTTCAATTGGCATTGTAGAATTATTGGTAATTCGGGAAATTATTGGTAAAGCAGAAAATGGTCGTAATTCCGGAATTTTTGGGTAATTTGGAAAATTATTAATAATTTGGGAAATAATTTGTAATTTGGAAAATTATTAGTTATTTGGGAAATAATTGGTAATTTGGGAAATATTTTGTTATTCTGGAAATTATTGGTAATTCTTGAAACTACTAGTAATTCTTGAAACTAATGGTAATTCTGGAAATTATTGGTAACTCGGGAAATTATTGGTAACTCGGGAAATTATTGGTAACTCGGGAAATTATTGGTAACTCGGGAAATTATTATCGCATTATGAGATATTGATATCTGCCATTTTGTAAAATGGCGTCATATTTCTATCACAGTGTAAGGGGCTTATTTATTCGATCAGATAATGTAATGTAGAAAATTTCACGTAAATCGACAAATAATTTCGGCAGTTATCGCATCATAAGGTATATTTATATCCACCATATTTCAAAATGGCGTCGGATTATTATTGGAAAACCCATAGGTCTAATTAACTCGGGCAGATAATGAAACGTAGAAAATATCTGATTAATCGACGAATATTTACGGAACTTATCGCACGATGAGTTTTATTGATATCCGCCATTTTCCAAAATGGTGTCGGATTTCTATAAAAATCTATAGTACGAATTCATTCGGGTAGATAATGTAACGTAGAAAATCTTAGTTTAATCGGATACAAATTACCTAACTTATTGCACCATGACTTATATTTGTATCCGCCATTTTATAAAATGGCGTAGTTTTTCTATCGAAATCTAAAAATCTGTATACATCGTTCAGATAATGTAATGTAGCAATTTTAAGATTTAACGGCGAAAATATATGGCAGTTATAAGTTTTACCAATATTTTGTATTATACCTAAAATTTTGACCTATTTATTCAAATTAGCTCGAGCTCACCCTAAATGGTTTTTATTCCCCCTTATTTGTACAAAGTAATCCAAAAATGTAAAATTTACAATTTTTTTAAAAATATTTTTTTTTTAATTATTGGAGTTTTGCAAAGGGGGGGGGACCCTTAGAATTTGTAATTTTCGCATGTTATTTTACATAGACCTTTTCTCATTTTATGTTGTCAAAAACATTTTTGGTTGCCATGGCAAAACGGAAGCCCAGCGTAACTTTTCCCTTTAACTTGTTTCATGTTACATCTAGGTCTAACAATCCTCCAACTTTGAACCAAATCGGTGAGAACCACCTCGGGTCGTCTCCTCGTCAGTGCTATCGTTTGCCTCTAAATTTGAATAAAAAACCAAAACAATTGATAAATTTACAAAAACTGTGGACCAACCCAAGCTTGAAATAAAAGTCGCACGCACACAAGTGACACAAACTGTAATTTACAGCTGGTCACCTCTTTTTGAAGAAGTTAAAGCATTAGAACTTCACTTTTCTTCTGAATTGTCTTATCAGGTAGTTTTATATTACTTAAATATCCAATTAGTTCATCGCGTAAGCTTTCGTTTCTTTCCATTATTTAAATAATTAATTTAGTTTCCAACCGCTGGTCTCTTCACTTCACAATCTCGCATATCGTAAGTCTAGGTTTGAAGACTATAAGTAGACGACGTTCGATAGGTTGACCTTTGGCTCGACAGAAAACACTTTTTAATCATTTCCCTCACTAGATGGCAGACTACTCTACCCGTCATACACTCGGATTTATTCCTCGGCTGCGGGCGGGTGTAAATTTCGGAACCCTTTCCCTTCACCCCTCTGTTGAGCTAAGGGAAAGAGTCTCTTCAAAAAATTCGCTCGCTGATAATTTCGGTTCATGTATTTCTGACGATACTTCAAAAGAATATTTACTTTTTGTATAAATCATATTTATTCTTCGTAAAAGTTTAAAAATAGCTAAAATGAAATGCTCCTTTGTATAGTCTTTTCTTCTAAAACTTATTTCGAAGAATTGAAAACATATAAATTGAATAATTCTTATGGATCATTTCAAATTGTATAACTATGAAATACAAAGTCAGAAATTTCAAACTTTATCGTATTTGAAATAAAGGATCCTTAACCCAAGTAGAAGGAAAGTAAGGGCGAGGCTCCGATCCTAGGGGTGAAATCGTTGAAAAGTCAATGTATTTTTGATATTTTTCGCAACGATTTGTTTTTGTCTTATATCAACATATTATGTTCAGGACCAACTTATTTAAATTTAAATATGGATGTAAGTATTTTTTTTAAAGTGACGTCATGGAATATTCGTTGTTAAAGTGACGTAGAATGGAAATATTTTTAAACTTCATTTTAATAGCATTGTAGTACTTAAATACGCTTGACACTTGAACCTATATCACGAGTATTTCTTAAAACGAATATCTAAAGTTTAAGTATGAGAAACGTATCGTTCTCAAATGATACTTGAACATGATACAAAAGGGGTTGTATTCGCAATGAAAAGTTTCACTAGCGCCACCTAGTGGCGATGAAGCCCAACTACGATCTGAAGGAAACAAATCGGTCAGATAAGGACAGTTAAATATAAACGTGGAGTTTTCTTCATTAATATCATAGTTCAATCAATTAATGATATTAATATAAATGTATACATACACAACCAGATGGTCAAGACCAATAAATTCATAAGGAAAATAGGCATTAGAAAAAGTAAATTACACAAAAAAAAGCAAAAGAAATTTAGTTTGTGGGGGAAGCTGAGGCTAGAGGGTTATATGGTGTAGGGGATTTACATATCGATTCGCGCGCTGGTTCGTCAAGAGGGTTCAGCAGAAGTTTGTCGTAGAAAGCACTCGATTTATAGCTTGTTGTGATACACTTAAAGTAAAACCCGTAGGACTGCAGTCCATACTTACTTCTTCTTTGTCGAGTACCCTGTTTTTAAGAAAAAATACACGGCTGCAATCTTGATCAAATCCTCTTTGAACTACTATAATAACTAGATTTCAACGCATTATTGAGCCGATTTAAATCACAGTCACCCTAGATGCGGTTTGAATATAAGTGTCAACAGTGACTTTGCATATATCATAATTCATTTAATTATGCGACATAGTTATAAAATATTTGGCAGTTACCGTTAGCAATATAGACTTGTATACAGGGTGTTGTTTTCGAAAACTTAATTTTCTAGAAATATTTACGTTATCCGTACCGGGTGACACTCGTTGGCGAAATTTTATCGATATCATAAATCGTTTTCACTTCATTTAAAACGTAAGAACAATTTACGAATTATTCATTGAAAACTTTTTAGAAGTTGGGCAAGCTTAAATATTTCTTCCTATAATTTTCAAAATTACGTTTGTAGGTAAAAATGGGATAATTTTGATTTAAAGTATGTATGTTGGATAAGTATTAGAAGAAACATTTTATTTTACCAAATGTGAAAAAAACTTTAAAACAGCTTGGGCTCGAAGAATCATGTTGTCAAACGTACGTTGAACCATTTCTGGGGATACTTCCTAACTTGCGTTTTTAATTCTTTGACGAAGATTTTCCAGCGTTTCAACGGGAATGGCGTAAACTATATCTTTAACGAATCACCAAAGAAAGAAAGCTGGCCAATGCATTGAACCGTGTCTCCCTATCCATCATTTTGTAAATTCATTGTTAAGGAACTCTGCCACGTCTCTGTGCTAATGAGGTGGGGCATCGTCTGGTTGAAACTACAGCCACGTTCGTTTGGCAAATGGAATTGAACAGCCGGTTGCAAAAGCCCAGCCTTCTTTGAGCACTGCCAGCTACTTGTCATAGTTCAGCAGAGCTAGAACTGCCAGCGGCCTCTTTATGTTTGGGGATTTACAGAAATGGTTATACTGAGAAGGGTAGCGATTGTAGAATAACTATTTATCAGATCACGTCCATTCATTTTATTTCAAAATGTACACTTTTTGAATGCTCATTTAACAGATGTCCAATGTGACCAATTTTTTTAAAATCTCGGATTACCTTTTTTTAATGAGACTTGAACCAAATCTAGTGACGAAGTGAATTAAAATGGTTTTTACCAAATAGGATCAATAGGTTTACCCAAATCTTCCCTTGGAATCGCTTATAGCCCGACTATTTTCGGAACAGATAGTGATAAATTGAAATTCTCACGAATCAGTAACGAATGAGCTGCATAGTCGTAGCGTGCGATTTGAAAAATATTACTTTGAATGAACCTTTAAAGGTGAGAAATGAAATTTGATTTATTTTTACAAGTCACCAGTGGTTAGTCTCACTATTGTTTTTGAAGTTTTGTAACCCCTATTTTCGACGATAAATATGACAATTCTCTGGCGACTGTTGTATTCGGCGATTTCAATGGAGATATCTACTCCTTTTTGGAAATATGGGGAGTAACGTAAGCAAATACTCGTTTGTGGTTGGTTGACAAACTAAAACCGTACGGGTTCCTTTACGGGCAAACTATAATCAGAATAATTCTTGGAATATAAAGCTGCAATCGATTTTCTTTTTTTATTGTATTCTAGGAAACAACAACTTTCTTGGTGTCATTAAACCACTTCTTGACATTTTCCCTTCTCTTTGTCTGCAGTAAGGTACTAATGTTAATGCGAGTGTTAATGTGCCTCCGCTCGAATGTCGAACGACTATATTTATCTTCGCGGTTCAGAGTGTATACAAAATGATCCTATCGCCAATTAGCATCTAATAAGCGTTCATAAATTTAGCAGACTACTCACTTGTAGACTGAACTAATAATAACCCACATGATCGCGAATCGAAAGTTCTCTAAGAGAGAGGTGTCTCATTTGGTCTGAGGGTGAGCAGAACTTCGAAATGAGCGTTTCTTTAATATTAATATTGTTATTATTATTCCATTTTTCTTAATATTTTATAATTTGTGCTTAAGTATGTTAACTTTTTTATTTATAAAAAAAATTGGAAGTCATTTTTTATGTTGCGGTAATGTTTGTAGCTGAAAACAGTTCCACATTATAGTATGAGATAGATCGGATTTTAGTTAATAAGTTTGACGTTAAAGACTTTAAATGGATATTTTTTAGAACCAAAAAGTGAGGTTTATATTAGCAGCGAAGAATATTTAAGTTAACAATGTCCACAAAAGTTTAATTATTTCCTTTAATGAAACCCAATCATTAGCTTTGTTTGAAATTCAAAAACGGGCATAATCGTTAGGGTTTTGGAATAGCTATCAGGTTGCTTTCAGCATTTAACGATTAAAATAACTTTTACTGTTTTAAACAAAAATCTGCGTAAGCCTACGTAAACGACCATGTTATAGAAATATACTTAGTTTGAAAAGTTTCATGTTAACTTAAACCATAATACAGCCGAACAAATTTATGCACGAACTAAGCTTGATTTATGATAAAAATGTGATATTTCCAACAAAAGCCCGGTTCGAGCCCTGCATACGTTATTTGAAATCCATCGCGGGTCATTATAAAATTAAATTTTTTAAATAACTATACGTTCCACCTACATGTATATAAGCTCAGAAAAGTTTTGTACTGCTTAGCACTTTCGTAGTATAATTGAACGAGCTGTTGATTTTTTAACTGGTATATTCGCTTTGAAGTCTTATCGACCGAAGTATCTCGTTGGTAAATTAGTGTCCCCAAATCGTGTGTTGTTAACTTCTTACCGTTTTATATATTGTTTAGTAATGGTTTTTGTCCCCAGATTTTTTAGAATTCCGTCAGCATTGCGCTGTTTTAATAAAAAAATATGACAAATTAAATCATAACGCTTTAAAAATAATTCCTTAAACGTAATTAATTTTAAAAAGGAAGAACTGAACAGGTTAATAAGGTCGTAATTTTTATATATATGAAGGTAATCTGTGAGTCGGATCAGGTTGATATGTTCCCCTAAGCCAGCAATGTGATCTCAAATTATGGGTGATTTTTCACAATTGCAAGTAACTGATCTGAACTGATCAGTTATAATTTGATCTCCCCAGATTTAGCTTAGCTCTGACTGTGTTTAGTATACACTTAAACTACTATTACTCGTTGTAAAAAACTCTGGTGAGGACAAGTAGTCAGGTAGCAGAGACAACCAATAGTTCTTACTCAATTATTGACGAGTATCTAAAAATTTCTTGTTTAACTTTATGTCCTCGATTTTAAAAATGTCAAGCACTCGATGATGACCGGTTACTCGCACAGCCCAACTAATATCATCCTAAATTTTTTTGAACTAGGTATCTATTAACTGTTCTATACAAATCTCTGAGATAGTTCTTCGAAAGTATATCAATATAGACCTACATATTCGGTACTTCCCGTATTGTGGTTTTACTTTTTCAATCGAATGTCTTAGCCTTATTTAGGTCTTAAACAATATTTTGAAATTACTAATTATAAAGACTAAAGTACCTTTCAGGCAATGCAATTATATTGAGGCCAAGTTAGCTGTTCATATCCGATACACGAATTATTTATGTCTGCTATTTCGATTATTGCAATATAAGATAGTGCTTGATTTTTGCGTTGGTGTTATTTAATTTGAAAACAAACTTTTTGTTTCTAACTTGAACTACGTACTCTTTTTCAAAAGTTTGGACCTTTTATATTTTTATAAACGCTAGACATGAGATTCTTGGAGCCTCACAATATAATAAGTTGGCAAGCCAAAATATACCTCTCCTCGGAAGAGTTCGCCCTTGGGCGTATTAACTACTGAACACGGCACTTTACGAGATACCTCCACTATTTAGAGCGCCATACAAAAAACGTAATTCCGATTCAATCCCGACCGGTTGAATATGGTTTATTAAAATTAAAATAAATTATTAAAACTGTTAAAAAGGCGATTCCTTTTTTCAATAAAAAAACGAGCCCAAAAACTAAGAATTTAATTTTACCAAGACCCGCACGATAACTTTAGGATAATTTATTCCCGTTGCCGCTACATCGAAATTTAATTTGGTTCGAGATTGCCAAAACTGAATGTAAAGGGTGGAAAATAGAAAACACAAGGACAAAAGTTTTTTCATCTTTAGATTATGTAATTTAAAAAATTCAAAATTACTTTTACAAGACCACAATCAATTCAAATTAGAAAAATTCAAATACGTCATCTCTTACAGTACGTCGCTCAAAACAGTCAACAAAAACAAGCACTTTAAGCGTTTCAATCATTCACATTCGCGCGCACACAATTCAAACGTTCATACTTAAAACAATTTTACCTTAATAAAGAAGCCCGAACCATTAATTTAACACTTGCACCTCGTCCGACTTCTGACATTAACTTACATAATAACCCATTCGATCAGGCTTCAGAGCAATAATAACGCAATTAAGCAATAAATTAATACAAACACTTGGAAATCAAGCAAAAGTCAATTCAAACACCCACACCAATAGAAAATGTAATAGCAAAAAGCGAAACACACCTCAGCGTAAAAAAGCACGAAAAAGCCACTTGATTGAATATTGGAGACTAAACGACTGCTCGTTTATCAGCAAACGTCAAACCAACGCCACCGCTTTAATACAGCAATATCTCACAATTTAAGTTTTTTAAACACCCGTAAAATACGAACTTTCGACGTAGCTACAATCAAACCGAATAAGCTCCAGGACACGACGCAAACAATTGAAAGGTTCCATAATAAATTATCCATATCGCGGAAAGGTAAACACGCTTAAAAATTAATAGATGCGTCTCATTCTCCATCCAGTAACCTGTTTCTTCAACGCTTTAGTATCAATGCGATTATCACCACCAGCTATACCATGAATCGCAGTTTCACCTATTAGTTTTACCACCCTAACCTCAAGTGGGATCAGGTCATCGTACTTGACTGGACCACCCACAGTCGCTTTCCTGGTCCTTATGATATCTTGAGCCCTCTTCTTAACTATGCTTTTGAAATCAGACCATTGGATTCTATTTTGTGGGCTAGTTCTCATTGTCCCCATACCAACGGCTGACACTTCCCTAGCAATTTCGTACACGCTTTTGCTACATTTTTATTACTTTCGGAGGCTTTCCCTGACTCTGTTCACCAAACCCGTTCTAGCTTCTAGTCCAGCAACAATTGCTTCAGTTAATCTTTCACTAAAACTCTAGGCCCGTTGTTCTCCTTCTTAAGTGTCTTTTCTTCGCTTTTCCCATTTGTAAAACAATTTCGAGTTTATGAAAAGTAAATAAAACTAAAACATCGCCTTTTCAATCAAACGAAATTAGCACACGTGACCGAAAATCAACGGGCGGAATGGTTTCCTTTCCAAAATCAGACAAGTGGTTCCAGAAGTATTGAGGAAAATCGAAAACAAAAATACGGGTTTTTTAAGCCTATTGTCAGTTTCAGTTCACAGCCAGGAATCAGCCGACGCCCCGGTTATTCGACTATTTTGAGATTGTGGCGGTGTTTTATGATATTTCTTCGTAGTTTTATGGTATTTTAGGATATTGAAATCATATTTTATAGCTTTTTCAGTATTTTAGGATTAGTAACGCGTTATTTTATCGGTGTTTTTGGTTGTTTTGAATAGGTTTCGCGTTATTATATCGGTGTTTTTGGGCGTTTTGGATAGATTTAGCGTTATTATATCGCTGTTTTTCGGCCATCAGGTTAGACAAAACGTTTGAAATTCTTAAGTAATGTTGGTCTGAAAATGTTTGAGTTGCTTAGAGCTTTCGAAGTAAAATTGAACGAGCTGCCAAGTGATATACTTGTTGATTTCTTAACTGGTATATTCGCCTTGAAGCCCTTTCGACCGAAGTACCGCAATGGTATAATTAGTGTCACCAAAACGTGTATTATTAACTTCCCGTTTAATATATTAATGTTTAGTTTTCAATAAAAAAAAACATTTTTACCAATGAAAGTTTCTCAGACTTTCTTGATTTTTGAATTTGTTTTATTTATTTGGAAAACACACTGGGTATTTTCAACTTAAACTTTTATGTAGTGCTATAAACGTGAATAAGACCTTTTGATTTCAGCAACTCATCTTCTGAGGGTTTTATGATTTTATTATTCTAACTGGATTTTTACCAAACATTACATTTCTTAATTTGATTTATAATTTTTGTTTATAAATTGATCGCCTACTGTAATGCCTCCCGTTAGTCCCATCGCGCTCGCAGAAACTCTACCTTTGAATTGACGTTAATACTTTAGAGGGGAAATCAACTTGCTTCTCACCTCATGCTATCAGATTTTCTTTGAAGATGAAGGTTTTCGGTTTCGGCTGTTTAGAGAAAACCATTTTGCTAAATTTTGAATTGTAGAAGTACAGTCTTCATATAAACTTTGAATCTAGGAGCTCGTAAGTGGGAAATAAAATATAAGTTTTATCCCTCAAACTTTGAAAAAGGACAAGTGCACTTTCTTATCTTTGCAGTAAATGTATTAAAATCACTATTTGCTCTTAATATTTATACAATTATTTCACCTTATAGAAAATAAAGAACTTTGATGAAATTAATTGCAGACTAAACGATGCATGTCGACTTTCGATTACTTTATTATTATGTGAGTATAAACTGATTTCTAGATTTGTGTATCATGATATAATAATTGTCAGTGCAATCACGGCAATCCACAGATTTTCTGGCGAACCTTCAGTAAGGGTCTCACCAAACCATTTGACGCAGTTTGAACGGGTTGCGATAATCTCTTTTGTTCCATTAATAATAAAGAAATACGCCATGAACTCTGGTTTCGAACGAAAGCATGACCATGGCACGATCGGCGGACTTTTCTCATCTGCTTTTGGCATCATTATTGGCGCTTCTGCGTTGCTAGTGTGATTCAAATTTCTACTCATTAAGTCTAATTATTGATCTTATTAAAGGCGATGCTTTTATGTAAAATTTCAATGTAATATGGAAAGCTATAGGCTAATTCAGTTGTGACTGAATTTTCAATTTAAATTATCTCCATTTTGAAAATCAATTTTGTTCAGTTTATAGTAGCAATTGTTTTTATAATAAACATTTTGAGGGCAAGGTCGCCATTTACGAAAGATCACTCATTTGAATATCCCTAGGCTTTTTTATTTGTACATTCCTCTTATACGGAGTCTTATGATTTGATATATTCCATTCGTGTATTTTGTCGCCCTTAATATATTCAAAGCGATCAGTTTCTCGCGATTTCTTTGAAAATTTAGGATCTAAGTACATTGATTTAACACCATTGAGTGATGTTGATAAGAGATTGCTAAAATGAATTTAAAAAAACACATTTTTATCTTCCAAATTTTATAACGGTTTTCTTTTTTCAGCCCAATCCTATGTTTGAAAACGTAGCATTCAATAATTCAGCGCTGCCAAAAGAGTCTTACGACATTTTATATGAAGTTTATTTTATGAAATCTTGA
Organism: Leiobunum rupestre; assembly: GCF_980474605.1. NCBI lineage: Eukaryota > Metazoa > Arthropoda > Arachnida > Opiliones > Sclerosomatidae > Leiobunum > Leiobunum rupestre. Next base: position 38,678,246 of record NC_143385.1, on the reverse strand, counting down.
AATGGCCTGAGATATTCAATCATACATATGAGTAAGAATATAAACTACTCAAGAATGTTTGCAATTTGTCCCACCGTGACTTAAATTTCATTAAAAATAGACTATTAACATATGGATTATTGTTCAATTTTAATAACGCAACAAAGTGTTTGGCTTCGGGTGGTACCACAGGTATTAGCCTAGCTGGTTAATGATATCCCCCATAATATCAAAGTATATATATTTGCATTGAGTACAGGAAATGGTTCATACTGAAGAGTTTGATCCTAAATTTAGTTTAAGCACGTGTCTATGGTGCCAGTTATTACAAATAGACCAAGAGTAAACATTAATTTTATAATACACCTTTTGCGAACTTGAATTAAAATAAACCTGTGCGTATTTGGTTAAAATTAAGAACCATACGTCAACAATCACACTGGCACACACAAATAAATATTTAAAATAATTGAACTTAAATTAATTCCGTACGTGGCAGACTTGTGCCATTTAGAAGTCGGGAACACAAATATACCCTAAAATATTATTCCTTTTTTGGCAACTTTATCTTTTATTTAGTGGTGTACTTCACCAAACAAATAAAAATGTGAGGTTTTTGGAAGTATTCACTTGGAACAACCCCACATTACCGTAGTGTTCCAACGCATTCTATTTAATTACTAAAAAATAAATTGTCTAATTTCTAGGTTCGTGGGATTTCCTTGGACCGGAAAGAAATGAATCTTAGAATTGATTTAGATTCCGTAAGTAAACTCTTCTTGAATTTTGAAATAAGCAATAAATTTAGTTACGTATTTAATAAATAAACCGGTGATATTGTAAATTTGAATACATGTATTAGGTAATTTAAGAAATTGGGTGCTCTTTACTTCTTACCTCAACTCCTCGAGGTTATAATTCGCCTTCTAATTTTTCTTTAATAGAGTTACACTACTTATTTTGGCCAAATCATTTGTTATTAAGAGGTCTTCTGTGTTTTTGATAGTTATTATTAACAGTAAGTAAGCAGCGAGGCTTTACAGGGATTTGTTTTTATAGGAAGATATATCCATAGATGGTGCTTGCTAAGGTCGTCTATCTAAATTATCTATTGATGGAAAATAATGGTCGTGGTAGCTCAGAGTCGCTCCAATGTGGTAGTTAAGTTAGATTTGCTGACAAATATTAGAGTAGATCTAGGACAACCCGACGCTGCAAAGTCGTTGGCGGACAATTCATCATCTAGGAAAACCTATCACCGGACAATTTTTCGCTCGAAAAATCGAAAATTTATAATAAATTTAAAATGAAAATATCACTATAATATATAAAACTTTAAGTTTTAAATAGTAAAAAAAGCGCAACGAATTGTTCGTCTTGTGCGATTTTCAATAATTTTATAGGAAACGATTTTAGTTATGATATCACTGAAAATGTAAACTTGTGCAATTTAATTTATTTCCCGATTAATCATACAGTATAATACTTTTACACAGTGCATATAATGATAGTCAAATGCTTGGAGAAACTTAAAGTTCATTTTTCTTATGTATCAGAATGTTCCAGCGATTTCAGCGTTACCACTGAAACAATCTAACCCGGCTCATGCTCTAAATTAATAATTGTCATTTATTCTAGTACCCAAGTCATCCAGGGACTTTTATGCTGGTTTACATAGCGTAGGAGGGTTTGGTGAGCCTCTCGTGCCACGTGAGCCAATATCTCCCTACACTTACTTTTACTAAGGGGAAACCGCAGCTCTCGATGAAAAACCGCTTTTAGCAGTGGAGGGATTAATTGGAATCTCAAATCCTTGGAGGCGAAAGTGCTAACGACTCCTCCACCCCTTCATTCTAAATATTTAGGAAAACTTTTTTTACAGAAAAATCATAGCTTTATCGATGTAACAAACTATTACGATGCCCAAGAAGTTTTCGACTATAGATTTCTTCCCTTTCTGACTGGAGTGGAATATCATAAGGTGATGTCAATGTCGTATAAGTACACCGATTATACATTTCTCATCGGTCCTCCACGCGCTCTAAACTACAATATCTGGAAAGCTTTGCCCAAAAGTGATTTTTACGTAAGTTACAAAGATACCACTAAGAGAAGATAATTTCTTTTTAGCTGGTTTTCACTAAAGCGAAAACACCACGGTGGCACGCGTCGACAAAAAAACTAACCATTTTCCCATAATTAGACTAAAATGATCGCCCTATCCGATGACAAACTTTTGCTAAATTATCAAGGACTATTTTAGTGGTCAGAATTTGACAGCTTATCATGATGGATTCTTAAGCTAGAGGCAGTATTTCCAGTCAGAATTGGTTTATAAGAGTCAACCAAATCCTTTAGGCTTTATTACATACGAAATGTTTGAAAACGCGCCAAACTCATCGCGATCACGTGATGTCATTTTCATGGTGATTTATGGATTTAATCATGGAAAAAGGCGTCAAATTCGGACCGTTGAAATAGCTCATTTTTCACTACAACCGAAATGACGCCATGGCGGGCGCTGACGCAAAAAGATTAGACCATAGTCTCAGTTTCCCTTCGCAAGCGTTACCACCCATCTCTCAACTTTGGCAAAGGGATTTGCGCGCGTAATTAAAAGAAAATTATGAGGCATAATACTTGAAACTAGGCTTAAAGGCTATTTTTACTTACAAAAAAAACCGCCACGATGACCCCACAGGCAACGCAAAACATTCCCATTAGCAATAATACAATTTTCATCAAAAATTAATTTCGCAATGATATCGTCGGCTTTTTATTCATCGGTGAAATTCATAAATTTTAATTTTTATGTTCACTCTTGAAAATTTGCTATGTATAATTTTCAGAAAATTTCCAATATTTAATTTAACAAACATACCAGAAATTCTAAAAAGAAAAAAGTTGTATCCTTTATTTATCAGCAATTTTTGTAAATTATGTAAATACCAAATAACTTTCGAATCCTCTTTTCCTCGTCATGTAGGTCTATCTCTGTTCAGGAATTTCCATGTTGGCAATTTGTCTCTACTTTTTCACAGAGGATGTGCTCATTCATAATGTGAAGCGTAAAACGAACCTGGTTAAAGTGTTCTTTTACTATTTTTACGAAATGTTTAAGTTCGTTGTGAGACAGTGTAAGTTTTCCTTGCAGTGGCTTAAACATTTTATTTTAAATACCCAAAGGGGTTTTCTCTTACTGAAAACGACAAAGTTTTACGTGTAGCCCGCCAATGATCGAATGCCTAAGCTCCTCCCTCAATAAGAATCCGGCAATATTTTTTTAAAATAAACTAGGTATATTGCCTTTAGCTAAAATGATTCGTCAATATTCGGACAGAAATTGAAATTAAACAATATAATCATGGAACCAAATATGTGTAAATAGAAGATGATTCGCGTGTCGCAACTTGGCCACTGAGAGAAACACTGCGCTTGTAAAACACCCAACGACAAATCATTAAGGAAGTTAAACTAGATAATAACCATCTACTTGTTCAGCCATTAAAAGTAGCTAGATGACTTGGGTTTAAGGTGGTGCCTTGGGTATTAGCCTAGATGATTATTATTATAAGAACAAAAAGTTATTATAAGAATACTAGCTTTAATGAATTATATCTGATTTGTACGTAAGCAAGCACGTAGAAAATATAGAAAGTCTAAGGGGGGGGGGGGCGGCTTATAACACAACCAGATGAAATCGCGAGCGCGAAATTTTTCGTTAGCAATAACGCATATTTAAAGTACTGGCTAGACTCGGGACGAGTGACAATGACATTTCCGCACGTGTATCAAACGAAGTTTTTTAATATTTAAATTCAGTTTTACGTCTTACTGTTTATTTCTTAACGTTGTGCATCTTTTGTAAGGAAGGAATCGAGTCATAAGGGGGGGGGGTTTGAACCCCCTAAACCCCCCCCCTTATATACGTCATTGTACGTAAGAAAGGTAAACGCTGTAGCAAAAACGCTACACGCGTAGCAAAAAGTCCTGAACTACTTAAAAATCCCAACTAAACCTCCCCTTCTACGAAGTATCTTTCTTTCTCACTAACCCATTGGAAAAGTTTGAAGGTCGGGACGCGCGCAAGGAACTCAAGGGGGGGGAAACAAATACCGGCGCGACCACGCGACTATTTAAAAAACATTAATCCGAAAAATAGATAAGGAAATGCCGAGACCAGCCGGAAAAAAGATAAGGGATGCAAATAGGTGGAAGTCCAAAGTCGAGTAAAATAAAATTTAATTAGGAATTAGATTAATAACCATGTCAGGTATTTGGAATTAGGCCCTGAACATTGAGTTAAAATTTCAAAGCTAACCGTTCTCGAGTTTTTAGGAACATGACATAAGCATAAATCTATAATCTTAAAGTTTGTCCTTTTACTTTTTTTATTTGTATGTCATGTTCCTAAAAACTAGAGAACGGTTAGCTCTAGAGCTTTGAAATTTTAACTCAATGTTCAGTGCCTAATTTCCAATACCTGACATGGTTTATCTAATTCAATTTTACTCATTATTCAATTTTATTTTACTCAACTTTGGACTTTCGCCTCTTTGCACCCATTATCTATTTTCCGGCTGGTCTCGGCTTTAAATTTTTTTCTCGACTTCCACCACCTTTGCTACCCTTATCTATTATTCGGATCTATTTTGGAAAAATGTTGCGTGGTTGGGCCGTTATTTGTTTTAAAACGTCGCCCGGTTTGTCTTCCCCTCTTGAGTTCCTTGCGCCCGTCCCGACCTTTAAACGTTTTAACGGATAAGTGTGAAAGACCAGCTTGTGTCAATGGGTGATACCACGTTACAAATCGAGGTGGTACACCAGATTTCTGATATTTCGTTTTCTCGATTTACGGAAATATCGAATATACGGCAAACATTTCCAATTATTTCTCTAGATTTTTAATATTTTTTGAATTTATAAAGATGTCTTATATTTCTCCTGCTTTTCTTAAACTTCCAGAAATATCGAAAATATTTTCGTTTATTTCTTGTTTGTACGTCAGATATCTTAAGGGGTTACCCATCGTTACAACTGCTTCGGCGTTAAGTTTCCTCCCCACTGGTTAAAAAAGGGGTTTTCTGCCGAGTTCTTCGGCTTGCCCTTTCTTCGTGGTAATAGTGCCTGTGGGCTTGCCACCACCTTCCTACGTGGTATAGCTCGGCCAGCTGAATTAAAGGCAATAAAAGTCCCTGGTTAACTTAGCCCTAAGACTCTGCATTCGGTATTAATCTAGCATATTATTATATTAATTTAAGTTCCGATTTTAATCTCATTTGTCCAAATTAAACTAACGAAAATTTTACAATTTAGACGGAAAGTTCATTCCTTTAACAATAACTGGACATTGGGTTTTTATTCTATGGGTCATGGTTTCTTTTCTGTTATCAACTTCCTATTTGTGCATTTTGAAAGCCTCGTTTTCCACTACTGACAAAAAACATCTGAACACTTTTATGGATGTGATTAATGATAAAAACACTCGCATTCTATTACCAGATAACTCTCACGAACTATTTAGACTTTTCAATGTAAGTGCAAAAATAAGTCTAGCAATTTGCCCTTTTCAAATTAGAAAACCAATTTGGTAACGTATTTTTCGATTTTATCCGACAACGAAAGAAATGGCTGAAAAATTTATATATTACTTTATTGGTTTTTTCTCTATCGCGAATTATTTTGTAAATAAATCAAAATTGGTAAAATTGAACTATATTTTACTGACTGATTAACAATTGTCGGCATCTGGAGAAAGGTTGCGGGTAAAGCAATTATTTTGATAAATATCAACTTTATAAAAGTTAATTGTTTTAAAATACAAGTGGAAAGATGAACGTTTTACGAATTTAATTTGGTTTTATAACCAAGAATGTTCACAGCGCGTAGGTTATATATAGTCTAAAAATAGTGTAAGAATATAGAATCATCACTGTAAATATATTATAACGATAAATCATTGTTATTATTTTACAAAATAAATTCACCGCAAGAATCGAAAGTGGGTCTATAATTGACTTTGGCTCTTGTGTCGACGTGGAAAGAAAATAAATGAACTGGTAAGATGACGGTGCATTGTTATGCTAGGGCTCCAGCGTTGACACGTAAAAGAGCTACTGTTCCATTCTCAGTGTTAATGAATTCTTACTACTATTGATATAGTATTTTAAAATTACGCCATTTATCGACATTTTACCTCCTTCACTGATTCGCTCTATTCATTCGCACCAAGATATGTTAATAACGTATATTTTTAACTTAACATGGTTCGAAAATTAAGAACCATGTTCAAGTATGAAGCCCATGAGATCATTCGATTACCAACTCGGGAATTGTATGATTTGGACATTTAATTTCCAACTGGATATTTAGAAAAGCGTAAGTATATTATACGAGCTTGAAACCAAAGTTGATTCCAAACCAGATTAATTAATATCACATAAAATATTGATATTTTTCTGTTTCAAATATTTAATACTTAAAATGTTGTTACTGTTCACGTGATTATTCCGAAAGCCCTTATTGTGATTAATATAGAATTTTACAAAATTATTTTTCTAGTGGTGCTTTAAGAGCAAACAGTCTTTTTGCAAGGATTTAAGGTACGATCAAGTGACAAAGGTAGCCATGCTCTACGAAAATCCGGTTGTAACGGCAGTAGAAATGATTCAGAGGGGAGAAGCCGTTTTCTTCGGATCCAAGCACATCATCCTTGAATTGCTTTCAACATATTCTTTCTTAGAGAAAAAGTTTAACTCGAGCAATTTCTTCTTCAGTTTTTCTAAATTTGACATGTACATGCAATCATTCTTTTTGGGAATAAATACGCCGCAGCCTATTCGACATTTGGTTGATTTAAGGTAAGTGATTGTGCCAAGCTTCGAGTTATGAGCTCGTATTGAATTCACTCTCAAGTTTCGAAAATAGTGTTGACTAACGAAGTATGAGTTCGTTAAACCGAAATAATTTTTTGAGTTTTGTTTTTCAATTTCTGATACTACAAGAACCTCTATACAGTGCGGATTTACTATTTACTATATTATAAGAATGGAATCACTGCGACCCCTGGTGGCGGAAATAGCTTCCGTGAAAGAATATAAAAACACCTCCGACCGCAATGGATAATACAGCATCAGATTAGCCAATTTGGACCTTTTCTACTTCTTAGGGACATTCATACTCACTGCACAGAAGGGTATTTTTCAAAAACGGGCAAGTAACATCTGGTAATTTCAATTATGCTAGAAGACTGCCCCTTATTTTAACTTCATTTACTAAAATTCAAAATTAACGTAATTTAAGAAAAAATCATTGTTAGAAATTCCCGCAAAACATTAAAATTTGGGCCAGAAAAAGAAAATCATACGATCTTATTCTGGTTATACTAGTTGGCAATTATTAAAAAAAACTATCAGTGTAGAAAACCGTCATTTAGTTAAAGATATAGGTAGAAAAAATTATTTGTGAAAACAACTAATCAGTTTTTTTTACCCTTCATAAAACCCTACGAAAATACCTCCATATTTATAATCCAAGATTGCCAGTTCGTTCGGAACTAAAAAAATAATATCATCAAATACAATATGTGAAATTAAATTTTTTCCAATAATTAAGTTCTGCCATTTAATATAACTCACATTTACTTTTCTTTTGTTTAAGATTTCTACCTTTTCTTACTAAAATAGTGCGGATTAGGGCTATTTTTTACTAATTCATTTAAAATTGTATATTACACTTTTTGAAAATTTTAGATCAACAAATTTTAGTAAATATACTTAAGATAAGGGGCTGTGTTCTTGAAAGGGGATTTCCAGTTGACTCATGCGCGTTTTTGAGAAAAAACCTTCGGAGTTCTTTCACTCTTATTTCATCTGCACAGTGTGTTTGAATATAAATAAGACTAATACATGAACTAATCTGATTGTGTACTATACATTGCCATCGGCAATTTTTTGATATTCTATCATGAAAGCTAGTTCCGCCGCCAGGGGTCATTTTGCTTCCGTACTAATATTATTGTAAATCGTACAGTGTACTGAACCACACATTATTCGTGGAATTTATTTCAAAATTTGGGGTCTTTCGAACACTGTGATCTATGGGCAACCTTTTACCTTTTTCTCAAGGACCAAAACTTTGTGCATTTCTGATTAATGCTCCTCAGGTGGGAGGCACAGTTTTCTCTTCTGTTGGTGCCCATTAATTAACCTATGCTAGAGTTAAAAATTTCTTATATCGGATAAGGGTGACCAAATTTCTAGTTTAGAAGATGGTTATTTCGAAGGTGAAAATGGCAACTATCAAGGTCAAGATCATGCTGGTTACAGTAGTTATTTTCATTGTAATTTTTTCTGAACATATTGGTGGACGTGGCCGAGGCTTTTTCCCTTAGATTTATTTTCATTTTAGGTAATTCAAAATTTAATGAAACAGCCATCTTCAAGACACTAAATCCGTTTTTATTCTTATCCGATATAACTTTGTTTCGGAAAGATTCTATTATTTTAACATTTTATCCGGTAAAACCTTAACTAGTAGAATATTCAACGGGTCCTTTATTAAAAATTGGCATGAAACATACAATGTAAAAAATCAAGTTACAATCTCTGATTTTTCTACGAATATAGCCCTAAATGAGTCTAGCCAAAGTAACGTATGAACTCCAATATTATTGGAATAACGCAATCTCTTATTCATTGCAAATGATAGGTAAACTGATCAACAAATAATCTTCTGTTGTGAAACAAATTTGTACAAATATATTCATCTTTTGGTACCTTATTGCTAAAAAAATGAAAATCCCTTTTTTTAATTATCTATCTTTAAAAAAAACCAAGAAGCAAATTTAAACCACACAACTAAAGAGGAAAAACTAACTGAATAATTTACATTTGGGTAAGTTTAGCTTATATAAGTTATCCTGACTCTTTAGTATAAAATCATGTTTGTAGTGGGGTGGTTAGCACTAACACTTAGCATCAAGAGGAACCGGGTTCGATTCCAATAATTCCTGATAATTACATAATTCGGTTTTTCCCTTCCATAAAAACTTGTAGAGATAAACGGTGAAAGTCAGCGTAGGGAGCTGTGCGCTTACTTCCACCATTCTACACGGTATAACGCAACCACCTTAATTAATGCCATAAAAATAGTAATCAGCTAGGCTTATACCCAATAAACATGCTTATTCCCATGCTTTGTAGCAACTTTTAATGCCGTTAAAATAACTTGATGACTGAGGCTATTGATATTACCTTGCACTTACTTTTATTATTATTGGTATTTCTTGTAAAACATTATCTTGCAGGTGCTTAAGATTTCATGAAACTGGTGGATATCACTTGAGTGACTTGAAAACGAATTGGTTTCCTGGAGGGCAAAGAATTCGTAGATCAGACGAAGAAGAAGTGCGCAATGAGTTTATACCGTTTTCGATAATGCACTGCTTAGCTTTTCTTCTTGTTTATGCCACTGGAATATGTGTATCTTGTATTATATTTGTCATCCAATTTGTCTGGTTTTGTACTTAAGCGTAATTCGAAAACTGATTTTTGAACGATAAAATAACTTACAAAATTATAACATTTCTTACATATTAGTGAATGTTAAATTAAACATAACACAGAGAACACAAGTAATTGTTTTTAATTCTATGGACAATAGACGAGCCAGTCAAACCACAAATTATTTGGTGTTTTTGTAAAGAATTAAATCATCTTATTCTGCTAGACCCCAAAAACCTTATAGAAGAGATATTTGATTAAAATCGGAAGTATATACTAAACAAAATCATGTATCCTTATCAATTTTAATACTGATATGTCAGATATGTCAATGTGAAGGAGATAGAAATAAACGGATATTTAATTTATTTAAAATATATATTATATATAAATAATATATTATATTATTATATGTATTTATTGTTTCGTTATAATTTTTTAACTTGTTTTCACTTTGGTGGAGGCTGTGAATGTTTTCAATAAAATTTTTTATCATTGAACTGTGTAATTTAATAACATCAGTATTAATTCTTTTTAATAAAGCATGGTGTAGTAAATTTACATTATAAGTTATAAGCAACTTCAGTGGGCTTTTGAGAAGAAGAAAACCGCTTGTTAAACAAAAATATCATTATTAGGCCATTTATTAAATAGGCCATTAGTACGGCAAAAGGGATGTTAGCAAGTTACGTACCTTTAAGGGTAAGCAGTTGGTTTTGTAAGGGTAAATTCAATGTTACAAGTAAACGTAATAAGTCGAATTTTAGTAGCGGTGCTATAATTTATATCAAACAAGAATATATTTAGGATAGAAAAGAATTTGTGCCCCAACTTAAGATTGGGTTTTTATTATCCCTTCAATATATTTTCTACCTACACGCAGAGTAAAGCCCCGTTTTCAATTACGATAAATTTAAGGCTTTTCGCTTTTGCTTTTTTGACGCGCTTTTATTTCAAAAGAAGCCGATATCAAATCCATTTAGATATCTGCTTCTCGTGACAAAAAAGCCGATAGAGAAGCTTCTCGCGGTTGGTTTTGACGCGAAAGCGTAATTTTTTTAAGAAAAATTCGTGATTGAAAACGGGGCTTAAGCCTGCGATCGTAACGTACAGTGTTCAGCGATTTGGTATCTAGGTAAAAGATAAAATATAGTAGGTAATAGATATTTGTATCTAAGGTTAAAGTATCTAGCGTATCTGTTGATTGTTTGTTCGAAGATACTTTTATCTAGTTGAGCTATAATTATCTAAACGTGCTATACTGCTTATCTTCTGATAAGTATTCGAGAGTTATATTCGCGTATCGGATATTTCCTCGAACACCTATTCACTTAAAATATAGTACCCAGTAAAAAGTGATTTTATCTAAAGGTAACTAGATAATAGGTACAGTTTAGATATACATAGCGATTATTATGTACTGTGAGTAGCGACACGAAATTTAACAGAACATTTCAAATAGCAGGCATAGACCGAATATCAACAAAGCTAACTCAAGACGTTAAATCGACCGATAGGTAGATTCAGAAAGCCAGTGGGTGAAAATTTGCATGACGTGAAGTCTAACTCCCCCCCTCAGGCCCGGCATTAGAGAGTGCGGGGCCCTAAGTAGTGAGAAGGGGCCCCTGCTCTTGACACAATTGAAGGAAAAAAGAGGGGGCTCACCAATAAGTGCCGCTAAGTACGGGGGGAACCAAAAAACCCCGCTAAATGCGGGTTACCATTAAGTGTCGCTAACTGTCGGATCTCAAAACATATCGCTAAGCACGGGGCGAACCAAAAACCCCCCGCTAAGTGCGGGATACCAATAAGTGTCGCTAAATACGGGGGGAACCAAAAAACCCCCCGCTAAGTGCGGGATACCAATAAGTGTCGCTAACTGCGGGATCGCAAAACATGTCGCTAAGCACGGGGGGAACCAAAAAACCCCCCGCTAAGTGCGGGATACCAATAAGTGTCGCTAACTGCGGGATCCCAAAACATGTCGCTTAATACGGGGGGAACCAAAAAACCCCCCGCTAAGTGCGGGATACCAATAAGTGTCGCTAACTGCGGGATCCCAAAACATGTCGCTTAATACGGGGGGAACCAAAAAACCCCCAGCTAAGTGAGGGATACCAATAAGTGTCGCTAACTGCGGGATCCCAAAACATGTCGCTTAATACGGGGGGAACCAAAAAACCCCCCGCTAAGTGCGGGATACCAATAAGTGTCGCTAACTGCGGGATCCCAAAACATGTCGCTTAATACGGGGGGAACCAAAAAACCCCCCGCTAAGTGCGGGATACCAATAAGTGTCGCTAACTGCGGGATCGCAAAACATGTCGCTAAGCACGGGGCGAACCAAAAACCCCCCGCTAAGTGCGGGATACCAATAAGTGTCGCTAGCTGCGGGATACCAAAACATGTCGCTTAATACGGGGGGAACCAAAAAACCCCCCGCTAAGTGCGGGATACCAATAAGTGTCGCTAACTGCGGGATCGCAAAACATGTCGCTAAGCACGGGGGGAACCAAAAAACCCCCCGCTAAGTGCGGGATACCAATAAGTGTCGCTAACTGCGGGATCCCAAAACATGTCGCTTAATACGGGGGGAACCAAAAAACCCCCCGCTAAGTGCGGGATACCAATAAGTGTCGCTAACTGCGGGATCCCAAAACATGTCGCTTAATACGGGGGGAACCAAAAAACCCCCAGCTAAGTGAGGGATACCAATAAGTGTCGCTAACTGCGGGATCCCAAAACATGTCGCTTAATACGGGGGGAACCAAAAAACCCCCCGCTAAGTGCGGGATACCAATAAGTGTCGCTAACTGCGGGATCCCAAAACATGTCGCTTAATACGGGGGGAACCAAAAAACCCCCCGCTAAGTGCGGGATACCAATAAGTGTCGCTAACTGCGGGATCGCAAAACATGTCGCTAAGCACGGGGCGAACCAAAAACCCCCCGCTAAGTGCGGGATACCAATAAGTGTCGCTAGCTGCGGGATACCAAAACATGTCGCTTAATACGGGGGGAACCAAAAAACCCCCCGCTAAGTGCGGGATACCAATAAGTGTCGCTAACTGCGGGATCGCAAAACATGTCGCTAAGCACGGGGCGAACCAAAAACCCCCCGCTAAGTGCGGGATACCAATAAGTGTCGCTAACTGCGGGATCCCAAAACATGTCGCTTAATACGGGGGGAACCAAAAAACCCCCCGCTAAGTGAGGGATACCAATAAGTGTCGCTAACTGCGGGATCCCAAAACATGTCGCTTAATACGGGGGGAACCAAAAAACCCCCCGCTAAGTGCGGGATACCAATAAGTGTCGCTAACTGCGGGATCCCAAAACATGTCGCTTAATACGGGGGGAACCAAAAAACCCCCCGCTAAGTGCGGGATACCAATAAGTGTCGCTAACTGCGGGATCGCAAAACATGTCGCTAAGCACGGGGCGAACCAAAAACCCCCCGCTAAGTGCGGGATACCAATAAGTGTCGCTAGCTGCGGGATACCAAAACATGTCGCTTAATACGGGGGGAACCAAAAAACCCCCCGCTAAGTGCGGGATACCAATAAGTGTCGCTAACTGCGGGATCGCAAAACATGTCGCTAAGCACGGGGCGAAACAAAAACCCCCCGCTAAGTGCGGGATACCAATAAGTGTCGCTAACTGCGGGATCCCAAAACATGTCGCTAAATACGGGGGGAACCAAAAAACCCCCCGCTAAGTGCGGGATACCAATAAGTGTCACTAACTGCGGGATCGCAAAACATGTCGCTAAGCACGGGGCGAACCAAAAACCCCCCGCTAACTGTGGGATACCAATAAGTGTCGCTAACTGCGGGATCCCAAAACATGTCGCTAAATACGGGGGGAACCAAAAAACCCCCCGCTAAGTGCGGGATACCAATAAGTGTCGCTAACTGCGGGATCGCAAAACATGTCGCTAAGCACGGGGCGAACCAAAAACCCCCCGCTAACTGTGGGATACCAATAAGTGTCGCTAACTGCGGGATCCCAAAACATGTCGCTAAGCACGGGGCGAAACAAAAACCCCCCGCTAAGTGCGGGATACCAATAAGTGTCGCTAACTGCGGGATCCCAAAACATGTCGCTTAATACGGGGGGAACCAAAAAACCCCCCGCTAAGTGCGGGATACCAATAAGTGTCGCTAACTGCGGGATCGCAAAACATGTCGCTAAGCACGGGGCGAACCAAAAACCCCCCGCTAAGTGCGGGTTACCAAAACATGTCGCTTAATACGGGGGGAACCAAAAAAACCCCCGCTAAGTGCGGGATACCAATAAGTGTCGCTAACTGCGGGATCGCAAAACATGTCACTAAGCACGGGGCGAACCAAAAACCCCCCGCTAAGTGCGGGATACCAATAAGTGTCGCTTAATACGGGGGGAACCAAAAAACCCCCCGCTAAGTGAGGGATACCAATAAGTGTCGCTAACTGCGGGATCGCAAAACATGTCGCTAAGCACGGGGCGAACCAAAAACCCCCCGCTAAGTGCGGGATACCAATAAGTGTCGCTAAATACGGGGGGAACCAAAAAACCCCCCGCTAAGTGCGGGATACCAATAAGTGTCGCTAAATACGGGGGGAACCAAAAAAACCCCACGCTAAGTGCGGGATACCAATAAGTGTCGCTAAATACGGGGGGAACCAAAAAACCCCCCGCTAAGTGCGGGATACCAATAAGTGTCGCTAAATACGGGGGGAACCAAAAAAACCCCACGCTAAGTGCGGGATACCAATAAGTGTCGCTAAATACGGGGGGAACCAAAAAACCCCCCGCTAAGTGCGGGATCCCAATAAGTGTCGCTAACTGCGGGATCGCAAAACATGTCGCTAAGCACGGGGCGAACCAAAAACCCCCCGCTAAGTGCGGGATACCAATAAGTGTCGCTAGCTGCGGGATACCAAAACATGTCGCTTAATACGGGGGGAACCAAAAAACCCCCCGCTAAGTGCGGGATACCAATAAGTGTCGCTAACTGCGGGATCGCAAAACATGTCGCTAAGCACGGGGCGAACCAAAAACCCCCCGCTAAGTGCGGGATACCAATAAGTGTCGCTAACTGCGGGATCCCAAAACATGTCGCTAAGCACGGGGCGAACCAAAAACCCCCCGCTAAGCACGGGGCGAACCAAAAACCCCCCGCTAAGTGCGGGATACCAATAAGTGTCGCTAAATACGGGGGGAACCAAAAAACCCCCCGCTAAGTGCGGGATACCAATAAGTGTCGCTAACTGCGGGATCGCAAAACATGTCGCTAAGCACGGGGCGAACCAAAAACCCCCCGCTAAGTGCGGGATACCAATAAGTGTCGCTAACTGCGGGATCCCAAAACATGTCGCTAAATACGGGGGGAACCAAAAAACCGCCCGCTAAGTGCGGGATACCAATAAGTGTCGCTAACTGCGGGATCCCAAAACATGTCGCTAAATACAAGGGGAACCAAAAAACCCCCCGCTAAGTGAGGGATACCAATAAGTGTCGCTAACTGCGGGATCCCAAAACATGTCGCTTAATACGGGGGGAACCAAAAAACCCCCCGCTAAGTGCGGGATACCAATAAGTGTCGCTAACTGCGGGATCGCAAAACATGTCGCTAAGCACGGGGCGAACCAAAAACCCCCCGCTAAGTGCGGGATACCAATAAGTGTCGCTAGCTGCGGGATACCAAAACATGTCGCTTAATACGGGGGGAACCAAAAAACCCCACGCTAAGTGCGGGATACCAATAAGTGTCGCTAACTGCGGGATCGCAAAACATGTCGCTAAGCACGGGGCGAACCAAAAACCCCCCGCTAAGTGCGGGATACCAATAAGTGTCGCTAACTGCGGGATCCCAAAACATGTCGCTAAATACGGGGGGAACCAAAAAACCCCCCGCTAAGTGCGGGATACCAATAAGTGTCGCTAACTGCGGGATCGCAAAACATGTCGCTAAGCACGGGGCGAACCAAAAACCCCCCGCTAACTGCGGGATACCAATAAGTGTCGCTAACTGCGGGATCCCAAAACACGTCGCTAAATACGGGGGGAACCAAAAAACCCCCCGCTAAGTGCGGGATACCAATAAGTGTCGCTAACTGCGGGATCCCAAAACATGTCGCTTAATACGGGGGGAACCAAAAAACCCCTCGCTAAGTGCGGGATACCAATAAGTGTCGCTAACTGCGGGATCGCAAAACATGTCGCTAAGCACGGGGCGAACCAAAAACCCCCCGCTAAGTGCGGGATACCAATAAGTGTCGCTAAATACGGGGGGAACCAAAAACCCCCCGCTAAGTGCGGGATACCAATAAGTGTCGCTAACTGCGGGATCGCTAAACATGTCGCTAAGCACGGGGCGAACCAAAAACCCCCCGCTAAGTGCGGGATACCAATAAGTGTCGCTAGCTTAGGGATACCAAAACATGTCGCTTAATACTGGGGGAACCAAAAAACCCCCCGCTAAGTGAGGGATACTAATAAGTGTCGCTAACTGCGGGATCGCAAAACATGTCGCTAAGCACGGGGCGAACCAAAAACCCCCCGCTAAGTGCGGGATACCAATAAGTGTCGCTAACTGCGGGATCCCAAAACATGTCGCTAAGCACGGGGCGAACCAAAAACCCCCCGCTAAGTGCGGGATACCAATAAGTGTCGCTAAATACGGGGGGAACCAAAAAACCCCCCGCTAAGTGCGGGATACCAATAAGTGTCGCTAAAAACGGGGGGAACCAAAAAACCCCACGCTAAGTGCGGGATACCAATAAGTGTCGCTAAATACGGGGGGAACCAAAAAACCCCCCGCTAAGTGCGGGATACCAATAAGTGTCGCTAACTGCGGGATCGCAAAACATGTCGCTAAGCACGGGGCGAACCAAAAACCCCCCGCTAAGTGCGGGATACCAATAAGTGTCGCTAGCTGCGGGATACCAAAACATGTCGCTTAATACGGGGGGAACCAAAAAACCCCCCGCTAAGTGCGGGATACCAATAAGTGTCGCTAACTGCGGGATCGCAAAACATGTCGCTAAGCACGGGGCGAACCAAAAACCCCCCGCTAAGTGCGGGATACCAATAAGTGTCGCTAACTGCGGGATCCCAAAACATGTCGCTAAGCACGGGGCGAACCAAAAACCCCCCGCTAAGTGCGGGATACCAATAAGTGTCGCTAAATACGGGGGAACCAAAAAACCCCCCGCTAAGTGCGGGATACCAATAAGTGTCGCTAACTGCGGGATCGCAAAACATGTCGCTAAGCACGGGGCGAACCAAAAAACCCCCGCTAAGTGCGGGATACCAATAAGTGTCGCTAACTGCGGGATCCCAAAACATGTCGCTAAGCACGGGGCGAACCAAAAACCCCCCGCTAAGTGCGGGATACCAATAAGTGTCGCTAAATACGGGGGAACCAAAAAACCCCCCGCTAAGTGCGGGATACCAGTAAGTGTCGCTAAATACGGGGGGAACCAAAAAACCCCCCGCTAAGTGCAGGATACGAATAAGTGTCGCTAAATACGGGGGGAACCAAAAAACCCTCCGCTAAGTGCGGGATACCAATAAGTGTCGCTAAATACGGGGCGAACCAAAAAACCCCCGCTAAGTGCAGGATACGAATAAGTGTCGCTAAATACGGGGGGAACCAAAAAACCAACCGCTAAGTGCGGGATACCAATAAGTGTCGCTAAATACGGGGGGAACCAAAAAACCCCCCGCTAAGTGCGGGATACCAATAAGTGTCGCTAACTGCGGGATCGCAAAACATGTCGCTAAGCACGGGGCGAACCAAAAACCCCCCGCTAAGTGCGGGATACCAATAAGTGTCGCTAGCTGCGGGATACCAAAACATGTCGCTTAATACGGGGGGAACCAAAAAACCCCCCGCTAAGTGCGGGATACCAATAAGTGTCGCTAACTGCGGGATCGCAAAACATGTCGCTAAGCACGGGGCGAACCAAAAACCCCCCGCTAAGTGCGGGATACCAATAAGTGTCGCTAGCTGCGGGATACCAAAACATGTCGCTAAATACGGGGGGAACCAAAAAACCCCCCGCTAAGTGCGGGATACCAATAAGTGTCGCTAACTGCGGGATCGCAAAACATGTCGCTAAGCACGGGGCGAACCAAAAACCGCCCGCTAAGTGCGGGATACCAATAAGTGTCGCTAACTGCGGGATCGCAAAACATGTCGCTAAGCACGGGGCGAACCAAAAACCCCCCGCTAAGTGCGGGATACCAATAAGTGTCGCTAGCTGCGGGATACCAAAACATGTCGCTTAATACGGGGGGAACCAAAAAACCCCCCGCTAAGTGCGGGATACCAATAAGTGTCGCTAACTGCGGGATCGCAAAACATGTCGCTAAGCACGGGGCGAACCAAAAACCGCCCGCTAAGTGCGGGATACCAATAAGTGTCGCTAACTGCGGGATCGCAAAACATGTCGCTAAGCACGGGGCGAACCAAAAACCCCCCGCTAAGTGCGGGATACCAATAAGTGTCGCTAGCTGCGGGATACCAAAACATGTCGCTAAATACGGGGGGAACCAAAAAACCCCCCGCTAAGTGCGGGATACCAATAAGTGTCGCTAACTGCGGGATCGCAAAACATGTCGCTAAGCACGGGGCGAACCAAAAACCCCCCGCTAAGTGCGGGATACCAATAAGTGTCGCTAGCTGCGGGATACCAAAACATGTCGCTTAATACGGGGGGAACCAAAAAAACCCCCCGCTAAGTGCGGGATACCAATAAGTGTCGCTAACTGCGGGATCCCAAAACATGTCGCTAAGCACGGGGCGAACCAAAACCCCCCCGCTAAGTGCGGGATACCAATAAGTGTCGCTAAATACGGGGGGAACCAAAAAACCCCCCGCTAAGTGCGGGATACCAATAAGTGTCGCTAAATACGTGGGGATTGAAAAAAACCCCCGCTAAGTGCGGGATACCAATAAGTGTCGCTAAATACGGGGGGAACCAAAAAACCCCCCGCTAAGTGCAGGATACGAATAAGTGTCGCTAAATACGGGGGGAACCAAAAAACCCCCCGCTAAGTGCGGGATACCAATAAGTGTCGCTAAATACGGGGGGAACCAAAAAACCCCCCGCTAAGTGCGGGATACCAATAAGTGTCGCTAAATACGGGGCGAACCAAAAACCCCCCGCTAAGTGCGGGATACCAATAAGTGTCGCTAAATACGGGGGGAACCAAAAACCCCCGCTAAGTGCAGGATACGCATAAGTGTCGCTAACTGCGGGATCCCAAAACATGTCGCTAAGTGCCGGAAAATGGCGTAGACCAGGGGGGTTCCGGGTCCAGACTTCGGCCACCCCCCTTGACGGATTTATGCTGGCCCCCAATAGGTGCCGCTGAGTGCGGCGCTCTAGGCGGTCGCCTTTGTCGCCATGCCCTAGCGGCGGCCTTACTTCCTCTACGTCATATCGTCAGCCACTTCGTCGTCTTCCTTTATAAGATGATAGTAGGGGAAAGATGGAGACACACTGAACTCAGCGTTAGTCACCATACTTTCCGTATTAATAGTACTGACACATTAAGTGAAATACTAATTAAATTACATTCTTCAAAGAAAACGACGATGTCCGTCATGTTAAGAGTAGGTGTTTCTTTTAAAGTCTTACCAGGGGTGGATTGGGCTGGAGGGCTGGTGAGCGCTATCTCACGGGGCCTCAACCAAAATTACCCTTTAGTTCGACTTGGGACCGCTTGAAAAGTGATTTTTGGGGGGCCGCAAGCCTACAGTACCCACTTCACGAAAAAGGCGCCTGTTCGTCCCTGAGTCTGACTCTTGTACTCTACAAACGTTAATAATGCTCAGTGTTTCTCTCATAACATAATTACGTTCATTTTCACTTTTGGTACCTAGTATATCTTTTTATCGATGTATTAAGGACCGTCACAGATATAGCCCCACAAAAAAGATAGATACGAAAGGGCAATAATTTAGATACATAAGATACATTCTTTGCAAACAGATACGGATAAAGAGGTATGTGTAAGAGTTTTTTATTTATCTGTGTTCGGCTGAAAATAGGTAGTATCTTTTACCCACAATTGTATCTTGTACCTAAAAAAAAGGACCTAAAAACGTAGCTAGATCCGTATCTAGATATCGTGTATCTAGATATCGCTGAACACTGGTAACGTAGTTTTAAAATTGCACCGTAAAGGCGAAGGGTTGTGGTTTCACGGAATTTACTAGGCGACCAGGATATTACCCGCATTTTCACCTCGCAACCAAATTAGTGGGGTTGGATCACAACTTGTGGAAGAGACAATTTGTGGTTTAAAATTTGTTGAAGTTAACGGTAATTGTAGGTGCAGGTAGTTGTTAGTTTGCGGGGCATGAAGGGCTTACCACCAACCTCCTACGTATTAAAAATCGACCTATCGAATTAACGGTAATAATTTCGCCGGCTGACCTGGTGGTAACAAATTATGATATTACTCTGCTACGACAATTACGTTCTTCCTACTCCAAATGCTCCTCTGTATAAGATCGGCCTCCATTTTGCTAATTGTGTAATGTTTAACTAGTATAAGTCACCTTTTGAGAAAACGAAAAACATTTGTGTTTTGCGGTGTGGCTTCATAAAGGCTGAATTTTAAGTTCTAAATCTTAAATTCAACCTACTGTTTCAATTTAAATTGCGAATTTTGCAAAAGAGTTGACTACTAACTATTCGTAAGCCTCAACACGTTTTTGGTTTCTTTTAAGAATAGCAAAAACGAAATGTGGAAAGCAATCTATCGGCAAGCCCTGAGGACGAACGGTTTTGACATGAAAATCGAATTAAGGCATTTTAAGAAAGAGGAATGTTTCGTCATTATGACAGAACAAACTTTTGATTATTGCAATTTCAATCTGAATTTGCACCAGTCCAAGCAGGAAGTGAGTTGTACCACTAAATAAAAGGAATAGACGAAGACTTCAAACAAAAATTTTATAGCGTGTTAGTTGTGGCAGGTTGAACTTGAATCGATTCGCGCAAAGGTGGATTCCCAAATTGAAAATTTTAAGTAAATATTAATCATGAGAGACAACATTCGTTTTATTGCATACTCAAAAAGTAGATGTAATAGCAATACGCAAAAATTCTTATCGCTTATAGAAGTTAACTCCTCGTTTATCAAGTGGCTTTGGAAAGAACAGATTGTCTGCACTTTCATCATATGGGATACACGGCGAAAAGATAACGACGCCTTTGCTTGATTTGTGGAATGGAGCCTATTGCCAAAAATATATTAGAGCACTGATAACAAAATGTATTTGTAGATCTAACCTTTTATTCGTAAATATTCTAAACACCGGACGTTATTTACTTTATACACTATTATAGTATAAGAGTATGCATTACCAATATGCTTTAAGCACAGTTATATTTTTAGTCAGTACCACTGCCTACCGAAATTAATGAAATGTATGTAAGCTGCAAGTTTAATTCCTTTAAATTTACCTCTCTAAAACGACTAAAAATATTTAAATATAAAGGTTGTCTGCTATTACTACCCACACTTAGTTGACAGGAGTAGTTAACCCCCCTATTCCTGGATACGCGAGGGGGGCGCAGCGTGCTTTCCCCCACGCGTCCCCAGCTGCGTGACGGGGGGGAATGAAGCGGGGAATCGCGATTCCGCCCCCCCTCGGGCGCGTGTCACGCGCGCGTGACCTGAATAATTAATGAGATTAACAGGTGTTAATTAGTTGACCTGTCAATCAAGTAGGTAAGCAAGTGTTTTAAAAAGGGTGCATATTTATGAGCGTGGTATTGTTTAACTAGGTGGATTACCGTTATGGGTCATTGACCTGTTAGATAGTAACATGTGTTTAGGATCATCAAGTAGTTATATTATATGTTTGAATATTAATTTTTGGCGGGAAAGTGTAAGCGTCGCGTGTATAAAAATCAACAAGTGGTTAAACTCTTTAGGTTTATTAATGTACACTTATGTTTGACATGAATATTAATATATGGCTTAAGTTTGTACCTTTATAATTAACCGTTAGGGTTCATGACCTGGTAGCTATATGGTTGTTAAAGTTTTGGCGCGAATTTAACATGTGTTCTGAAGACCGTTAGAAATTGTAAGCGTCGATTAACAAGTAGGAATGGTACGTTTTAACCAATCTGTATGAAAATGGTTTATATAATACAACTAACGTGTATATTAAGAAAGACACAAAAATAAATATAAACAGTTTATTTAAATTAAAATTTTAAGGGCGCCACCTAAAATTACATAAATTAGTTGCTAATATAATAAAACATGTTGAATATATTACCCCCTTCCACGATGATTTTGATCCCCGGCGCTAGAAAAAATTCATATTATAATTTCATACGTATTAAAATATATTTAACGAATTACCTTTCCTCAAGTCCAGTACTCGCATTTCCGCCGACAATGACGGGTTGATGAAAATCTCCCGATAGGGAATCGTGGGAGAGTTCGAGGGCGTTGGGGAGTTCCCGGGTGTTGGTGGGTCCGAAGGCGTGGAGGGTGGTGGCAACGTGTCAGGTCCTATTGTTAGAAATTTTATAAAAGTATAATAAAAAATAGAAAATAATTACTTCGAACTGGTCCTAGGTCCGCGTTTTCTCCTATAATTTAATAATTATCAATTACTTGTTACAGTATATTATCAAAAGTACATTACTTCCGCGTCCTCTCCCCTTCAATACTTTAATAAAATCTGCTGTAGTGTTGGAAGCCCTAAATTTTTTAATTTTTGTTGAAAAGGTTCGTATTAAGACGTTTTACAACTTACATTGTAGTTCAGGAACGAAATGTGATAAAACATGAAAAAATCACGCCTTTTATACCCGGCAATCTTAACCTAAATATTTGATTTACTATAGCTCGAGGTTAGGTTCGTGTATGGAATTTTTCTCGAGAAAACATTGATTTATTTTAAAAAACCGTTGCGTGAATAGAGTACGTAAAAATTGTTACAAAACCATTAGAAAATGGAGTTTCCTAAGCATCCCGCTAGGGGTTTATTTACCACATGTTGATATAAAAAACCGTTGCGTTAATAGAGTACGTAAAAAAATTGTTACAAAACCTTTAGAAAATGGAGTTTCCTAAGCATCCCGCTAGGGGGTTTATTTACCACATGTTGATAAAAAAAAACCGTTACGAAAAATTACGAGTACCTAAAACCGTTATGAAAATTAGCATGTGTTATAGAAGTTCCTAAGCGTCCCGCTAGGGGATTTTTGTTTATTACGAAAAATTACGCATGCATTAATAAAAGCGTTAGATAAATTAGCATGTGTTATAGAAGTTCCTAAGCGTCCCGCTAGGGGGTTTTGCGACTATAAATAGAGGGACGCGCTTTATTTGCATTTATTTCACAACTTGCATTCGACTTGAATTCGACTTGAAGAAATTGTAAGTACATTTTAAAATTTGGGGAATTACCTTTTTTAAATGACCGTTTATTGTTAGGAAATTATTCTGGCACGATGGACTTTGACCGCAAAGTAATAGTTTATTAATTCAGTCTATTTTTTATACCATTTAATTTAGTTTAATTTTTAGAACCAATCCGAAACACCTCCCTGCTCCCAGGTCAATAAGGTCCGTCGTCGATTAGATTTCGGAAATAAAGTAAATATTAAGAAAACTCGTTTCGAAGTAGACATCCCGAAGAATCAACCCGATATCATAGATTTAACATGCCACGAGGTACTCGATAGCCCTTCGAAACAATCGCCATTCAAACCAGTTGATGCGCCACCCAAAAGCACCCCATCCAAGCCAGGCCCATCTCAACCAGGTCCATCTCAAGCCGGTCCATCTCAAGCCGGTCCATCTAAGCCAGTAGACGACGGCTGGACGGATATAGTCGTAGAGTTTTCCCGCCATAAAAATTTCGGGATAAAAATTGCAAGTTTCAAAAATAACTTGTATTTAGATATAAGGCGTTACGTCAAAAATAGCGATCGGCCAACCGCGACGAAAGACGGCGTTTGCGTCAAACTAGATTCGGCGTATGAGTTAAAAGAGTATCTAGAACAGATAGTTTATGAAGAAGGTGATTTTCAACTAAGGTTGAAATTCTAGCGGGTCGGCGAGGTGAAGTTCTAGTTTACAAGAACCGTGGACGTCACTACGAAAAACTATTAAACTTGCAGAATTCCGGCGAAGTTTACGACGTCGCGACAACGATTCAAACCATATTAAATATTTACGCAGGACTTTAAAAACACCATGGCCCTCGATCTTAGCACCCGTTTCAACCCTAAAAATTTTTACTCTATAGATAAAATCATTGCCAGTTCTTCTCGAAAGTATAGGTGTAAATCTATGCTATTCGAGTGTAATTTTAAAAATTTAGACCAATTAAACCACGCCGATATCAGTAACCAACTGACCCGTATTTTCCAATCAATATTAGATAGAATTACGGCCGATAATTTAGGCTACACGCGCGTCAGGGTGGTGGTAATTTCCGATGAGCTGCACGATCCGATAAATTTCCAACTAATGAATATTAATGAGTTGACAGCTGAGAGAATTTTAACGGGGATTGAAAAGGTAGCGCAGTCCGTAAAAACCATTTATCTAGATTCACCCCTCCGATTTGACCTAATATTTCTTCAAGATACCCCTATGAGAGGACTTCCTCGCAGCGTTAGAACAAGAAGTTATGAATGTCTAGATCAGTATATCAACCAGGGTAACACATTTATCCCCATTAGAAATACGGACAATTTATGTTTTACGAGAGCCCTAGCGGTGGGAAGAGTTTTGGCCGACTATCAACATTTAAAAAGTTTAGGACAGGGTGCTAGTTTTAACGAATACCAATTAAAGACAATTAGAAATGGGAAAAAACCCAAACAAGAAATTGAAGCTAAAAAAATAACACGCCCTAGCGGGGGTTCCCGAAGGCCCCGTAGAAATAATAGACATTAACCGATTCCAAAATATATTACCCGACTACCAAATTATATTAATCTCGGCGGACGATAATTTCGATAAAGTGTTTATTGGGCCCTTCAAAGAAAAACAAATTTTCCTCTTAAAAATTAAAGACCACACCCACGTCGTACGATCTTATTCGGCCATGTTTGGGGCAAAATATTATTGTAAATTTTGTCTTACCCTGTTATATAAAGACAAAGAAAAAAAAAGTCACGACTGCGGATCCGAGCTTAAATGCCGTCGATGTCGCGGCCCCGAATTCCACCCCAGTATAGAACAGGCTACCCGTTGTCATGACTGTAATAGGTATTTTGCCGGACCAAATTGTTTCTCCCAACACGTAGAACTAGGAACCTGTCAGGTTTTAAAACGGTGCTTGAATTGCGGGAAAGACTATGAAGGCAATCATAATTGCGACAACAAATGCGCTTTTTGCAAAATTGAGCATGCCAAAAACGAGTGTCACGTCCGCCCATTAGAAATAAAATCAAATGAGAAACGACTATGTTATTTTGATTTTGAAACCATAACGACTGACACTGCAATTAGACCAATTTTAATCATTTCCGCGATGCAAGAAGCGCCATTTTCGACCAATTATGATTACCGAAAATTTCACGGCTTTGATTGCGTTCAAAATTTCCTAGATTATTTATTAGCATGCCAGGTGACAGTTAATGGTCGGAAAAGAGATACGGTTACGAGGCCGGTCTTTGAAAACGTCATATTAATTAGCCATTTCGGGAGTGGTTTCGATACGCTCCTTATTCTTAACGGTCTATTAAAACGAAAGATTAAACCCGAGATAATTTATACCGGTTCCAAAGCCCTGGGTATGTTTCTCGCCCAATTTAAAATAGCCTTTATCGATAGTTTCATGTTCCTACCTACAGCCCTTCGAAATTTCTCGAAAACTTTTAAGATTGTCCAAAAGAAAGGTTATTTTTGTTATTCATTCGCTACGGAAAACAATTTAGATTATATCGGCGCCCTCCCCGAGAAAGAATATTTTGGTATCGACAAATTTACGGACGAGGAAATCGTAGAATTTAATCAATGGTACGATTCCCAACGTTACGTCGTTTTTGATCTAAATAAAGTTTTAACCGAATACGCGATCGATGACGTTAAACTTTTACAGAAAGGATTCGATAGTTTTAGAAATTTATTTTTAAAAACAGTCGATTTTGATTTGTTAGGGTCAAACGCCATAACGTTGCCGGGAGCCGTCACAAATTTATTCCTTAGTAGATTTGTCGAATCAAACACTATCGCGATTGTTCCGGGGACGGGTTATAGGAAACGGCATAGTGTCAAGGCCCTAAAATGGTTAGCTTATTTGGAAAAAAAACTCAACGTGAAATTTCAAACGGCGCGATCGCTAGGTGGAGAACATGTCATTTACCCCTATCGATTAGACGGTTATTGTTCCTCGCCCGAAATAATTGCCGAATTTTACGGCTGCCATTACCATAAATGCCCACTGCACACTGACCACCAGGCTTACGATAAACAGTTAAAAGATTATAATTTAAATATTTATCTCAAAACCCTCGACCGCGAAAATTTTTTAAAAAAGGAAAGGCCTAATGCACAGTTTATTAGTATATGGGAGCACGAGTATGATCAGTTAGTAGAAGACCCAGCAATTGCGAGTTTCTGCGATTCCCTACCCTTTACCAAACCGATAGGAGCGAGAGACGCCATTCGTGGGGGGAGGGTCGAAAACTTTGTAATTTACGCCGAAGCCACTCCCGATCGACCAATCAAAGTCGTGGATTTCAATAGTATGTACCCGTCGGTCCAAATGAGTTCCTATAAATATCCCAAATCAAGCCCCGAAATTATAACTTGTAACTTTAATTTTTCCGTTAACGCTTATTTTGGTCTTATTAAAGCTACGGTGCTGCCACCTACCAATTTAAACCTCCCAATTCTCTCAGCTAAAATTAATAGTAAAATTTATTATACTCTCTGCTACAAATGTGCAGCTGAACAATGTTTCGAATGTACCCATACTGATCGAGAGCGTAGCATAACCGACGTGTGGACGACCCCCGAGTTTTATCTAGCGATAGAGTACGGTTACAAAATTATTACAATTCACGAAGTACATCATTACCGAGAGACATTCGATAAAGATTGTCCGCTATTCGATGACTATATTCGGCTTTTTTACAAAATCAAAGTTCAAAATTCGTCGTATCCAAAAGACATAATTACATTAGAACAAAAACTTAATTATTTACGAGACTTTAATGAAATTGACGGGTTAGATTTAAATTTAGACGATATAACCGATAATCCCGCTTTAAAAGCTATTGGTAAACTTAGTCTAAACAGTCTGTGGGGCAAAAATTCCATTAATTTAAATCGAGGCCAAAGTGTTTTTATTAATTCTTTTAAGGAATTAGTCGAAATTTTGGCCGATAAAACCAAAGAATTAACGGATTTTAAACTACTAGACGATGATATAGCCTTAGTCACCACTCGTTTTCGGGAAGACTACGTTCCAACTTATCGGAAAGGGTCACCAACGATAGGCGCGTTTGTAGCCAGTTACGGCCGTATTAAATTATACAAATTAATGGCTCAAATTGGTTCTAATTTAAATTACGTCGATACTGATTCTGCTTTTCTTTATATGAGTAAAGACTTAAATATTCCGCTAGGGACTACCCTAGGTACATTAGCTGACCAGTATCCCAATGAAAATATAAAAGCCTTTGTTTCCTTGGGATGTAAAGCTTATTCAATTTTATTCGAATCTGGAAAGATTGTCACTAAACTTAAGGGCATTACATTGACTAAAAAAAATCAGTCAATTGTCAACTTTGAAGCTTTGAAGGACCTCGCTACACGCAACCAACAATTGAAATACAGCGTCGAAGTCCCATTTAACGTGAAACGTTTAAAAACGGGGCTGCTATTCCAAAAACCAGCTGAAAAACTCGTTGGATTTACGTCTAACAAGCGAATCTTCAAGAGCGACGGTACCAGTATTCCCTTCGGCTACAAAAATGTCAGTAACGCGGCTCAAGTTTAAATCGCCGACCACGTTCCTCATCAGTGGACCGAGTCGATGCGGCAAAACAGTTTGGACTTTTCGGCTTTTAAAAAATCGACACACGCTGTTCGAGAAACCTCCCGAGCGAATCATTTATTGTTATAATATTTGGTCGGAAAAATTCAATGAGCTTAAAAAAATTATACCTGATATCGAGTTTCATCAGGGTTTATTAAGTGAGAAACCGGAAGAAATATTTGATAGTTCTATAAATAACTTGCTCGTTCTCGACGATCTCTCTCAAAGTTGTTTAAATAACGCGTACGTTTCGGAATTATTTCGTGTTGGTAGTCACCACTTAAATTTAACTATATTATTCTTAACCCAAAATGTTTTTGGTCAAGGTCGAGCGGCTCGCGATATTAGCTTGAACTCATCGTACATTGTTCTATTTAAGAGTCCGCGTGATCCTAGTCAGATTAAATGTCTCAGTCGACAAGTATTTCCTAATAACCCAAATTTTCTAAGTACTGTGTACAATAATGTAACTGCTTCTCGACCCTATTCTAATATTGTTTTAGATTTAAATCAAGAAACACCAGAACATTTCAAAGTGCGAACAAATTGCTTATTTGAAGAGGGCCCAATGATAACTTTTCTAGAGTAATGGTGACGGGTTTAAAAATAATGTTTAAAAAAAATTTATTCTGTTAAATATATTCTATAAAAAATATGTGAAAATGTTTTCATTGTATAAATTCTTTGTGTTTTTTGAATAAATTTGAATGTATTTATAAAATTGTTTCATTACGTAAGATGACTTGGCCACGAGCGATACGGGAACATAAACCTTATTTAACGCTCATTAAAAAAGCTTCCCCCAGTCAGCGCAAATTTTTAATTAAAAACGCTAGTCCCGAACAATTAAACTCTATTTCTAATATTTGTCTTAATATTACCCGGGGGGCGCTACCTGTAGGCGCAAATAGGAAAAAAATATTACAGCGCTATAAAGCGTGCATCAGAAAACTTGCTCGTAAAAATTTAACCGACTTAAACCGTCGAAAAATTCTAATATCTCAGCGAGGCGGATTCTGGGGTGCAATTCTCGGTTCATTAATTCCCGTGGTTCTTAACCGTATTATTAATCGATGAAAAAATTCGTTTTAGTCCCCGCTGATAGCTATTTTAGCGATACGGCCAAATTAATAGACATTATTCAAAATCAAATGAAAAGTATCATAAATAAACCGATTAAAGTAGGGAGTGAGGAGGATACGTTACGAGAGTATTTAACTATGCTTCAAAGGTACTTTAAAATTAAAGAATTTCAAGGAGTCCCCGCCGTTCGTTTAGAGCCCCCAGCGATGCCTCCTCCATCGAATACGTTAGCTCCTCTTCTCGCACCGGCGCAGATTATACGGCCCGTGGCCCCTCTTCTCGCACCGGCGCAGATGATACGACCCGTAGCTACACCAACAAATTCTCCGAGAAATGTCTCTCGCGGTTCCCCCGTTTCACCCAGTACAACGTTGATTTCTCCCGATCCGATTCCCGTTTATCTACACGCGGAACCGAGACCCCCTCTTCGACCTACTCCCCCAGTCCCGGCGTTTCTACCGGATCATTTGATAGCGGAGTCAACACCGAATATTCCCGAAGCCGTCCACGAAGCACTCCGCCGCGAGTTTGATCCTCTTTCAAGTAGTACACCACGCCGTTCCGAAAGTACCAGTAACATAAGGAACCTCTTCAATACGTCTGAAGGCGCGACGGGTACTACACGAGACAGCGACGTAACGTATAGGCCATCGGCTGAAAGCGTGGAGAATTTATCGGAGGCTGTGTCTCTACCATTTTCGGATAAAGATTTGCAAACGAATGAAAAGCACGTGAAGAGGAGACTAAATGTTCGCAAACCTTATCCGACACCTAAAAACAGACGCCGCGCATTAAGCCCTCTTAAAAAATGGAAAAATTGATACAATAAAAATTTATTGATTACAATATTTATTTTCGTGATTCATTAAATGCAGACACATATTCCATAACGAGATTATGTCATTGATATATAGAGTATCATTATACATATCTAATATTTCTCTATAAGTATACCCCGAACATTTACATACGATATAAAATAAACAATGAGCACCGCATGTTTCCGAGTCAATCGGTTGGATAATATTTTTATTATATACCCACTTTTTAGCTAAATGACCCAAGTTAAAATTGTACGTAACAGGTGAATTTCCAAACGAACAGAAAAATTCTCCCTTTCCCGATTCAATAAACACAGCGACCCAATGAGAACCTGGTTCCGTCGAATCGTCCGTATTTATAATAAAACAATACGTTTTCTGTTTCGGCGCTTTTTTGGGAATCGCGTCTTTGGAAAATGTACCAATGTAAAATGGGCGCGTTCTATAATCACATTTCAAAAATTCATCAAGCTGATTAGTATTCATGATAGAATCTTTTGTAGTTCTTCGGGATAGAATGAACCCAAGATGACTTGATTATTTTGATCTTGTATGACGTAAACAGGACGAGGTCTATTAATCACTCTCTTAATAGTAAACACTTCCTTCGACCAGTATCCCTTGTAGCCTTTAGTAAACGCTTTCGGGGCTTTTGTTAATCGAACACGTTCACCGACTTTGAATTTGGCTTTTTCCCTAATTGATTTTTTACCGTAAAGATTTTTCCAAACTAAATGCTCATTATCAACCGTTACTTCACACGGTTTGAACCCGGTCGACCTGTGTACACTGTTATTATACGATCTAACAATTTTCGGTAAATCCTTAATGAAATTTGGTTTCTTAGTTTTAGTAATTAAACGATATATTTTGTTCTCGAGAGTTCTATTGGCGCGTTCTACGATTCCGCATTTTATGTCCCCGTAACTTACAAAATGTTTTATATCGTTCTTTTTTAAATAATCCTGTACGGTCTTATTAAGAAATTCCTTTCCTTGATCCGTATTAATTTTCATGGGTTTATTAACTTTGTGAATTTTTTTTAGCGCCTGTAGAACGTCTTTCCCGCTCTTTGTTTTCAAAGGTAACGCGGATAAAAAGCGCGATAAAACGTCAATGTTAACTAAAATATAATTATAATCCGGTTTCAACTCGTCCAAAACTATTAAATCCATTTGATGAATTTCATTCAGTGACGTCACATATGTTGGTGTACGAGCAAATTTAAGCTTTCGGTCTCTATGCAACGTATAGGGGTCTTGCGTTAACAACCATTTTTTAATTTTGGTCTTTGGAATTAAGGGCAAACTTTTTTCTAATCGCTTGACACCACCTAATCCCCCTGGATTTTCAGGATCGTAATAGACTTTCTCTATGGTTTTATTCATGGCCGCGCGCTTTGACCTTTTAACTTGTAATAAAAATTAAACAAACCATATTCTTAAATTTATACCCTTTATTAAAACAAAAATTCTGTAATAATTTCATTTACATCGTTAACCATTGCATGAAATAAATTATGTATGTTTAAAGAACAATGTGGGTAGTTTTCGTTAAAATTATTTAGTCTTTTGATAATTGACCAGAGGAAGAGCTCTTTTCACATTAGCCTCAAGCCTTTCAGACCAATGCGAAGCTACGGGAAGGCACGTAATGTCATGAGCCAATTGAAAGTGACATGCTGTATTTTCACAGGATCCCGTTAACGACATTAGAATCTCGGTTAATTCGTCTGTAATACATTTCTTCATACACTGGTAACAGTTTTTTCTCTCCTGAATTTCCGTATTAAGACTTAAGCGAATAATTTTTAACCGCTCCCAGCTTGTTTTACACATTGCAAAACCGTTTGAAGTCGAGTACAAGACATTATACTTTTCATTAGCTCCGCGGACGTGCGGAAAATGTCCATAAGTTTTCCCAAACGTTAAGATTAAATGAAACGTATTTTCTATGCCCTTGGCGTTTAATTTTAAGATCGGTACCCGGAATGTCATTTGAAAGAAAAATTTCCAGTTTATCGGAGAGATAATGAGAGCGTGACATGGTTGAACGATTGCAAGCGAGGAACTGTTAAACCGCTTAAGGTAAAGTGCTTTAAATGGGTTTTATTCGGCGTTATAAATTACTTTGCGATCGCGTGTTATCAAAATCTCATTATCGAATTCAAAATACATTATACATGTCACATTATGTGTTAATGCGTTTTTAAATTGCACATCGAGTCGTAAACTACCGTCCTTTCTAAGAGACATATAATCCCCACTAGCATTGTTGTCGCTTGTTAGATCGAATAGATACATGTTATACCCGGATTTAAAATTTTTAAAACTTATGAAATTACCACGGTCGGCCCCATCGATCCCCATCGCGGAAAATAGACTCTGATAAGGTAAACAATAATTCCCTTCGTCGTAGTCCATTTGGAACCCATCGGGAGGATAACGATCAGGACCCACCGAGAGGGACAAACCGGTCACGTTTAAATGTTCAAATTGTAAACTATTACTATTCAATGACCCGATAAACGCATCTTCCTTGACAAAAACCACAATAGCTCGTTTCGGTAATCTACCTAAAATGATGTTATCGCGGTTTATACTCGTTAGGCCTCTCGCTACGCTAAAATTTTTAACAATCGTTTGCGTTAAGGGAAAGATAGCTGGAATATCTGATTCTAGCATTTTTGCATGCGCCAATACGATTGAAGGATTAACTTTAACTTTTGTCACGTACAAGTACGCTTGGTCTATAACTAGTTTATAATCCTTGCCTGCTTCCATAGAAATGATGGTAGTTAGGCGCGGGCTTCTAACTAAACGAAATCGTACCGGAACTTGGTTTAACATAAACTTATTAATTTTGCAAATATCAACAGACAAAGGCCCCATTATTTCAAAGGATTGCGATTCTTTTGATCTTGAGCCTCGCTTCAGGGCCCCGTTGGACTCTGACTTGAACGTATCTAACCACATTTCCGAAGGCTTGGTCGTAGAGTCCATATAAAAGAGGCCATTTTGGAGTTGCGAATTTTTTGCATCTTCTCCATAGTTGACTAATTTTTCAATGTAGGAACTGTAAGCGTAGCAGTTGTTCGCGGACTGGGTAGAAGTATCCCCGAGATAACAATCGCATTGACTAAAAAGCGACCCTATAAGATTATTCGTTGGTGCCACTTTTGTTTCAGCGGCGGGGACATTCGATCCATCGTTATGTAAAAGTATCTGTTTCAATTTTAACATAGTTTTTGATAAATCCATATATAAATCTTCCGACGCGGGAATAAAAAATTCCAGAGGGCCATTGTCCGATAAATTGTTTGTTGGTAAATATCTTATTTCCGTTGTGGTAATTACATTAGTATTGACCAATGGGCGTTGAAAAATATCCAGCTGACTTAGCATTCCCTCGTAAACCGCCATTATTATCCTAAAAAGTCAAGTTTGGTTCTTTTTGTAACTCTCCGTTTGGACACTTTTTTTCGTTTCCTAATGGGGCCCGTTCGTCGTTTACGGCAGCCGCTGCCAGACTGATTTCTCGTTAATCGATCAGCCGCTTTATGTAATAAATTGCTACCGGCGATTCTTAAATTGTTCTTTAACGTTTCTTTAGGGTCATGTCCTTGTTTTAAATCTTGCCACCATCTCTTGCCTACTCCAAAAGCCTCATTGGTCACGGGTTTGATAATGGGTGTTATATATTTTATCAGCTTTTTAAAAATTCCGCCCACGCCTCTTCCCCGTTGATAAACAGGTCCGGCAAAAAATGGTCCGCCACCATATTGTTCGCGGTAATATTTGAAATAACTTTCACTGTCGGCCATTTCGTCTCAAATGAAGTCTAATGACACTTTTTCCGTTTATAAAGGCTATTGTTTCGCCAAAATCCGTTTTCATGTCAATGTCAACTATTTCTGTATTATTTGTTCTCAAAGGATAGTAATCAATTTTGTCAAAAATAATAGATTTTTCAAACGGCTTATCATTTCCAGCTAGCGGTATTATTTTCATCAAAGGGGCAAACGTATCGCCTACATATTGAGGGTATATTAAATTTGAATATATATATAGTGTTCTGGCTCCCATTGATAAATCAGCAGCGTAGAGACTATCTGTATTGGCCAAGAGTTCACTAAAGCGCGTAAAGCCTAGCATTTCACCGAGACCTTTCTCAGATGAATGAAATATAATTGCAAACCCCGCCGCGGCTCCAATGTGAACGGATCCATTATGGTTAATGGTTAATTGAAATTTATCCCTTATTTATTCATCCAAGGTTAACATCATTGCGTCTAAAATGTCTTGGACACTCGAGTAAGCACCAGTCGGTATTTGATAATCAATTCGAGTTTCGACTCTAAACGCGGCGTCTTGTACATTATCACTTCTAATTTCAATGTAATTAAAGTTATTTAACGATAAGGACTTTATATAACCAGCAAAAGGTTTCGTACAAAAATATGACCCAATATGAAATCCGTCTTTCCGATATGGATTTATGTTAGGTTCAAAATCGAGAAGCTCTTTAATTGGTCCATTGGGAATTCTAATATGGTAGTTATTGGTGGTTATCAAATTCCAACAGAGCCCGTTTGGTTTTGTGTGGAGTTAAATTTTAATTTCATTATCAAGCCCGAATTCTTTTAAACTTTCATTAAGCGCTGCAATAAGTTTGCGCACGACACTATATCGAAGGATATTTCCATTCTGGTCTTTCTCCGCTTCAATTTTACCCACTTTCACTGATATTTTAAAGTATGTAAACGGTTGCACGTTTTTAACGGTTGTCGTGGAAACTGCTAAAAATGACCGGTTTTTTTCTGTAATATTTTCCCATGTTGGCGGTAATATAATTTCGCTAATTCCAACTTCAAAATTTGAAGGTACATTTAAAGGTCGTCCTAAATTTACTTTATAAGTAGACGCTGTATTTTCCGGGTATAAATCGCTCGAAGCGTTACTCGGTAATGTTAAAAATAGATCGTCCATTGCAAAAATAATATGGCCACTAGTCTGAACCACCACGTAAACTTTAATTAGATACGATATTAACAACTGGTTATATACTATGACATTCCTTTCTAATTTATAGGGCTATTCACCTCTAGTTATCGATAACCTGATTCTGATTTCCAGTTTTTCCTGGATTTACTGATATAAAAGGACGGGATTTTTTCCATGTTTTCTCACAATTCGTTAATGTTTCTGATAAAAAGTCTTACGTTCCTTATGAAAAATCAACAATCTACTAGTAGCTGGGATCTCTCTCGACATGGTAATATACTTATAATAACATTCAAATTATTGTAAAATATTCCACAAAAAAATTTGTGTTAAGCTAGTCTTAAAACAACTTAATGTTTCCCCGACATACGTTCTAAAACGCCTCACTTGGTGGCGCTGGAGAAACTTTTTGACGGGGCCTCGTACCCAGTTTAACCCCCCCGACCTCCCATAAATCTTTCTATCATACACCTTATTTAAATTGAATAATACAATATATATATATACGACCCAAAACAAAATACTAGCTCAAAATTATAGTTTTTTACCTTGTCAAATGACAATGATGAGTCCGTTACTGTTCGTTGAGCTTCACCAATGGCCGTTAGTAATGGCGTACATCCTAGAACGTTAAAATATTTTAAAAAATGTTCATTTTTAAGCCTAAAATTTTACCTGGAAAGTATGCGGCCAATATAATTCCTAGAAATCTAAAAAAATGTTAAAAGTTACGCGGTTAGATACTTAGCACAATTTAGTTCCCATTAGCAATAACTAGAGTGCCCGAAACCCTATTTAAAACGTTCAAAACTTAAAACATTATCTTAACAATACTTCTGGCTTAACTTTCTTTTGGAGAATGGCTATTTCGACCGCGTTGCTTAAGATGCTGGGTGAAGATGCTGGGTGAAGAAAGTGGCGCCATCTAACTTAAATATTATATATAAAAATTTAGTAATTTATAAAGTGTTATTAATATTGATATATAATAAACAAATTAGCCTGATATTTATGCTATATATTTAAAAAAGTTTTTGTTCGAAAATATATTTTTATGGTAATCTTGCAACGTAATACATAGATGGCGCTAGTGGGCTTGGAAAGGAGAGATTTTGGCAATTTTTCAGGAGGCGAGTTGCTTAAAATTATCGGTTAGGTTAAATGTTATATTATATTAATTATAAAGTGTTATGAATATTGGTATATATTAAACAAATTAGACTGATATTTATTTTATATATTTTTAACAGCCCAAAAATATATTTTTATGGTAGTGATTTAGTACAATAGATGGCGCTAGTGCGCTTGGAAAGTAGGGATTTTCGTGGAGGCGCGGTAAATTCGAAATGTCAATATAAAATGTTAAGTTATTTATCGTCAACTTTATGCTTTGTATAATAGGAATAATGACCATCTGGTATAATGAATTCAATACGAGTTCTATGGGAGTCAAAAGAGTTTCAGCAACTAAATATTTGGACACTGATAATCCTGGACTCTGGACATCTGAAGAAGTCTTAAATTTCGAATTAGAGGATGAAGGTCCAAAAGAGTTTCAGCAACTAAATATTTGGACACTGCTGATCCTGGACTCTGGACACCTGAAGAAGTCTTATACTTAGAGATTTATGGTTCGGTGTTGGTCAAACCGAAAATATTCAATACACCTTTTTAACTATTTTTGTTTAACCACTTGTTGATCGACGCTTACACTTTCCCGCCAAAAATTAATATTCAAACATATAATAAACCTAAAGAGTTTAAACACTTGTTAATCGACGCTTACAATTTCTAACGGTCTTCAGAACACATGTTAAATTCGCGCCAAAACTTTAACAACCATATAGCTACCAGGTCATGAACCCTAACGGTTAATTATAAAGGTACAAACTTAAGCCATATATTAATATTCATGTCAAACATAAGTGTACATTAATAAACCTAAAGAGTTTAACCACTTGTTGATTTTTATACACGCGACGCTTACACTTTCCCGCCAAAAATTAATATTCAAACATATAATATAACTACTTGATGATCCTAAACACATGTTACTATCTAACAGGTCAATGACCCATAACGGTAATCCACCTAGTTAAACAATACCACGCTCATTAATATGCACCCTTTTTAAAACACTTGCTTACCTACTTGATTGACAGGTCAACTAATTAACACCTGTTAATCTCATTAATTATTCAGGTCACGCGCGCGTGACACGCGCCCGAGGGGGGGCGGAATCGCGATTCCCCGCTTCATTCCCCCCCGTCACGCAGCTGGGGACGCGTGGGGGAAAGCACGCTGCGCCCCCCTCGCGTATCCAGGAATAGGGGGGTTAACTACTGACAGGTGTTAAAGTAGATATCACTTTTTTAAAAGGTCAAAGCTAAAGAAAAATAAGTGGATATTTTATCTTTCAAACAAATATTCATGTAGGGAAATTTTAATAACTACACATATTAATAATGTAACTGAAACCTCGTCATGTATTTAATTAAAAGCCTTGATGTACTATACTGAGATCTATTAACGGTGTCGACACAATGTTTGAAATATTACAAGATTTTTTCAACTCTCAAAACATTTTGTCTACGCCATTAATATTAGATATGATATCCATCAAATACTTAAAATGTTTTCGTAAATATATTATAAAATTTCAGTAAAATAAAATTGTGCAATCTACCTAACAAAATTATAACCCTAGGAAACCAATTAAAGACAGATAAGAAGTGTAGATTAAATAACAATTTGTTTTTAAATAAAACCATAATAACATTACTTAGAATTGTTTAAAGAAATAAAACTGGATCGGAGATAATTCTTCAAAATTTGGATAAACGTCTTTAATTGAATATCCAAACGTGATATAAAGTCAAAAAACCCATCAAACCACTCGTTAATGGTTTTTGGCGTACATGGCATCGCTCTCGCTAACTGCAATGGTTCAGGTGTTCGAAGTTTAACTTCACAGTGTCTATTTAAGAAACCGATCCAAAAATCCTTTCCAGGTCTATTTTCTTTGAACGGTGAAGGCCAATTTTCCATAGTTATAAGTTGGTAAACCTTTTCAGCAATCTGCCGTTTCGTTTGTCCATAACCGATTTTAGACATTTTAACTGCCCAGGTAGCGAAATAATTTTCTTCGTCTTCTGTTAATACTGTTGGTTTTCCAATTTTTGCGAACACGTAGTTTGTTATGAAGCGTTTGTCTTGGTATTGAATAAAGCTTGGCCACCTTCCTCAAAGACATCTTCATTGCATTCACAGCTTCCATGGCCTAGCGCAGATTTTTGTCGGACCACTTTCGATAATTACTCTTGGTTACTGGCTCAGCAACTATACTACCCATATTTTCTGAAAGTAAAACACTTTAGTTATTATATTATTAAAGACATCGTTATATAGAATATATTCTTTCCAAATGGACCAAATTCAGTAATCACAAGTTTTGCTCTTAACTTTCCATTAAAATAAACCATAAAAAGGCCAAAAACACAGGTTTTAAGGGACAAATTGTAAAAATATTTAACCATAAGACGTGTTTTCTGGCCAAATAGAGTAGTATGGGTTCAAATATACCTTCCTCGATTTAGATTTGTTGACCAAATTACTTGCCTACATAAAAAACCAACTGCGTGCAACTCCGCTACTCACAATATCAAATATGAAAACCTTCACTTCCCTAAAACTAGAGAATAAAAGCCTAGTCTGACTTCAATTTCTACAACCAAATGACTTCCTCTTCCTAATATTTGTGAAAAAACATCCTAACCAGTTTTGCTCTCAACTTTCCATTGCGAAATAGACTAAAAATGGTCAAAAACGCCAATTTTAAGGGTTATCTTGTTTAAATATTTAACTATAAGTACCTGTTCACTGTAAAAACGTAATGTCCGGCAAACGTTAACTACAGCAACCTCATCTGGTTTTATATTTTTTTAGGCGGATACGATAGAGTTTGTCAGGTAGATAGCGTGCGAATTTTTTTGGCGCAAATGATTATTAAATTTTAACATTGTGTTATTTTCACGTTTTTTATAATTATTATTTTGTCGTGTGATAGACCTTGCCACGTATATAGCGTGGGTATTTTTTATTTTGTCCGCAAATGGTTATTTTATTTATTTATTAATATAATCTATTGAACTTCTGTGTGTATTTTAAAATTTTGTTTTGGTTATTATTTTTATTAAAAAAAATGCTAAAGAACAGTTTTTCGTGATAGTATAAGGTTTGGGAGAACGGAGCGAAGCCGCAGCTTTCAAAAACTCCATAGAGGCGTGTTTCCCTTGCTGTTTCCCCTGTAGCACACGGGAGTCGGATTCGGGTCGTCGGTTTTGGGTCGAAAGGTCGGTTTGAGGTCCATGAAAAATCCGACCCAAAAAGTCGTAATCTTTTTCGATTAAAAAAAAATATGTACGTTTTTCAGACTTTTTTAATCAGGGTGGCGACCGAAATATATAGTACAATTTCCGACCTTAAAATTTTTCGGATAATTCAATTTTGGGCATATTATTTGTTTCATGAACCCAAAATAGAACAAATAATACTGTGTTCACTTGAGTACGGCCAACTTTGATCACGCGCTGTTCAAGTTGGCCGTGGCGGTAGTATAATAAATTGTCTAGTTAAAAACAATGAGGTAGAATATGAACTATAGAGATACAAACAAATCTGGGATTCGCGGGACACGTTTTATTTGAGTAGGATAATTAGGCTTAAGTTTCAACTTTAACCAATCGTGTTGGCGCCATCTGTTTCTACAAGCAGACACTTATGCAAAATATATTAAGGTTTAGTTTTCCAATAACACCATAGATGGCGGCAACATGATTTGGTTGAGTTCATTTACTAGGCCTAACTCTCCTACTCAACAAATACTGTCCCGTGAAACAGTAGGTTAAAAAAAGAAACCGCCAAAAGTTCGTGAACTTCGCGCGTTCGAGGATGGTAGTTGTGATGGTTTGTTTTGTCCAGTTTTATAACTTTTAGTTCAAAATTCTATTTTAAAATATTAAATACACAATAACACATCTCAATTATTGGATATCCAAAATTCTAAAGTAAGTTTTCGATCATGTTTCTAGAACATACAGTATTATGTATTACGAATTTCTTCCTTATACTACACGCGTTGTTCTACATCTTAGGCCTTGGCTTTTTGCTTTCCAAATGAATATTGCTATATAGGAATGCATATTTATAGGTTTTAAACTTGCGATAGGTAAATTGCAGTACATAAAGTTGAATATATCAATAGAAAGAAAATTATGGCTAAAAGGGCTCCGTTTAAAGATGAGCCTGATGTAAGTGATAGGCAAAGAAGAAGAATAAGATCGGAATTCGTGAAAAAGGTTTAAGGACAGTCTCGGAAAGCGAATTACCCCAAAATTTAGTTAGTAACGTTGAAACCTCCGAAAGCGATTGCCCACCAGGTCCCTCATTAGAAAAGGACCGAGAAGAAAGTGTTGTCAGTGTTTGTCATCGTGATGAGAGCTGGTCAGATTCTAGTGAACCTGACTTAAGTCCTCCTAACCCTGGCTCTTCAGAAAGTAGTGACGAAGACATTTTACCAAACATTTCTTCAGATATAAGAAATTGGGCTTTAAACCATTATGTCAACCATGATACGTTAAATGATCCTTTTTCCCATACTTATAAAAAATAAACATGCATTAAATGCTGATTCAAGAACCCTTCTGAAAACCCCAAGGGCTACAACTGTTTTGAATATAGCAGGCGGTGATTTATGGTATCTAGGATTTCAACATGGTATATCCAAATTTATTGGAGATAACCCAAATTATTCTGACGAAATATCATTTGTCACTAATATTGATGGGTTACCAATATACAAAGTTCAGGGAAGCACTTTTGGCCGATACTGACTGCTGTTTATTCTTTTTCTCGCGGTACAATTGGGAAACCGTTTATTGTCGCAGAGTATTATGGTGAGAAAAAACCTGGAAGCCTGGAAGGTTTTTTACTTCCTTTCATTACTGAACTAGAGGAACTCGAAAGAGATCGATTTACTTACAATGGTCAAACATATGTTTGTAATTTGCAAGGGCCATTTATATTAGACACCCCAGCAAAAGCCATGGCTAAGAAAACAAAAGGTCACACCGGTTGTCATTCTTGCGATAAATGCGACATAAATGGTTTCCGGTACCATAGGCGTACTGTGTTTTTTAGTGAAAACGAAATTGCTAGTTTACGCTCAAACCAGTCATTTAGAGACGAAATTGATGATTTACACCACCTAGCTGGAGGTCCAACGCCTTTGACGCGACTAAACATTGATATGGTTCGTCAATTTCCTTTGGACTACACTGTGAAAAATAAAGGTATTTCGTTGGTATTTTAAAATAGCAGAAGGTGTTTCGAAGTACCATTGAAAGTATTATACATATTTCTTCTATTCCGTGGTTCGAAAAAAATCCATTATAGGTTTTTGTCTATAATCAGTATTTTTCTATGCCTTTCTTGGTATACCTCGATTGTTGTGGTATGAAAATCTCTCTTTGGGGTTTTTCCCCTAATGTCAAGATGGAGGCAGAAATATCTCGTCCTTTTGTCCGATGACTTTTAATACACGATAACCCCCGCGGAGAGTAGTTTTCACGCGCAGACTGATATCCGAAAATAGAGACTTCCTGACCCCAGCGTTTCCAGACGTACTATAATTTTCGCAAATGTCGATAATTTCAAGCTAGTTTTCGTGGCGTACTATAGTTTTAACTGCGTACTATTAGTACGCAATTTTCGACAATTCCGCTAAGGTGTACTAAGATTGTACTACAATTTTCGAATTTAGCGGAAACACACTCATCAATCCAGCCATTGGGACTTTTTACTCACCAAAAGCCGCTGAGCCAGACTTGGAAATAGTGATATTTTTTACGGGGGCCCTGCGGGCTCCCGACCCCCTTAAGTTTATTTTTATTAAGAGCCACTGGCCCAAGCGGGGGGGAGGGAATTGGGGGGGGGATTTAAAATTAGGTAGGGAAAATAGGAAATAACATTTATTAACTTTAAAACAAGCAAGTATATTATAATATCACACATTATCATTTGTAACGCTAGATCCCGCTCTCGTATAGGGTAGGAAAACCGAGGGGTCGGACACTTGCCATTATTTTGTACGGGATTTCGTAGAGATTTTGGCGATTTTATTATTACTTTTTGAAGTGATTTTGGGATTTCAATGTTAATTTACCATAGAGAGAGTTACAAGATTTTGCGATTTTAGACAAAGTGTACGGGATTTTGGTAAATGTCCGACCCCTCGAGGAAAACATAGTTTCAAAAACGGCGTACAAATCATCTTGGAAGAAGAAAGCTAAGGAATAGAATTGAGTATCGAAGTTCTACCCACGGTTTGATGCCAAATCCCACAAACGGGTGAATGGGGTGGGTTGAAAATATGGGGATCGCATCGAGGTAAAATTGACACGTGACAGCAAACTAGCTTCATCGCACCATGATGCGGCCATCTAGATATAACTAATATATTTTTGGCCGTTGCGGTTGCGCGCATTATTTTCTTAGCCACAACATCTCCACAATGGCAAGATTTTAACTGTTTTTGCTGATGATTTTAAATCTAATTTAGCTATAAAGTTTATAAAATGGGAAGGTATTGTGTTTAATATCACTGTAATTTTGAAAATATATATTTTCCTATGGAAAGAGGGCGCCAACAAGGACTACGCCAAACAGTTCTATTTCTAAATTTTCTATGCTACTTCACAAATAATTTACCACGATAACCCCTTTTTCACCCCTCTTATTCTCCCACCAGGGGGCCTATTCTGTAAATATTCGAAATCCAATTTTCGATCGAAAACTACATTTTGAACTTCGAGATCTCGACGAATGGTATTCGGTAAAGATTTCGAATAAGCATAAATGAATGCAAATTGTCGAAGTCGATCTCGACATCGTATAGGGTATCGAGGTCGAATTCCCATTCGATTTCTTACAGAACCACCCCCCTGGGGGTGGCGGAGTTCTCGCATGGGGTGTGAATCGCGCGCCTCAATTCTATTCCTTAGCTTTCTTCTTCCATGAAATCATGTTCCAGAAATTTCCGTAATATGTTTAATAAATATTTTTTAATTAAATTGAGAGCCCCGGTGGTTTTGTAAAATACTTTAATTGGTACTTATGTGTACCTCATGGTTCAAAACTAAACCTTTATGGAAGGTATTTTATAATACTTTCATAGGAAGGTTTTATTTTGCACTTTAAAAGGGTCGTCTGGGGACGCAACGTAAAATACCTTTTTTTTGGTATGAAATAGTCATTTTTTTCACAGTGTAAATGCACCTTGTGTGCCTAGGTGTTGTAAAAAAGATATTGTAAATTGGATAAGCGGTCGGTTGACAGTTAGGCTAAGTAATAATATGATAGACCTAATTTATAACAAATTAGAAGCTTGTCGTTCTTCAACTCCTGCAGAGTTTGCACGAAAGCCGCGATCCGTAAGGCCTGTTGACCGATGGAAAGCAATCGAATTACAGAAATTTCTACTTTATACAGGAACGGTTGTTGCGATTGACATTTTGGACGAAAATGTGTTAAAACATTTTAGACTATTGCAATGTGCAATTTATATTTTAGCACATCCTGAACTTCACAAATCACACTCGGAATAACCCAGTGAACTCCTGAATTCGTTTATTTCTACATCTAAGAACCTTTACGGAATGGAGTTCATAATTATAAATGTCCCAGCCCTCTCACATATTGTCAGCGATGTTAATATTTTTGGGAGATTGGACGCATACAGTGCTTTTCCATTTGAAAATCCTATGCAATTCAGAAAAAAAAAACAATTAAGAACCCCTAATAAACCCCTCCAACAATTAATAAGGAGATATGGAGAACAAGCCAACCATTTTTTCTCAAAAGAGCCGAAAACTTTTTCCTTAAAGCGACCATTCCAGTCGGATAATCCAAAATTGCCTCCCAATGTTATCTCTTACACATTAGGCCTCGTTCGGCGCATTGCTCTTTCACCACGAAGTCCCTGGGAATTGAAACCTACGTCCTGTCCACGCTCGAGTACTGCTCTGCAGTCTGGTCCCCTACCTCGACCAGCGGCATTCACTCCATCGAAACTATTCAGCGGTGGGCAGCTCGGTTCGCCTCTAGTGTTGGGTTCTCCTGGAGCTTCAGTGTCACCCGTGTCCTCACCAACCTCAAATGGACAACCCTCGCCACCAGACGACGCCGCCACCGTCTCACTCTAGTGCACAGTGTCCTTCACAACGCCAGTGGGGCTCTTGCCCCCCTCTCCAAAACTGTGTCATCGTGGTCTCGCCCCCCCACGGGGCTACCGTAACGCCACTTTTATCCTACCGGGTTTTCGTCTCGCCACTAGGAAGCATTCTTTCCTCCCGTCCTCTGTTCGCAACTGGAACTCCCTCCCTGAGTACGTGAAGGTCCTT
This sequence comes from Leiobunum rupestre, assembly GCF_980474605.1. NCBI lineage: Eukaryota > Metazoa > Arthropoda > Arachnida > Opiliones > Sclerosomatidae > Leiobunum > Leiobunum rupestre. Next base: position 38,634,369 of record NC_143385.1, on the reverse strand, counting down.
CCGCCGCGTGCTCAGTTTCGGAAAGCTCTTGCGCAATACTTTGAAGTGCTTGACTGATTTTTTATAACCCTGTATATTCTGTACCTTGACGTGATGGGTCCCTGACCTTTTGTTGAGGTAAATTGAATTAAAGAATACCAGCTTTCTGCTGCAGAAATTTTTTTGTGTGCGCGGTGCCAGATCTTTTGGAAATCGTAGAACTACCAATAGAAAAATCTATGTAGTTCGAATTTAGAACTCAAAACGCAATTATTATACTTTAATAATGGAAATTAATTCGGCGGCGTTTCGGCGTTATCTAAATAATCGGTGGCGGTGGCGTTTGATCGGCGGCGCTATCTTCTATGTACGTATATTAAAGTTTTTTATCCAGTAAAATCTGATACATTTTTACAGCGGTTCAAAAAATTAATACCATTGCACTCGCCGCACATAGCAGAACATATTTACGACAAGAACATGCTTGCTGTATCTTGTATACATCCGAAACTTTATCAACCTTAGACGATTTCCTAGGTCTCAACATTAAAATTTTCGTATCATCTACCACAACCACTACGCAGTTTCTCTCAGTCTAGCAGTCTTGGGCGGTTGATGAGATCACCGTGTCTGCATCCGACTTGCAAAATAGTTAACGTACAGATCGAACTCACTTTGGTCATAAAGACGTCGCGAGTTTCTTAAGTCTACCAGTTGTTCGGTTGAAGTTCTGTAAACGCAAGTGAATGTTTCTAATGCGTTGCTAATACGCCTATATCGAAGGGTGGGACTAAATTCATCCCTCCCCCTTCCCCTGATAAATTTGAATTTATATGAAAACTTACTTCCGCCCATGCGCGTACGCATTTCCGGACGCGACGTCGAGCTTGTTGTTCGTCTGCTCTGTTCTCCCTTTTCTGGATTCAAAACCCGCTAGTCTTATGTTTATTAATTATTTCGTTATAGTTACGTTTTAAATATCGGCTGAATAATTATAAAACTAGAATAATCAAAATGACATCTTCACCTATATCTGCGCGACATTCGTCGCTTATAAATAAAATGTAAACAAAAAGCCGATGCTTAATCTTAAGACCTTAAATATTTAGAGAAAACACATTATTTACCCCATCGCTGGATATTCCGCATCGTTAAAAAATGTACCTTCAATATCCTTTGATGATATCAAAAAATATTATCGTGGAATTTCTATAGTGGGTCGCCATTTTCAGATAAGTTATCTATTCGCTGTTGAACAATATCTAGTGCCTGGAAGCTTAACTACATGCATTAAAAGGTTAATTAAGATTTTCCCCAGTCTCTATAAATTAACTTAATCAAAATTGTTTATTTTTAGAAATGATCGAAACAATCTATATACGAGGTAAATGCTACAGAAGCACGCGAAAGAACGAGTCACCCTACACTGTGCTCACCACTTGGGCGATAGATACTCCAGAAGTTTGGGCTAACTCCTGCGAGCGCCCTGCAGGCAAAAATAGAGGGTGTGAGCATTCCTTGGCTTTACTTAGGATCCTTTGCATTTTAATACAAAAGAAATTTGACTATGCCCCTACGGAAATATCCTGTACTGGTTTACCTCAGATGTGGGATAGACCACGGGGTGAAAAACAACTTCATTTAAAATCAGTGAAGCAATTTGGCAAGCACCAAAAGAACATGGATGTGAGAAAGAAATGAAAAGCAAACTATTTGATTCCAGAAACTTTGGGCAGAGAATAGAGGAGCAGGAAAATGAAGCTGCGATAAAACTACGTGCCAATCTGGAGGCTAGTGTTTTGCATTTATTTGCCAATTCATTGGCACAAGACCCAGTACCTTGGGTAAAAAACCAAAGAGGCTATGGGCCAACTGAAGGGTTTCTATCATATCAAATTCCTTTTTCTGAAAGTGGGTTTGAAATAGTCACCTCTCTACAAAACAAAACTTCGAGTATAGTGCAATCTTCTATACCTAGTCAAAGCTATAGTGATACAGAAATTAGTGCAGCTTACTTGAAATTGCCGAAAAGTTAACTGAAAATATTTCGAGTAAGAAGGGCTTCATATAAACTAAACTGAAAGGTGGGTAAAATGTTGATTTGGTTAAGTTTTCCATATTCCACATAGGAACCATAATCTGGCAACCCAGACCCTAGACTAAATTTACTTCTTACATGTCCAGCCCTCTCCTGTTATTCTTTCAAGAGCCTAAGTGATTAAGTGATCCACCGTATTTTTATAATGTTGCTATTTATTATTAATCGAGACTATTAAATGCCATTCACTATTCTAAGTAATTCTACATTTAAACCTAACAAATAACAAAACAGGTTTGAATTTTTATAAAAGCGAATATCCGCCTCTGCCCAGTTTCTGGTTTTCCAGCTGATTTTTATTGGTCTTTATATAAATTCAAGTTGCGCAGGGAGGGTTGACATTTTTTCACACTTTTTATTATAGGTCTATACCTATACTTTTAAGGAAAATTGTGTGACTGGACTAGAAGCTTTGAAGTACGAAAGGAATAGGCGTTCCCAAAGAGCAAGTGAATTGTGGAAGAGGCTTCGCTCAACACGAGTAAAAGCATCTCAAGTCAGCCTGATTCTCAAGAGAAGGTTTATGGACTAAAAAGGATTGAATAATCTTATAACCCCCAAAGACTTAAGCCGTGGTAAAAGTATTTCATATGGCCGAAGCAGTGGCGTAAATAGTGCCCCCGCAGACCCCGCGGCGCGGGGGGCCCCCGAGAACTAGGGGGCCCCCAAACGTTTATGATTAAAATCGGTGCTATTTAAAAGGGCCTCGAGTCGTTTTTCGTGCGGGGGGCCCCGGAGTTCCTAGTTACGCTACTGGGCCGAAGAAATGAAGCGGTTTATGTCACTAAATATGAGAAGGCCCTTAAAAATATTGGACATTATGTTAAAATTCAAAGCTGTGGATTTCCGATTAACCCCAAAACCCCTTATTTGGGTGCTTCACTGGATTGCATCGTGTATGACCCTGCAGAGCATGACCCTGTGAGTTTAATTGAAGTGTAGGCTCCCTTTTTATTAAGGGATAAAACTCCAACCGAAGCTGTTTCGCAAGACAACTGGGATATTGTTCTAGAGAACGGAGAACCTAAACTTAAACCAACTAGTAACTATTACCACCAAATACGGTTTCAGTTAGCATCTACCGGATTGAATTTGTGTGATTAAGTAGTTTACTTTCCTAAAGGCATTATTGTTATTAGGGTACGAAATAGTTTTACCCTTTGGGCAGAAACATTGTTAAAGCTAGAATGGTTTTATTTCGAAACAATGTTACCCTTTCTAACAGAAAAACAAGTGTAATATGGGTAAAAATAGTTACTATTTACATAAACATAATAGCAAACTTTAAAATCACTCTTATTTCAATGAGATTTTCAGTGCTGTCAATTATTTCACAGTTCTCATTTATTTTAATGGGAGCTTCAATTTCATCAAAATTTAAATTTGGTCAACAAATTTCACTACTGGTGCCTGCGGAAGAATTTTCATCCAAGTTGTTCCTGAATTATGTCAGTGGCCGTAATTGAATAAGATACACATTTGGTTGAAAGGAGTCGATTAATATTTAAATTTGCAATAATTGGGCGTTGAAAATTTGTAAGTAAAACACAAACAGTCCAAAGTTCATTCACTGTTGTTGCTAATGTAATAGACCCTTCTATAAAGTAACATTGGCCTTCTTGTTTAGATGTATCGGGCGCGTCACTCGTGACGTAGAAATGACGTTTCACTATGAAAATTCGACGAGTCACCCTCTTTATAAAGCTCTAACCTTCAAAACTGAACTGAACTCCCACGTATCTCGTGACGAAAGCGATACATAAAAACAAGTTCGGCAAGCGAAATGACTTTATAGAAAGGCCTATTGGTATTGGCCGGTCAAATATGTGGAACCCCTTGATTTCACGTATCCTTCGTTCCACGTGAATCTGTACTGAAGCAATTTTGTGGTTCTCTTGAACCTCTTTTTCCGAAAATTGTCCTTTGTTTTTGAGAAATGGAGGAATATTCAGGTTTATGTTGATTTCTTTTAGTATTTCTCCTATTTGAAACCCTAAATAATATATTTTTAATATAGTAGTAGAAGTACTTTTTTAACAGTGTGGCTAATCATTTCCTCAGGGTTTCCACAATACCTGGAATACCCGGAAAAGTGACGGGAATTGAAAATAAGTGTAAAATCAGGGAAAAGTTAGGGGATACTAAGTTTTAGTTAAGACTAGCTGAGAAGCCCGGCCTCCGGCCGTGCTTTCAGCTAGTTGAGTAAATTCGGGTTTAGAAAACGGGAACAAAATGCACTTTACTTGAAATATGCAAATTAAATTATTTTTAAGTAGTAAATAGGCATTTTTTAAATTGCAAACGTTTAATAGTGCAGAATATCATATCTTGTAATATTTACTTATATTTGATTTCTTTGATTAGTTTAAGATGTAATTATGATAAATTAACATATATTTGATTTCTTTGATTAGTGTAAGATGCAATTATGATAAAGCGTTTTTGTACACAATATTTTTAGTTTCAACGTTTGGAGTAAGTATGTACAGGTTATTTGCAGCTCCAACTCTTGAGCACGCCACATAAAGCATGGGTTTCCCACAGTTTTAAGTGACTGTCCTTGCGCTTCATTAATGGGCATTGCGAAGCTAAGATTGATTGGAAATTGCAGGCGTTTAAAATCAAATGGCATATCGGTTGGTATTATGGGTATGCGTGGAATAAATACGGCCCGGGCATATATATACAAACATCAGATTTCCGTCCTTCGGCCGGGCCCCAGCTAGAACGAAAACCCCGCGAAGATTGACTAAGGCAGAAAAATATTGGTTGTATAGGTGTATGTAGGTTGCAGGATTCCCGGCACCTTTCAGGGGCAACCATAAATGATTACAGCGCGAGGTCAGGGGTTTCGGTCTTGCGGTCACTGGTTATTGGTCCCGTGGTCAAAAACTTCGAATGTTAGAAATCTCAAGACGACCCTATAACCTGACGGCAGGGGCCACAATGCCACAGGCCAAATTTCGTGCGAATCGGACAATTATCTTGGGCGTGCATAGAAGGTAACAAACCAATATTTGATTTATATAGATTCGAATCCTTTTTTTTTTGGAAAATTATGTTTGGTGGTCAGGGAAAAGTTAGCAGGGCCCCCAGAGGTCCTATAACATTATATAGTTTTAGCTATATCCCCAAAAAGGCCTATAAAATATTGGAATTAGTTTTATCTTTAATTTCAGTGTTGTTTTTTTTCTTTTTCTGGTAAAGGTGGTTCTACATGTCATGAATAAGTCGTATCCCAATCAAACAACGAGGAAACAACACCCTTTTTCAGAACCCTGCGAATTCCTTGTTCCTTTTGCACAAAATCACTTATTTTAAATTTTAGCCTAAGACTGGACCGACTGAAAATCCTATCTTAAGTATTTTAGTTTTGTTTAAGAAAGACACTTTTTTTAAAGGAGAATACTTTATTCATGTCCTAGCTCGGACGAAGATGCTCGGTTCTCTATCCTCTGTTACAAAAATATTTCTTTTAGAAACCTCGGTTTGAGGAGGGGACAGAGCCCCTACCTGAGCTTGTTTCCGTTCGAAGATTTCGTTAGCACAATAGCGCACTTAGGCCCGATGCTCTCTTCATTGATACAATCCTCGGCAAAACCTTCCCCAGCCACATTGGGCTTTTACTTTATTTCCGCTGCTTCTTATATATAGGGGTTATTTCTTGAAAACGAGCTTCGGGACCAACGTGCTTTTACAAAATCTTACAGAAAATAATAATTTTCACCCCTTCAACCCCTTATTCCAGAATTTTCAACAACTTAAAATGTCTTGAACACACTCTGCTGTACTTATTTATTACGTACGTGTTGGGATCTTGGTGGATAGCTTTTAACCATTGCTTTCGAAGATCTAAGTTGCTTTCTTTAGGAAAATTATGATAGCTAACCTAGTAATTAGAAAATGAAGTTAGGTATAATTCAAACATCAACAAAAAATTATCTTTAGTTTTGTTTACAGCGTGCCACACAGCAAGATCGCGACATATTCATTTTGAAATCCCTAAATTCAACTTATCTTAAACTCACTAGCTTTGCACTATCGGGTTTTGAATCCAATAATCCAATAAAAGGAGAACAGAGCAGACGAACTACAACTATAGTTGAAGACAAAGCTAGCTGGTAGCTGCGATAGCAATTGACCCTAATCGCTCTCGAGTATGCGTACCCGCTTTGCATATGCACCACTGTATTCTTTCCGTAAACTGTTTCCTACAGTTCTTATATTCGTTAACTCCAAAAAACCTTAAAATTCAATATGGTGGCCGTAGAAATAGGCCTGTTACTCTTCAACCATACGTCTTAGAGCAACACCAAATATATTATATGATATATATTAGAAAGTCACTTCTGGTAATTTAACGAACGACTTTCTATTTAAAAAAATCTAAATAAAACGTGGTAGTAAGCACCGATATTACTTGCTTAAACCTTTGGAATTTGCTTGTTACTAATTTGTTCTAGCTTTGGTCATATTTTCGTCTAATTGCCATGGCTACAATGTTAAAAATATACTTAGATAGATAGATCTAGCTAAACAACTTACATTTAAAGAAAACTCTAATAGATGTTCTAATTAGAAAATCCAAAATTTGCGTTCAAACTACGGCTTACCGTAAGCCATTTCTAGTCTGACGCTACGACTTGAACGCTCGATCAGAAACTAAGCTAATTTTATTATTTCATTGACCGTGCAGTTAGTCTGTTCTAATGACAGTACTCTTAAACACAAAGTTTATTTTATAAAATCTGTTGCCATACTAACAGAGGTTTTGGTAATTCGATTCTAAATAGAGGTATAATCCAAAGAAATTTCATTAATAAAAATACTTAGTTGAGAAAAGAGTTTACTTACATAAAAAAATTATTTTCCTCATATAATTGGCAACGGGTTCAAGAAAGAGCCTATTAACAAAAAGTTTAACCTCTAAACAACTAAAGATCAAAATTGTTTTGGGGAAACTATTAATGACATTTCGTGTAATTGCGACAAGTCTCGTCTGTGCTTACCGAACACGTAGAAGAAACACCAACCGAATTTGGAAAAAAAATATATTTATATATATATATATGTATTTGAATGTTTAATTCAAAAAAATCATCGGAAAATATATTTATATTCCGATGGTTTTTTTTAATTAAACATTCAGATACATGTACGATTTTGGCTTTGTATTCTAAACATTTATGGTTGTACCCATATAACCATAGTGTTCGAACGTATTATATTTAATTAAAATACGAAGATATAAATACTCTCAATTCTAGGTTCGTGGGAAATCCTCGGATTAAGAAATCAATAAGACAAAGTATAAATACATTTTCCGTCAGTAAAGTTTCTTAAAATTTGATTTTAGTGATAAATTTAGTTATGTACTCGTCGGTACGGGACGCGAATCTACGGTGAGGATGGGGATATTACGACGATTGTAGTTTCTATTGAGGAAAAGCAGAATTAATTCCAACGAACGAAATAGGCTAAAATAAACGAAAATGATATTGCACCATTTAGGAACTATAGGTTAAAAAATACACCGACGAGTACTATACACAGTGTTAGGGATAAGCATGTTAAAAAATGTAGCACGTTGTTTTAAACTTTAAGTCCAGCATTTTGTTTGTAAAAGTTCAAAATTTAAAACAATGATCGGCGCTTGGAAAATGTCCCTCTGGTTTATTGTAAATTATCGTAATAATTTTTTACAACTATATTTAAAGTCCTCTTCTCCGTCACTTTTCAATGAACTTAAATGAGCGTTAAACGTCCGATATTTACGTAATTACAATTTTTATAAGTTATCTCAGGACAAATACGTGTCAACTTTTGGGGGGTAAGTGCCTGCCAATAACCTTAGGTTGTGACGAATAATACATGGCCAACAATTTTTCCGTGGTTTTATACTGAATGTTCAAAAAAGGTTTACCACCATTGGAGTCAAAGAAACGTCACGCGAGTCACGACAAGTGTTAAGTCACTTTTCGTGACTCCCGTGACTTTTTTTGACTCCATTGGTGGTTAACATTTTGTGAACATTCAGTGTTTCAAAATAGATTTTTTTGTGCCAATATTAAATTTTAACAAAATAACTTTTTTGAGCTCAATCCAAAATTATAATTTATATTCTCGTTACAGCCACCAGGGGGCGAAACTTTCCCTTTTCGTTAATTTAAAATTCGTTGAAAATCGGTTGAACAGAAGTTCTGTAAAATGCACTTAAAGGTTCAATTTTGATCAAAATATGGCATATACAGAAGGCCTGTTTTAAAAATGTTGCAAGTAATATTACAATAATAGAAGTTCCGTATAATAACGTGTGAAGTTGCGCGTAGTTTTCAAGGTATACAAATTTATATAACTTCAAAAAATATTTAATGAACACGCAATTTCATATTCTACGCCGGATAAACATCTATATAATCCTCCTGTTAGTATGATTTTGCTGTGCTCGTGCGCAGGTCATGAAAAATTATTTAGGTTATATCACATGTCTTGCTCCTATGTAATTTCATACAATATAAAATTTAAGATACAGTAGTTTCATAAGAGCAAAAATAAAATTTAAACAAAACTATATCATTTTATTTATTGCTCTTCCTTTGTTCAGCAACTTTTGAGCAGGAAACAACAATAAATTGACAGTACCATTGCCAACTATTAAATAAATAATCCATATAAATAAACAAATACACATTTATTATCTTGTATTGGGCATTTTGAAAAAATTACGTCGAAATAAGTAGTTAAATTATAACTTAATTTTGGAAAAGAAACAGAACTCGAATATAAGTATAATTACGAAAATATTATTTAAAAATTTGCCTCATTTTCCGAAATAAGACCAAGACCTTGCATATCCGCATGAAAATCAAATGAATCTTCTGATTGATATCGAACTCTTCAGCAGCACAAGCGCATGATGGTTGCAAATTAAATTCGACTTGATAACTTTCTTTCAACATAAGAATAACAGCCAAAGGTAGTGGTTTGTTTTTATTTATCTTTCTTTCTTTCAACAAGCGAAAAACCTGAAATTACCGGTCAGACGATTCTAGAGATCGGATGAATATGTCTAGCAGGTTGTCCATTATGCTAGTTTTTCGAGCATGAAACTGTCTATACTGGTTATACAACCTTTTCTTGCCTCGGCCGCCTGTTCACTCAGCAAATCCCAATGGTAGAGTAGAAGACTTTATTATGTCTTTTCCATGACCCAGAAGCTTATGGACGCTTACTGGCACGTAGAGCCAGCCGTAGCTTTCAAGGTATGTGCGAAGTTAGCTTATCGGTACCATGTAAGGAATCTGATTGCAATTATTATCTTATTATTTATTTTAGATCAACAAACTTGCAACTTGGGGTTCTTAAAAAAATTGGAGACTGCAGCAGAGATTTTAAATAAAAATTTCTTTCACATGACTTCTCTCTTTCCTCTAAATTAATTTTGTAGTCAAGTAATTTATATTTTCTTGATAGGTGCTGTTAAGGTTTCCACTAACCTTAAAATTGCGTAGGATGTCAATATTGAAAGTTCTATAAGATTATAGAAACATGCGAAAGATAGATAAGACGTTCGTTTATGACAAATTTTAAAAGTACATTGATCCAACATTAAACGAAATGATAACACTGAAGCAGATGATGACTCGGACGAAACTCAATGAAATTAATAGATAAATTTTTCTACACAAATAATTTTTGTTGCATTTGCAATTGTTATTGATACTTTAAAATCCACTATAGTTGGGCCTTAAACTGGTATCAAAGATTAATACCAAAATTGTGTAATAAGAAGGATAAAATACTCCCAACATGTTTTCCTTTTCTCCAGAATGTTTATTTTTTAAAATTTTACCAAAACTATTAAGTAAGTTGCAACATATTTGTCGTATATATTTCATAGTTTTTATGATACAATACCAAAATTTTTTACTGTAAATTCACACTACAACTGTTAGATACAAGATAATAGTACCGAAGATGTGGTATTTCCAATTGATCTCTCTAATAATTTGGTTCAATATTTATGTTAACATTAATGCGGTGATTAATTCGATAAAGAATAGATTAGAAGTATTTTATTTTTTATTGGGTTTTCTTAATATTATCTAAAATTATAAGTAATAAGCAGTATTTTTGTGTATACATTTTTAATATACCAAAGAAGTAGCATATATAAGTGTTGTATATGGTTTCAAGTTTTAACAAATATCACATTGCTTTGTTAGGAGAGTATTTAAAAATTAAATAAATATCTAACGTTTTAATGTTTATAGATCATGTTTTTATACGGCATTGATTTGAAAAGTGGAAGGCATTTGCGGTGTCTGTTCGAAAGGTATCTCGGCAAGATAACTATCATTCAGCAAGACGGCGATCGGGAGGCTCATTACTTATTGATAGGGCCAAATTCTATCGGATGCCGTGTCCACTACATATTGTCGGCATAGTAAATATTTTGATCAGAAAGGTGACTGTTTATAATAGGGTGTGTGGCTAAGCAATGGTAGGCTGTGGGGTATATCGGTACTTAGAGGACAGAGAACTAAACCACATGTACATTTTCTAACCCTATTTCATATATTATTTGTTTAACGGTACTTAGAGGACAGATAACTAAACAACATAGTCTAGGGTTATTGAAGATAATAAATATGCATTTATAATAATGGTATGCGTTAATTTCGAAATAAGCTTACTAAATAATAAAATCCAGCTTTCGAACTTAAAAAATTTATTAAAAATTAAGATATTCCATCATGTTACGGACTACTAAATTAATTAACCCCTCCATCAACCCTGCTTCCCTCTCTGGAACATATCCTTCCACATCTCTCAAGTCCCAACGTCTGCCATAATCGGTCCACGACGCTAAAAATATCATATTGTTATTACACTACATGGAAAGTTGAAATATTATTAAAAAACATACTATGTGCCCCGCACATTAGGGGGTGGATGGAGCGTGTCCTCCGCCTCTCTCTGCGCGTCGCTATAGGAATATCCGCTGCGGAAAATACAAAAAATATATACTTTCCCTATACATTATATATATATATTTTAGTCCTACCTGCTACTCAAAATGTCTGTGATTTCAGCTATTATAGCCAACATCAATTCATCGCTCCTATCTCCGGGTACGGATATCATAGGTCTAATCATTTCTATTATGGAATCTATGATACTATTTGTAAATGATAGGTAAATTGTATAAGAGAAACCCAAATGACAAAAACAAACAAAAAAAACATACGTTATTGCGTTGGCATTATTGCTTGGATACGGCATTTGGGGAGGTACGGGCGGTACTACTTCAAGTAAAGAGGGACTCGGCGCGTACGGTAACGTATCCGAATCAGAACTAAACACAAAATTAATAACAAGGTAAAAATGGATTTTAAGGAAAATAAATTTTACACTTACTCGTATTCGGGCTGCTCAATTCTCACTGCGACATCGATGTCTCTGCTATACTCGCCAGAGCTCTCGGAGTCTGTTCTTGGCCGTTTAACCATCTTGACTTGTGAACTTTCATCACAAATGCACCTCTTTTATATATACCAATATATATAGCACATGATAACACGTCGGCAGTGTTTTGAGTCATGCTAAACTTCCATTCTACGTATTTAGAATTCAGTGTTGGTAGATTTCCATCGACGAGCAACCTCGTGATAACCGGCAGATAACGCGATGAGTCATGTTTGTATTGTAATCTACAACTTTAGACTTTCGCGATCACCTCCTTCTATGATATTAATGAGTATCCCTATATCATCACTTTTAAGCGACATAATTGGTCGAAACTTTTGCATTTCATATCAATCTATCAATTCTGATTTGATTGGTTGATACTGTCGAAAGGATAAAAGCGTACCCATATAAAAACGGGTGGTTTAATGGGAATCTGTCTATTCCGCTGAGATTTTTATATCATCGATTTTCTTAAGTATTCACTTAGAGTTATAATTTTAGTAAATTTTTAATAATGTTTAATTGCGATCAATGCTCTTCCAAGTTTTCCGCGAAAAAGAATCTTCTTCGTCACGTTCGCGAAAAACATGACGAAGAAAGGTACTCGTGTCCTGAATGTGGAGCCGCCTTTACCCGCAGGGTAAAATTAAGATCCCATACCGAGAAACATCACCCTGTATCTTCGCCTGCCCAAGAACTATTTTACCAAAGTTCCGGACCGTCCGCTGAGGGGGTCGTTCATCTGATCCGACTCAGCAACCTCCCGAAAGTAATTTCCACACAAGCGACTCTCCCCGCCGTACCGACGACTCTCCCCGCCTGCTTAATAAAGAGTTTAAGCCGCCTCCTTAGTGACCATACCAGGAATTGTAGAAAAACTTACTATTGCCGCTATTGCCTTCACCGTTCTGCGGGTACAAATGCTGAAATCAACCATCAGATTCACGTCAATAACTGCAAAGTCCACGGCCCACAGTTAGTTAACATGCCAATTAAAAACCCAATTCTCAAATTCAAGAAACATGGATGGTGTCAAAGGGTAATATTACTTATTTTTCATATGAAAAAATTATATAGTACGCTAACGCTTTAAATTTAGGTTCCATATACAATTTATGCTGATTTCGAGGCAATTCTTCCGAAGGCGCACACGTGTATTCCAGACGAAACACTTTCTAGCACAACAACCTTGTCCCTTCACATAGCGTGTGGGTGGTGCTTTGTCATTGTAGGACCCGACGGTAAATATATATATATATTTATTGATTTATCGAAATAATTATTTTTACTAAAATGTTTTTCTACGTAGGTAAGCCCAGTAAGCCAGTAACTTTCAGAGGTGATGGTGCGACAATGAAATTTTTAGACTCGCTTCAACGGGAGGAGGCAATTATTTCCGAAAAGATCAGAGAGGTCAAACCTATGAATCTTTCGAGCGTTGAAATGACGTCCTTTCAAAAGGCAACAAATTGTTACGTTTGTAACAAATGTTTTACCGTGAAAGATATCAAGGTTCGCGACCACGACCATTAACAGCGGCAAATATCGGGGAGCTTGTCATCAAAGCTGTAACCTGAAGCTAAAAGCTCCAAACCACATCCCGGTCTTTATCCACAATTTAAGCGCTTACGACGCGCATTTAATTATGCAGTACATTGGAACTATCAAAAATAAAGACATCAACTGTATCCCGACTAATTCTGAAACATACATTTCCTTTTCTCTCGGGAAATTGCGATTTGTTGATTCGGTGCGATTTTTACCCGCCTCTCTAGAAACTCTCGTCTCCAACCTGGCAAAAGGAGGACCCTCAAAATTTCCGATTTTGAATTCAAATTTAGCTCCGGATGAAGTTGCGCTTCTTCTTCGAAAGGGTTTGTATCCCTACGATTACGTCGACCACATTGACAAATTTAAAGAGAAAACGCTACCATCAAAGGCGGCTTTCTTTAATGTACTCACTAAGGAACACATAAGCGATAGCGACTACCATCACGACAGAAATGTGTGGACTACATTTCACACTATGAACCTCGGTAAATAATTTTTAAATTACTATTTTCATTACAACTGATTAATGTTATCTATATTTTTATAGGAGAGTATCACGATCTATACGTGACATCCGATTGCCTACAACTTGCGGATATTTTCGAGGCGTTTCGGACCATTTGCCTTAGTTACTACCATTTGGACCCTGCGCATGCGTTCACAGGACCCGGATTTGCATAGGAAAGCGCACTCTACATGACCGGTGTCGAACTGGATCTCCTTTTAGATCCGGATATGCATTTAATGATCGAGCGCGGTATACGTGGTGGGGTATCGATGATATCCCACCGCCATGCCGTGGCTAATAACACATATTTGCCTGACACGTATGACGCCACAAAACCCGACACGTTCATCACGTATCTCGGTTAATATTTTGAAAATAAAATTTGTTAGCATTACAAAAACCATCTATTTTACTTCCAGATTGTAACAATTTGTATGGTACGGTGATGAACGACCCTATGCCGATGAAAAGCTTCGTATGGAGTACAGAAAGCCTCCAAAATATCCTCGCTCACCCTGACGATGACGTAAAAGGTTTTATTCTGGAAGTCGATTTGGCTTACCCGAGTAAACTGCACGATGAGCACAATGATTACCCTTTGGCTCCGGAAAAGCGTCCGATCTTAACGACTGAACTTTCACCATACTCCAGAGCACAACTTGAACATTTAAACATTCCGGTAAAAGACACTCTACCAAAGCTCGTCCCTAACCTAAACACCAAGGAACACTACGTTGTCCACTATCGGAGCTTGAAATATTATGTCGCCAAAGGGATGAAAGTCTTAAAAGTTCATAGAGTGCTTTCGTTTGAGCAAGGGACTTCGCTCAGTGTTTACATAAACTTCAACACGGAGAAGCGTAAAACAGCAACTAACAATTTTGAACGCGAATTCTGGAAGTTACAAAATAACGCCGTCTTTGGTATGTGTATGTTTTTTTCCTCTGTTATAAACGGAAAATATAATTAGTTTTCATTTCAGGAAAAACCATGGAGAATTTGCGTAATAGAATCAATTTCTTCCTGGTCCAAACCCCCGAGAAGGCCACCAAAAAAGCGAATTCGCCCGCATTCGAACGATTCACGATATTCAACGAGGATCTTGTTGGAATTCACCTAAAAAAGAAGTGTTTGACCTTGGACCGTCCAATCTTTACCGGTTTTACAATCCTAGAATTGTCAAAACTGTTAATGTACAGGTTCCACTACGATGTCGTCAGAGAGCAGTACGGAAATAAGGCAAAACTGTTATTCACGGATACCGGTACGTATCCATCGAATTTGTCGTTTTCGCTTAAAAGGTATTACAATATTTTTTTTCCCTCTAATTACAGATAGCCTGACTTATGTCAATCAAACCCGAGATCTGTACGCCGACAAATATGATTTCTCCTCGTATCCCGAGAACCATCCACTTTTCAGCTCAACGAATTGCAAAGTACTTGGTAAATTCAAGGATGAGCTGTCCGGAATCCCCATCAAGGAGTTTTGCGGACTTCGTCCGAAAATGCATTCGCTACTGTCGGCGAGCGGCGAAAAGAAAACGGCCAAAGGCATTTGTAAACGTGTCGTGAAGAAGTATGTACGACACGAAGAGTATCGTGACTGTTTGCTGAACAGAAAGGTGACCATAGCACAGATGACGCGCATACAAAGCAAAAAACACAAACTTTTTACAGTGCAACAATCAAAATTATGTTTAAACCCATGTGATGACAAGCGCTTCATTTTAGAAGATGGTGTCACTACTCTAGCCCATGGCCATTTCAGAATTCCCGCGGAGAGATAACACCACGTCCTCGCGCGCGCGTTTACTCGGTCAAATGTTTCCGCGTCCGCGCTGCTGGGGCCCCGCGATTCGTCGAAATATTTTTTTGTGATAATATATATATATATTTTTTTATTCAAATGATAGCGAAAATAAAATTATTTTAAAAACTTTATTGAAAATCTTTTGTACATGAATTCTTCAATCATACTATCGTTTACATTTTTATTATTTTTAAACCTCGAAACAATATCATACATTTTAATACCCCTACATCTATTCATAGCGTAATAAACACAATGTCCACCGCAAGTTTTGCTTTTATTACTCTGAAGTTGCTTTGAATTAAAAGTAACAGTTTTACTATTTGTCTCGATGAAATCATTAAATCTAAAATAGTCCGGAGGATTCCCGTAGGAGTCGTAGAATTCGGTATTACGATTTGATGAGCAATATATCACAGTCCAGTGTTCACCGTTCGTATTCGATAATCCGGTATTAACAAAATATAGAGACGGGAATATTTTTACATATTTGGGTAATTTATCAGCCGCGAAAACGCCACGAAATAATTTTTTGGTGTACGGATCTTTTTGTAGGATGCTAGTCAATTGTAACGTGTCCATTAGCTGGTGTAATCAAAGACCACAGTCCTATTTTTATCGATTTCTATGAGGTTTTGATATTCCGCGTAGTACAGTACGGTAACAGTTTTGGGTAAATCTTCCACAAACTTTAATTCTAATCTCACGCTCCCGTTCCTGATCAAGTGAAAGTGCTCCGCCGAGTGGGAGAGATCCGCGGTGAGATCGTATACAAATAGGCAATTTCCTTCGGCGAATTCCTCTCGATTAATTAGATTTCCTTCGTCAATATTAAATTGTCCAGTTTGGAGAAATAAGTTAATGTATGACCTCATACATAAGTCATTTTTGAAGTTTGGAGTTAGGGGTTTATGGGGAATACACGTACCGTCAACGTATAAAGCAATATGGTTTACACCAAAGTTTTGGAAATTAAAAGGGGATTTCGAATAATCGCCCAAATAAGCGCTTTGTTCTATTAATCCAATTACGACTTTCTTAGGAATTTGAGAATTAAATAAATTGTCGCGTGTTGACATTTTTGATCCTATCGGAATAGAGTAGGTGTTGCACTCACTCCTAATAATTGGATACTTCATGGAGCCACGATCCAACGCTTTTGCGTGCGCGAGAATAATTTCCGGAATAATTTTAACTTTTCTGATGTACAACGACGCTGTTTCAAATTTAACTTTATATTTAATGTCGCCTGACGATTGTATGCAAAACTCGTTGGGATTTTTAATAAACCTGAATCGGAGATTAAGCATATTCGGTAGAAAGCGTGATTGTTGACACATATCGATATGAATGGTTCCAATCATATCAATTGTACCTTTTTTCGAAAACGTCATTCTTTTCTGAAAACCCTCGTAGCTTGCCAGCACGTCAAATTTCCCGGCTGTGTCTTTGTAGAAGAGAGAACTAGTCAAAAAGCTTTCTTTAGCCGGTCCTCCGAACGTGAGTAGAGTTTGAATCATGCTTTTGTATGCGTAATTCTGGGCCGATGTGGTGACCGATCTCTCATTCATAATTAAATGAACTTCGCTGAATAAGCTGTGAAGGAACATATTTACGGGACCAACGGTTTCTTTATCGTAGTCGGGATCTGCGCCGCCAGATTTCACTATTCTCACTTGCACGTGGAGGAGTGTTTTGGACAGATCTAAATAAGTCTCGGAGTTTCCGGGGATATCGAAATTAATATTCGAATTTTCGTCCACGTTAGAAATTGGATTGTATTCCACCCATTCTCCAGACTGATGATGAATTAAAGCCATTATTTACTGAACTGACGAGTTTTATCTTTCTACGCTTTCTTTTTATACCGTTTCCAGACATTTTTTGTTTCACCATATCCTTTAACTCGGAAAACGTTTCCTTCCCGATAGCGGTACCGTGATTTTTCAATGAACTTCTTATCGGAACTCCACTAGCAACATCGTCCGCGACTCTAGCGCCGGTTTTCAGAAACTTTTTTCCTAAGAAAATAGCGCCCCTTTTTAAAATTGGGACAGCTTTTCGAAAAGCAGATGCCAATATGTTACCGAGCCCGTAACCGCGTTGGGTCGATGAGCCTTGATAAAATGGGAATGAACCGTTCCCGATTTGCGATTGGTAATAGTTGTCATAGTCGATAGTATTATTTGAACCAAACCGAACTTGATTTAAATAATACTTTTCGTAATCGGAATCGCCTTCTCTGAATGCTGTTTTCATGGTGCGCACGGGTCAATTCCTAACTGAGAAATGAAAACACGGTACTTTGGTTTTTCTTTTATAAGGGTGTCCACGTTCGTCTCGGTCTAAAATGTAGAGTAATATGAACCTTTCCTCTTTCGAACTGAACTGCTACACCCATTTCTGACAAAATGTGAATTTCGATGGTTTGAAATCTGTTTGTTGCCACCGGGATGTAATGCGGTTTGATAAAATCTCTATCTACGGTGTCACCGTCTTTACCCTGAACGCTCACAATTCTTAAAAGTGGGGCGTTACAGTCGCCTATAGCACGATTTTCTACAATGTCAGAATATACAAACAAGGAATGAAGTCCAACATCCATATCGACGGTATATTTCGATAGCGTTTCCTTTTTGTTAATAGTGAAATCCTCCCCTGTATTTCTCGTAAATCCCAGTATTGTCGCTAGGATTCCCGACATTTTTAAATAAACCTTATTTTCCAATTTCACGTAAACTTTTCTAAAGTGCTTCACGTATTTAAACGAGACTGGTAACACGCGTGACGTTGTGGCGCTTATAACAGCAGCGTGTTTTTTATCAAATTCGAATTGGATTAGATCTAGAAGATCTGTAACGCACCCGTAATAACCTTTAGGCACGTCGATATGAGTCGGAAACTCACGTTCATTGTTCTTCGAAAGAGTTACGATACAATCATCCCTTAGGTGGTTCCATGTTCTCGGATAACTAATCTCGGCTAGACCAACCTCGTAAGACCCATCGATTTGAACACATTCCGGGAGATACGTATGGAATTTACTCATGGTATTACCCTCGAAGAACTTCGAAGAAGAATCCGATGGTAATGTAATGTAGAAACTCATACTATGATAATTTCTTTAACCCAACTGTCAAATGAGGGTGGATATCCCTTCCAACGTACTAATTTCTCAACTTGTCCGTCGGGAGTCCGCCTGCTTCTTAAAATCTTCGCAATTATAAACGGACAATTTTCCAGGTCTTTACCGACTCGCTGTATTTCCTCCTTGTAGAAAACGCCCGTAATGAGCTCAGAGTTGAGATCACGTAGCTTATATACCGGCGGATCTCTTGGAATTCTTTGAACTACACGGAATAATTCTTCCGTGCAATTCGCCAAATATCCCTTTTCAAATGTTTTCTTATTTTTACTCATTCTAACAATATCTCCGATCTCAAATGGAAACGAAATTGGCGGGGAAAAATTAATTTACCCATACAAATTTTTCCAGACCTTATCCGAATTTTCCGGGGAAACATCAACTGGTTTACATTTTATAGAGCTGTGATAATTATTGTTGTATGATCCAACAAGTTCTTTCAAAACATCAATATATTTATGGGTATTATTTTTAGTAAAGTAACGATACATTCGTTCTTTCAAAGTCCTGTTAAAACGATCGACGACGGACGCCTTTAATTCTGAGTGCGTTGCGAAAAATTTAATGTGACTTTGTTCGAAATATTTTTGAACAGCGGAACACACAAACTCACTACCGTGGTCGCTTTGAACTCTTTTGGGTTGACGTCCAGACGTTAGAATATTTTTAAAAGCCTCCACCATTGTCCGTCCCTTCTTATTTTTTACTGCTACTACAATTGCGAACTTGCTGAATACATCGATACAGCAGAGCAAATACCTATACCCTTTATTCACACGAGATAAACTTTGCAAATCGGCCAAATCAATTTGCCATTATTCGTCAATACCGTACACAATAGTTCGATTCCTCTGAAATACACGTCTAACTGGTTTATGCAGCGTGTATGTATCTTGATTTTTAAGGAAATTTTTTACATCTTTCAACGTCACCTTTACGCCTTTCGATTTAGCCTCATGATAAAGCGCTTTGACACCTACAAAGGAACCAGACTCCCGGACATTGAAGTATATATCCTTTAGTCTATCCATTCCGCGTGCAGTTTACACTACTATAGTTATGAAACACCAACTCAGATATTTCGAAGATTATTATTATGATTATGATTAAGAAAGCGGTCAATACTTTCGGATTTTTTAAGAACGAATCAGTAAGACTGGTTACAACAGCAGCTTCCATCGCACTACCGTCCATTAGGATGGATAAGTTATAAGTGAATAGAAAGTAAAAATTGATTTTCATAATATGTCAAATTTTATTCAAAACGTTACAAGACAATCCAATTTTGAAACCCATTACCAATCATATTACTATCATAATCGTCATTTTTTAAATCAACAGAATCTTTCATTTTACGTTTGTTTTTACTTTTACTAGATATTACTTCCCTAAATAAGGATTTAGGTACATTTTCCTTTACTAAACAATTGTAAAACTCGTCCACTCCGGGAATGATTTAAATTTTTTTAGAGTTTACCGCCCAATACGCCAAAAGATCTATAATATGCGAACCGGAAATTGCATCACCTTGATATATTAATTCACCATTTTCGTTAAACTTAATATTTGTAGATTTCTCTATCCATTTGTACAAGGTCAAACACTGGTCAATATAGTACCCTGGTATAGCGGAGGCGATTTGCGTTTCCCAGTTTTTAACTAAAGTTTTTTTCTTTTCTTTCACTCCCTTGTTGAGGCGTTGCTGTAGTTTGTGATTAAAAATATTTAGTTTTTCAGTTTGGTTCAATTTTCGGCGTTCCATAACAATGTTAGGGTCAGTGTGTAGTTCGAGGAGAGAATCCACTTTCGGTATCTGCTCGTGATTTTCTCCCACTTTGGTATTTCCAGTTTGAAGTCTTCGAAAAACTTCTTCCGAAACTAGTAACATTTTACGAGCCATCACTTGATTGCTTTGCTTATTGCGGCGCCTGCCACAGAGCTAAGAATTGAGAGGATTGGGGCCAACAAAATGGGTAAAAATCCACCTGTTTGATTAAGAATCTTTCTTCCCCTTGATGGGGATAACTTTCGATTAAATTTTCGAAGAACACTACGATGTTTCTTCAACCGCTTCTTCTGCTCATCTGAAATTTTTACTGACCCTCGTAAAACATTTATACAACATTCGGCTAAAGTTTTTAACTCTTCATTGCTGGCGTTTTTAATAGCGGCTTTTCTTTGACGCGCTTTTCCACTCGATAAATATTTCAAAAAGTTTATATTTTCTTGCACCCTATTCGACGAAACCATGTTGCGATTTTATGCGCTTTGACGATGGCACAGCGATTGGGATCTTGATGGAACTTACAATGCTCCGGCGGACTTAAACAGTATATGGTAGAAAGACGGGGGCAGCTCAAATCTTCAACGTTTCTAACGTCAACCGTTAAAAATTTTGAGAGAACTTCCGCTTTTTCTGTCCCTTTGCAATAGAACGTAGTGGCCCTTTCAAGGATATGTTTCGCGACAGTTTCTCGACTGCTATAAGCGTGTTGACCCTCGTTCCAACGCAAGTCACAAATGTTCCACTTTAACCACCTGCACTGTCTTTTATCCTCCGGTGAGAGATCCGAAAATGGAAATGGAGGTCTGAATGTCCATGCTTGATAGTCTCCCGTTTGGTCTATGAAGAGGGCCACTTCTTTAATGATCCATTCCCCCTTCACTCTATAGAAATTCGCTTCTATAAAACCAGTCATTTCTCAGAAGTCTAAACTGTCATCAATAAATTTTCGTCAAGAGAAATCACTACATTTTAAAGTCGGAATATATTAAAGTTTACTTACATTACAATATATCATAGAAGATAATCACTTCTGCTCTTTGGAGGTTTTCTTTCGTCAGCTTTCCGGATCAGAATGATTTCACCCCAAAGATCTATGTCGCTTTTAAAGGAGTCCTACTGGGGTTAAAGTTCGCTCAAATAATAACATCGTAAAAACCAAAGTACAATGTTGACTGGTAAATCACAATCAATATTTAGCCATTAATCTAATCGGGTAGATTTAGAAATTGTATTTTTCCACTCATTATTACTACATACTAATAAATATTTCTTCCGATAGATTATCGCTTGCTCTCCTGGTATAATTCCAGACCGAAGTCTATGTTTGTCATGAGTATTCGGTTTCAAATCAATCAACAAGTATCCGTAAGGTTCAGATACGGCTTGTTTGAACGCGTCTATGACGAACTTGCTATTTACGGGTGATATTTGTTTTGCAAGATGAAATATAGCTGACTGGTCACGTGGCGATTTAAAAATAACTAAATAGTGCGCATTAAGGTTCAATGTTCGTATCTCCTTACCGGGGTAGTACAAGTTTTGCATTAGAATCAGGATCGAGGTATTGCGGTGATGGCTGACTCTAACGAAGAGATTTGTCACATCTTTGTTATTCGCAATCTCACACAGCAAATCATCAAGTATTACTAAATTCTTTACATTAGGATCAAGAATAGTTACATCTAAAAGTCCTTCAAGAAATTCCACCGCTGGCGAGTAATTCAGAACGGAATTAAACAAAATAGATTGATATTCGGTGTAACACCATATTACTCTCTCAGGAACTGGGTAAATACACGTTTTCATATTCTTAATTAGGTTTGCCACAAACACAGACTTTCCCGATTGGGTTGCACCACTTATTATTCCGTTAAAAGGGTGCTTTAGGCTTAGGTCTATTTCCATGACTAACAATGTCGAGGAACAAAGAATGAATGATATCTATTTAATAAATGTATTTTATTTATAAAAGCATTTTCTTCGAAGTACAAATAATAATAGTTAAAATTTCTTTACAAAATTCGTGACTCAGAAATGTTTGGTTTAGGAATACATTATGCGTGGCATTAATATCGAGAGACTTTACGGCATCAGGGTATGATGTTTCTACTCTCTCGGACCAATCTTGAACTAAACAGTCATGTTCTAATTGTGATGGGAGGGAATACATACACCCGTTGCATTTTAATCGGATTGATTCACGCAGCTGTGACACCACGTTATTTGCGATCAGATCTCGAACCCGTATGGTCTCTCCTAAAATAGTCATTACATTTTCGTACTTCTCAACTAAGTTCGTCCACAGCTCAAACCCAATTTTAAACCCTTTCTTAGTCGGGAAGAGCATTCCGTAGCTCTTTCCAGTTCCAGGAACCATCTCTCGAATGTCCAACACACGTCGGTCTTGATAAGTAGACATCTCGATACGTTTGGTTGCCGAACCTTCGAAGAACGATGTAGAGGGTTGGATAGTTTCGCTTTCCAGAAATGATGTGATCACCATTCGTCTGTTCCATAACTCTTTGAATTCGGTCTCAGTCAGAACGATTCCCGATGAACCGTCCGTTTGTCCCAGCTTTATTTTTCCTTCCGCGGTGATGGATACTAATATAATCAAATCAGTCCGGGCCGCAGATTAAATACATGCAGTCTTGCTCTAACTAACAAGACACGACAATGAATTTTGAAGTTAGGTACAAACGTATTGGCAATTTCTAAAGAGTAAGCCAGTAGGTTTTAATATTTTGCTAGATATGTAATTTTAAACGCATACATCCGGTTTTTGCTGCTGTTACGATTAAAAAACTACTCTCAAAAATTTTATTTGTTATTGCAAACAATTGTATACTATATTAGCAGTATTTTGCAATAACGACACAACCGGTCCTCAACTCCACTCTTCGTTGCTTTTAGTAGTGTATCTTTAACCTAACTATACTATTATAGCCGTATATGGTAAGGGTAGAGTAATCCTTATTTTCCATGAGGGCACAATATCGAGCACTACGGCATTGATATTAGTGATATTTATTTAAAAGCGCTATAATAAAAGCTAATATAATTTAATGTTAGTACACACGCCAGTTTGCCCTTCGCAAGTCTCTGAACTACCGTTTCGTTAATTGAGTGTAGTTTTTCGGTTTTCATGAATAATTGAATATTTAAATATATATTATAACGTCATTAATTATGTGGAGTTATAGAAATATTTCGTAATATATTTGTGGCACTAGGCTCCACACTTCAAGTCAAACAGGAGCGTAGTTTTTTCCGCCGTGAATCCTGTTTTTTAGAAGTATGTCTTTTAACAGCCATTTGATAAACATCTAGAAATGGTATGATGTTTCAGTCGGACAATTTTTGCAGATTTCTATTAATGTTAAATGTCGGTAAAAATGACATTATTAAATTTACTTTTTGAGTTTACAATTGATGGATATTCACTGAATATTTTCCATTTGGAGCACCCAAGAGCGATTTCATTCTACATTCCAGTTCGACGTGCCACAAATTACACGCTATAAAATTTCCGTTTGAAATCCTCGTCGATTCCTCTTCGCAAAATGTAGTGGTACAACTCCACACTCACTTCCTGCTTGGACAGGTGAAAATTCAGATTTAAATCGCAAAAACCAAATTGTTGAATGGCGAGAACCAAAGCTTGTTCTGGCATTATGATGAGCCTCTCTCCTTTCTTGATTTGTCCTATTTTCAAGTCAATTTCGGACCGTAGGTCTTCGTCGGCCGCTACCTACATTAATGATGAAGGACTACGGTCCGAAAGCTTCCGAAATATTTTAATCAAAATAAATTAATATTTTTTTTTAAAAACTCCCTAAAGTTGCAAGTCGTTTTCTCATAAATATATTTTTTTAATTATTGAAAGTGTTAACCCTTTTCTCTAGAGAAGAAGTACCCCATGAAAACACAGAGCCATAAGGTAGTTGATTCAAACAAATTATTTCCCGAGAAACGGTAATTTAATTTTGTTATATGTATAACTTCGACGTATTTGAAAAGTGCGATACTTACGATAGTTGTACAGAATTGAATGTTAGGAAAACTTCCCATATCTTTTTTATCTCTAACACAACAAAACACAAATGTATTTAGAGGCAAAGAGCCTTTCCGAGCTTAAAAAATAAAAGAATTAGAAAGCCGTTTGTGGGGATAGCATTTGACTTAAACGCTCAAATGAAACCTTTCCGATACATTTTTCAATCTTATATGTTATATTTATCTAGCGAAAAGTTGGGTTTTTTGAGCGAAATTACTAACGTTTAAATGATACTTTTAGGAACGTTCATAGCGGAACTCGAATCATTTAAAGTGGCTTTTTCATTTAAATAATAAGTAGATACAGTCGCTGTTTTGCTATTACTGTATCGACAATCATAGAATTTTAGGGATTTTCGTGCCGCTTTTCGCGAAAGTAATTTTGAAATAACACGGTTCCCATAAAGACTATTTATTTTTCTAAGCAAGCAATTTAAATGGTCATTTTAGT
The DNA here is from genome assembly GCF_980474605.1 of Leiobunum rupestre. Taxonomy (NCBI): domain Eukaryota; kingdom Metazoa; phylum Arthropoda; class Arachnida; order Opiliones; family Sclerosomatidae; genus Leiobunum; species Leiobunum rupestre. The sequence goes on along the minus strand of NC_143385.1, from coordinate 38,609,512 downwards.
ACGATTTCAACTATGATATCGTTATAACTTATTTATTTGCTTTAAATTCAAATTTCCCCGACAGCCATTTACGGTAGAGATTCTAATGAATATATCTATGGTGTCTTTATAAGGCTTTAAAGCCTATACAGCCGGATTAAGGGGAGAGGGGCAAGTGGGCACTAGCCCCCGGGCGCCAGGCTGTTGGGGGTGCGCAAAATAGAAAGTTCTACGGACTACGGCCGAAACGATGGTGTCTTTTAAACTTATTAATAATATCCTACGACGTCGCTATAGTTTTGGGTGGTAATTTAGAGAACGACTACTGGTTTTGAAGTATTGTTAGTATGTTTTATCATCTCTCTTCTTCATTAGACATTAGGTTAAGTCAGACCAAATTTTCTACAACTTCTACAATTATGGATCTCTGATCCCGGCACTAATTTACAAAACGTTAATTTTGTTGATGAAAATGGCATATACGCGAATGTCTCTTCTCGACGGTGGAGCTCAGCGACAAAAGAAACTCGGTGTTCATTGTGGCTGAAACTCTGGACTGGACGCTTACTCGTTTTGCTTTTATAAACGTTTCGAAAAGAAGGATGCTAAAGAAAAAGAAAGATAATCATTGACTTACATTCCAGTGTACCTGCCTAGTTTTTTCATTTAAGATATGACAGGCAGTGAAACAAAAAGAGGGGTTAAATGCTACCGGCTTCAACCTTGAACCGCAACGTACAAAGACAAACGAAAATATGAAAGCGAAATTAAAATTGAATTCTGAAGAGAATAGGGCCAACAGATGAAAATTTTAAAAATTTAATAAAATAATACCGCCAAATTTAATCCATGAAAAACTAAAGAAAATGAGAACAGCAGAGGAGTGAAAATAAAATTCAAAACCAAATATAAATTCAAACCATTTAACAATTTTTTAATTTTTCATACTTTTACTTTTTCAGGGTAGTGTGGTTAACGAGAAAGTTCCATCTTAAACTTATAAAAAACCGTAGTACTTTTCCCATACGTTTTGACTTGGGTATAATGTGTGTTATGGAACCAAACGGGCTTTACTGGTTTTCTTATGATGTTCTTGGTTTTCTTCCAGATGGTTATCAGGTGTTGCTACTGTTCTTATATGGTTTAAACCACGTAATCACTGTTTTCTGATAGTACCAACGATTTCCCTACTGGCTCTCACTACATTACCTAAATGCGCTTGGTTATTTATAAAGATTTGCATATTTGAAATCATATAAGCCATCATTTTTTTTTAAAACTAAACGAAATATTTTTTGTAAATTTTTACAAAGCTAATTTAAATTTTGTGAGCAATATTAGGCTAACCATGAAATGAAAATCTTTTTTTTTAGAAAATACTAAAATTGTTACGGAATATTTTCCGACTTACAACTCTAATAAATATTAATAAAATTGTAAAAATATTTTTTTTTAAATATTTCCTATATTAAAATAAAAAAATCGATGTATTGGATTTTTTTTAAATCAACAACCCTGGAAGAAATATAACATTATATTGTAATTTATAGTGAAATTCTTTACAATTATTGCATGGCGCGTTGATTTTCAAAAAACCACTTTACGGCACGGGTATTCAACGGATAAAAATACAAAAGTCAAAATTTCAGCCAGAGATTCTAACTAGCTATCCTCGTAAACTCCCGTTATCAGAAGAATTAAAATAAAACAAAGTTGCACTATAAGTGCAATTATTCTAAAGAATTTCACTATAAATTGCAATGACCCGCTCACATATATGGCAACAATGTTATACAGGGTGTCTCAATTTGCTCGATCAGGCCATTTTTCTCAAACTGTATTTATGCTAGGGTTTTGAAATTTTCAAGGTTTATTTGTTAGGTATGGAAGGCTTTGGTTACTAAATTTTAGAAAAATCGAACGATTATGTGCCGTTTTGGAAAATTTATTTTTTCACCGGTAGGTGTCACGCAAAATGTTTCAATAGAAAAGTTGTAGGGCATAGTCGAAAGTGTAAAAATAATTTTGGTTCGGTTGAAAAAGACCTATTTTTCACTGAGTTTGGAGGTTGGGGGAAAAAACAAGTTGCACTAGCAGGCAATAGCCTTTAACGAATTGTAGGTAAGATGCATTTCAGTTATAAGATTTCGAAAAAAAAAACAAATAATAATTAGCCCAAGTGACAAATGTTTTTTAATGACTTCTACAAAATGTTTTCAAAAATGCCACCTTCTGATGCAATGCACAAATATGCACGATGTTGCATATTGCGAAATGCTCCCCGAACCATTTCTGGAGTCACCCGGCGACATGCTTCGATGATTCTCTGTCGTAAATCTTCAACGCTCGTCACAGGTGTTTGGTATACGTAGTCCTTTACGAATCCCCAAAGAAAAAAGTCGAGTGGTGTTAGATTAGGGGATCTTGCAGGCCAACGAACAGGACCAGTTCTTCCGATCCATCTTCCAGGAAACTCGTCGTTTAGATATGCAACCACGTCACGATATTGGTGAGGTGGCGCCCCATCTTGCTGGAACCAGATGCGTCTGTACTCGGCCAGAGGAATGTCGTCCAACACGTTGGATATTAGATTTTGAAGGAACTCCAAGTAGGTTTGACCGTACAGACGATTTGGCAGGAAGAACGGGCCAATAATTCTGTCACCTAACAGACCAGCCCACACATTTAAGCGAAACTGCACTTGGTGGCGGTGAGGAAATCCCCAGTTTGGATTATCGTAGTCCCACATATGTTTGTTTTGACGGTTGAAAGGCCCATCTCTTCCGAATGAACATTGGTCGGACATCAGTAGTTGATAGTGAAAGTTCTGGTGTGCGTCAGCCATGAGGCAAAACCAATTGCAGAAGTCGAGTCGGCGCTGTCTATCACCGTCATGCGGTCCTTGGTGAAGTGTCGCTCGATAAGGAAACTGCACTTGGTGGCGGTGAGGAAATCCCCAGTTTGGATTATCGTAGTCCCACATATGTTGGTTTTGACGGTTGAAAGGCCCATCTCTTCCGAATGAACATTCGTCGGACATCAGTAGTTGATAGTGAAAGTTCTGGTGTGCGTCAGCCATGAGGCAAAACCAATTGCAGAAGTCGAGTCGGCGCTGTCTATCACCGTCATGCGGTCCTTGGTGAAGTGTCGCTCGATAAGGATGAAAATGGTGTCTTTTGGGTGTTCTCCAAACGTAGTTTCGATCCAACCCTAAGTCAAAGCTGGCAGTCCTGACGCTCGCTCGAGGATAGACGACGAAGTAGGCAAGTATGGTGTTTTCCATGTCGATGTCCTGGAGACCACGACCACGAAACCTCGGATTGATATTACCCCAGTTGTCGAAGTCGCGGATCACTCTAAGAACCGTCGTATGACTTGGTCTGCAATTGGGAAATCTTCGTCTAAATAACTGACTTACTAGTGTAGCATTACGACGACCTTCTCCGTAAAATAATTCTAGCATATGAGCGCGCTGATCTCGAGTGTAAAGAGGCATAATGGACAACAATCGGCAAGCTAATATAATGTTTTAACTTTGAAATGTAAACGCTTTAAATACTACTCGGGCAATTGATATTTCACGTTAAAAAACAACAAAAGAAAAATAAGCGTAATTTTTGGTCTACAAATCTTTGTTTGATGATCTTACTCGTAACCACGTCGAAATGGAAGACGCGGTCTTTGTCTACTTTGTCTAATTAGGTGTTGAACCTAATAATTTTCTTTAACAATAACTTTTTGCAGATCTGAATATTAACTACATAGCTGAAAGCATAAGTTCCCAAAAATAAATGTACATGTGTGTTGTGATTATGTACGATTGTTTGCGTTAAAGGCTATTGCCTGCTAGTAGAACTTGTTTTTCCCCCGACCTCCAAACTCAGTGAAAAATAGGTCTTTTTCAACCGAACCAAAATTATTTTTACACTTTCGACTATGCCCTACAACTTTTCTATTGAAACATTTTGCGAGACACCTACCGGTGAAAAAATAAATTTTCCAAAACGACACATAATCGTTCGATTTTTCTGAAATTTAGTAACCAAAGCCTTCCATACCTAACAAATAAACCCTAGCATAAATACATTTTGAGAAAAATGGCCTGATCGAGCAAATTGAGACGCCCTTTATAATAGTTTAACTGATATCGTCATTTTTCGAGAACAGTAAGAGTTCCTACCAAGTTTTGATGAGCAATAAGCGTTGAAATCAATGTATTGTTCAAACCTCTGGTTGAAATCGTCCCTAGGGTATCAATGAATACCAAAAGAAATTACGAAGGTAAAATAACAGGTAAATAAATAACTAAAATTTTAAGAAGTTTGTAGGGGGTGAGTTGGAAATATGTCTGTTTTACCCCCCATTTTCATACGATGAGTTGAAAGAGCCCCAGAGAGCTTCAAATTGTGGCCTACTAGCCCCTGGAATTAGGCTTCAACAAGCAGAAAACAAAGCAGCAGGGATATGCGAACATTAATGTTTGTGTTCGTGTGATAGGTCAAAAGGACTTTGAAACAAACAGAGGTATTTAGCTTAAGAAAGTTAACTTAAAAAGTATTTAAAGTCGTGATGGACCGTGATTTCTCATCACTTTCAAACTGCAACAATCGAGTTCACTTCGGAAGAACTGGCATTTGCCCAATTTACTATTTTCGGTGGTTTCGCTTTGTGTGGTAGATATTTTATTTAAAATTAAGTCCGATAACGTTAAAAAATATTAATGGATGGGTTAGGATTCAGCGGACCTACAACTTCGGTTAAATCAGTAAATATTAAATTTAAGTATAGTTTTCAGGGTAATTTATGGGACCCCAATTTTCGTGGTTTTATATTTTCGCCTAAAAATCTACATACAGTTCCTTAATTTAGTCCGATTTTCATGAAAGTTATATTTTTGAATAGCTGTGGTTTACATATAACCTAGAGTTGCAAATACGTTTCTTAATTTTAATTCTAAGTAAGGTTTTTGGTTCAACATTGTAAATACGCGTGTTTATAGAGGTCTACGCGCCCGTTTCCCTCTAGCGTTTTTCAAGGCCGTTCAGAGTGCGCCGCCAATGTATGACCAGAAGTAGCAATTAAGTATGACACTGATCGAACTAATCTTTGTCGTATAACCAGAAAAAATAAGTATGACACTCAACGGCGGACTAGTAGTAACAATTAAGTGTGATCAGAAGTAAAAAATAAGAGTGACACTGATCGAAGGAATCGTCGATGCTTTCAAAGTATGACTAGACGTAACAAATAATTGTAAATACAATTATGTGTGACCGTGGATATATATCGGTTGTGATACCGGCGTTGCCGGTTGCTGTGAATAGCTCAAACAATCTTAACACATTAGAAGGATTGTGTGTATTATGACCGTCGTACGTCTTGTAAGGTCTAGTTTTAATTTTTTTACGTATTGGAAAATGTATTTCAGCGTATTATAAGTAAAATACTAGTCTTAACAAAGACCACCAGTTAGGAAATGGTTTATGGATAGGAAAATATTTATAAATACTTAAGACAGAAGCAGAAACTAGGAGATCAGAGGAAAAAGAACCAACGCGATCAAAAAATAATAATAATAATAATAATAAAACTACTATAATTAACCTTTAAATACGTTTTGCGTTCTTTATTGCATACCACTACCATATTTTAGTTAGGGCTATTTTTTAGGTTTCTAGCTAGGGCTGGTGGTCATTTTATTTTGTATCTAAATTCGGTCGTCGCCTATCCTAGGGTTGATATCCATATTGTTTCCCTAAATTGTCTTAGGTCTTATAATATAAAGTGTACAGAATCCACCCGCGTGATTCATATAATAACCAAAATAAACAAAATAGGAAACAGCGGTTATTTCGTTTTGGCTTAATTTTCTTAGGTCTAAAATATAAAGTGTTAAGAAATCACCGTGGCCGGAAGGGTCTCGCAAACAACTTAAATTTTCGTATTGCCGGACTTTTTACATGGTGTTTTGTTACTTATCAAGGCATGGATTTCAATTCATTTGAAGAAGCGATTAAAATAATGGAAGAGTATAATGAAACGTGGCTAGAAATAAGAAAGCATTTGGAAGAAATGGAAAAGCATTTATAGTCCAGGGAAAATAGGATTGAACCTTGACTAAATTAGGAGGCAGCTGGATTTTGGTAGGCTGGTAGTATATGACTAGTTAAGCAAATCCTGAAAAGTCCCCATGATTCCGAGCGCCGCTCCCCCTTTTACGCCCCACTCAAGTTGGGAAATCATAGTTTTCGGAACGGCACTAGATAGAGAGATAAATGACCATTCGTTTTAAAGGCCATAGCCAATGCTACCAATTATTGTTTCATGCAAAAAACTTTATCTCTCACGGTTTGGCGGGAAAAATTAATATACATGGTGTTAACTAGAAAATCATACAAAGACAATTACTCAAAATGAGTTTTATGTAAGAATTTGAAATTTTAGGGTTGCATGGAGCGTGCAGGAGGACAAATGACAATGACCTTGAACCAGGTCTTCAAGGTCACTCAAAATGTATCTAGAGAACCATTGGGATTAGAAGAATGGTTCTACTTAGAAATGCGTTCCACGTCTTATTTTAAGTCTAAACAGCTTTGGTCCGATCTGGTTTGAACAAGCAGAAGCCGAGAAATGTTAAACCAAAAAACACTGGGACAAGTTTCCCAAGGTCATTCATCCTTAAAATGAAAACTGGACCAGCCACTCCGTGGTTTAATATTCCAACACATACTTTTAGGCTAAACGTCTCTGGGTGTGAGGTGGGCATTTTGAAGCGGGGATTCTGGCTATCCCAATAATGCGTGTTGTGGACGTTGACTTTCCACCCCGAGAAAAATGATCCCATCGGAAACAAGTCGGCCCAGGCCGTAATATTAGTTCCACATCAGTGTATTCGAATGGGCAAAGCTATACACCCTTAGTAGACACAGGTAGGCAAACGAATACAAAGCTTTTGAGGCTTTGTGATTTCTTATCGTTGGATATATAAATTTCCACCCTAAGTGAAAGGGTGGATGCCGCCCACCATCAGGAGACCCGGCTGGGCAAACTAATATAAAAACTGTTGAGCCCATGTGATTTCCTATAGTGAGATATACTATTTACCATCCTATGTTAAAGAGAGGCCACCGCCCACCCTCAGGATACATGGGTGGGCAAACCAATTCATAAGCTGTTGAGGTCATTTATTGACTTAACTTGCAAGGTAATTTGACAAAAAGCTATATTATAAATTCCGATCTATTTGTGGTAGAGCTATAAACGGGTAGTCTTTACGTGAACTTGTAAGTTAATATACCTAAGTTTTGCGAATGGTATACGGCAAAGATTATCGTAATAAAAATTTACCTTAATAGATATAAAACTACATATGTCCGAATGCCCCTAGTTTTTGGATGAGTATGGGAGTCCAATAATTAATAATGGTGGTACGTAAGTGTGTGAAGGGAAATAGAGTCTTCAATGCTTTAACATTTTAAGCGTACGCGTGTTCTTAATAATATAACACCTTCTCCCGATAGTGACTTCAATTTATAATTGTTTCTCTATGGTTCTATTGCTTTTATTACCCAAAAGGAAGTTCGTCAGTGTGGATTGAACTCGTAGTTTGTCTTGAACCTTTTGTTTGGTGTAACGAGTGATGAAGTTTTTTAATGTATCTTGTTGATTTATTTAAATAAGAAAATAAGTATATCATTGTGGGGCTTTTAGAGCATTTATAAGTACATATGGGGAAGAGGGCATTTAAAATTTTCGAGCTCGTTTATTCGAGTACTCACTTTCGAGCGAGGCATCTTAAGCGCGTATGCCCACCTACCACTGCTCACCACCCGAACATTTAAAATTTTCGAGCTCGTTTATTCGAGTACTCACTTTCGAGCGAGGCATCTTAAGCGAGTATGCCCACCTACCACTGCTCACCACCCGAACATTTAAAATTTTCGAGCTCGTTTATTCGAGTACTCACTTTCGAGCGAGGCATCTTAAGCGAGTGTGCCCACCATCCACCACCCACCACCCGACGCGAAGTTTGAGGTTAACTTGACCTTAAATTTCGGAAAATATACGTAAAATAAGGCGTAAAAACGGACGAGAATTTCGACAACTTAACTAGCCAACTCCCTCCGCGTCGCTAAAACTAACGAGAATACAGTAGAAGTTACGAACAAAGTTTTGGAAGCTTCCAGTGGCCGAGAGCGTAAAGGCGTCATTGTTCGGAGTTTTTGACTGTGAGTTCGAATCCCAGTTTCGCCAAAACTTCAAATTATTTTCGCAGCGCCATCTGCCGTGTCGTTGCTTTCCACACCAAACAAACAAACAAACAAACACACAACACTTAACGGCAATCCGTCCATAGCAATAGTCCCACTTCGATATATATATATCTCGATGTGGAACTAAAAAGAATATCCCCATGAAATGAATTAACTTTTATTTTGGAGTTTTATTGATTTATTTACCCCGGGTGAAAGGTAATTTGACTTAAAAAAGCTTGGCGGGCATTTTTCTAATTGGAACCATTCTCCTAATCCCAATGGTTTTCGAGATAAATTTTGAATGACCTGGAACTAATGTTTCAAGGTCATTATAAGATACAAATTTCGAACAACCCCACTCAGTTTAGAGTGTCACGACAATTTTGATCCGTTAGAGATGGTAGTTTTAGATTTATAAGCCGGTAAATGTCGTGTTTTGAGTAAAATACCACACACCACCTTATGGTTTTGGTCTAACATTTCTCGGCTTCCCATTGGTCAAATTTGATCGGGTCAAAGCTGTTTAGGCTTAAAATTAAACGTAAAACACATTTCCAATTTGAACCATTCTTCTAATTCTAATGGTTCTAGAGATAAAATTTTAATGACCTTGAAGACCTGGTTTAAGTTCATTGAAATTTTCATTGTCATTTGTCCCCCTGCATCCTCTATGTAACCTGCAAATTTCAAATTCTTATCTAAAACACATTTTGAGTAATTAGCTCTGTATCGTTTTTTAGTTAACACCCTGTATAAATATTAAAATTGAAGTATTTATAGAAATTAAAGGTGACTATTGTAGAAAATAGAATACACATTTTTTAAAATATTTCTTAATTTCTTTATTGACTTAAAATATTAACAATATTTGACAAATTTTTAACGTTTTCATTTGTCTATGAGTTAGTGCACAGTTCGTCGGCGGATAAAATATACTGACTATAAAGAAAACTTACATATATTAAAAGTATATAGTTGAAGTTTGAAACTAGTTGCTCTATATAATGTGACGTTGGTTTCTTTCGTAGCAGCCTCTTTACTAAAATGAACATACTATTTTTTTCAAGGCATAGTGCGTTGGAAAGTTTCTTGAATCTGAAAATGTTTCATAATTACGTTTAAGATTGATACTTCACTTTTAATACGTATATCACATACATATTTATTAATTATAAATGACTTATGGAAAATTAATGAAAATGGACAAACGAATACAATTTACTTCATTGTAACATGTCCACCTGAATTAATGGCTTTAAAAGTCGCTTGATGACTTGAGTATTAGCCTAGCTGATTATTAATAATTAAATATATTTACTAATTCCCCCGAGCCAGAACAAAACAACTTTATTATTAAGCCACGTAAATAACGTTTACCAGTAACAATATTTGGTTTCCGTTTTATGAAAGTTGGCACGCCAGCAACTGATTTTCTACTGAAAGTTTCTAAATGGAAACTTTTTTCCGCTGGGTGTCTACCTCCTTCATCTCTTCGTATTCAAATCGATTGCGAAGCCAGCCTAGAACTCTGCTTGTGATAGTTTAAAAGCGTGGTAAAGGCCGCGAATATATTATCCGCAGTTCCCAATTGTACATCCTAGTAACTGTTATTCAGTTGTTTATTAGTTTTAGTACTATACAATTCTGATGGGCTGCGAAATGGCAACACCGGTCTAATGTTTGAATTTTGATGTTCAAATATTATATTTTATCGAACGTCGGAATACGCCAAGCTGTTTTATGAATATCAAATACAGATGCAATAGCTGTGAATATTTTAACTTAATTTTGCATCGGACAGCTCAATAAATAGAATTTCAGAGTATTATCAAAGACGTAAGTAACTGATGTTTTCATGAATTAAAATGAGATTCCATGATATTTCCTTTCAATTGAGATATCCCTGGCCCTTCTAAGCCTAACTCTTGGAGAGTTATGTGCAATACGGCGGCATCGTGGGTCTAAACAGTCAAATAACTTAAAATGGAGTTTAACAAGACGTACGACGGTCAGAATACACACAATCCTTCTAATGTGTTAAGTTTGAGCTATCCAAAGCACCCTGCAACGCCGGTATCACAACCAATTGATATCCACGGCAACACATAATTGTATTTACACTTATTTGTTACTTCTAGTCAAGATTCCTTCGATCAGTGTCACTCTTATTTTTACTTCTGATCACACCTATTTCTTACTTTTGGTCACATTAAAACGGCCTCCGATAAGTGTCACACTTATTTGTTACTTTGGGTCATATTAGAACGGCCTTGGAAAATGCCAGAGAGAAATTCGCGTAAAGTCTCCATATCCACAGGTATTTCCAATGTTAGAAGTTGATGTGGGTACTTATACGCTGTCCAAAAAATCTTACTAAGATTTAAAATTAAGCAACGAAATTACAATTCTATGTTATATGGAAATTTTCATGAAAATTTGACTTAAATTAAGGAACGTTATGTCGACTTTCAGGCGGAAATATAAAACCACGAACATTGGGGTCCCATAAATAACCCCGAAAACTATACTTACATATCATATTTAGTTATATAACCGAAATTGTAGTTCCACTGAATCCTAACCTATCCAAAAATATTTTTTTAACGTTACCGGACTTAATTTTTAACAAAATATCAACCACACAAAGCCATACTACTGAAAACGGTAAAAATTTATGAAAGGCTATCAATGGCGAGATATGCACACTCGAACGAGATATCATTGACTCTTCTAACCTTAACGGTGGCATCGGCGGAAACGGCTACACTGTACGTGAAACTAATACACACAAATCCTTAGGATTGTGTGTAAAAACCGTTCGCCTGGCATAGAAGTCAAAGGAATTATTAGATAATCGCGTGCCATCATAGACACCTTTTAGTTGTCACTTAAGTGCATCGGAAATAAATAATATTAGCCCATATATTTTGAAATTACACCAATCTATAATGTGTGTATTTTAAAGAGCGAGGTCCGCGTTGAAATAAATATGAATTTTAGCACCCTTAGCAGATTTCTTTGAACGCTTTACGGGGAAAGCGAGAAAGCTTTCGTTTGAGTCTGAGATATAATAGACTGATTATCTTCAAGTGATTCAATTCGATGTCTTTCGTTTCATCATGATACTGGTCAAAAACGTTGATGACGGTTGCTTTTACATGTTTGTCAATTTCTTTGGTTTTCTACGTGGTCACATCACTGTTTTTCTAATGGCTCAAACCAGATAGTACCAACCATTTCCCTACTGGTTCTCCGAACGGTTCTCACTACGTACATTACCTTAATGGGCTTGGTTATTTATAGAGGTCGGGGATGGTTAGCTTTTATTCAATAGATAAAGCTCTAAAAATTATTCGTAAAACGTTTTGATCAATTAATTTATATTTCTGTATTACCTGAATAATTGATTGATAAATTTGTAAAAATAATCGGAAAACGACGTTTTTTTCAATAAAAAGCTCAAATTTTACGAACAATACATGTTTTTTAATCATTTTAAGAAATATTAAGCGGTAAATTTCTTTGAATACAATCAATTTAAACATGGATAATGATTAACCGTCCCCAACCTCTAGTTATTTCTAAAGATTTGCATATTTTAAATCATTTTAGTCATCATTTGTTTTATTTATTTAAAACCACAACGAAATATTTTTTGGCAATTTTTACAAAGATAATTTAAATTTTGTGAGCAATATTGTTACGGTAGGATGAGACAACGACAAGATATTCAATATAAAATACTTTATTTATAAACATACAAAAATAGCGCGAAGCGCGAACTGGTAGACGGACCGACCGACGAAGGGCCAGCCGAGAGAGTTAGATTCCCCACTGTAGGAGGATTTTCACGAGAGGCTGCGCTTGTTCAGCGTTAGTCCTCTCGCTATTACCTAGACGTCTGGAGCGAGCTTGCAACAGGCGGTCCAGTCGTCCCGTCAGAGCAGGCTCAGCCTATTGGGCTTATGTCTCTTCTCTTCGGTCTACACCGAGAAAACGTCGCCCTGACTTCGGAGAGACCCGGCCTTTTATAGTGGACGGTGACCTTCGGCCCCTTTGTTATGAAGGACTATAAAAGGTACGTCTTATTGATGTTGCTTGGTCGGTCCGTCTAATTATCCCTAGTTACGCGTGACAATATTAGGCTTACCATGGAATGAAATACTTTTTTTCCAGAAATTACAGAAATTGTTACGGAATATTTTCCGACTAACAACTCTAATAAATATTAATGAAATTGTAAAAATATTATTTTGTTAAATATTTCCTATATTAAAATCAAAACAATCTGATTTAAATCAAAAACCCTTGAACAAATATAACACAAAATTGTAATTTATATTTAAATTTTTTACAATTTCTGCATGGCGCGTTGGCCTCTTAACTCTTAAAAAGATTTTCCCCACAATAAAATTTATAAGGCTAATGGTATCTTCGTCTGAAAAAGACACCCTTTTCAACCTCACGTTCATTTCGGCCGGTGTTGAAATTTTTAATAAACGGTTTTTTTCTCCATGCAAACGCAAATTATATGTTCACCTACGTCGATATTGGGCAGTTAGGACGTATCAGTGATGGAGGAGTGTTAGCCGCATCAACCCTTGGTGAAATTGTGGATAATCCAAGCTTTTTTCCTGGACTAAAGCAACCAAATAACTTTGTATCGTAGCTGATCCTGCATTTCCCCTAAAGAAGAATTTAATGCGTCCTTATGGTGGATCTAATTTAACTGATGATCAACTAATATTCAATTATCGCTTGTCTCGTGCCCGAAGATGTATTGAAAATGCTTTTGGGATTATGAGTGCTCGTTTCAGAATTTTACTGAACGCTATTTCTCTTTATCCGGATCACACCCAATCAATTGTTAAAGCAATCATTTGTCTCCACAATTTTTTAATATCTCAAGATAAAACTGTACCAGTGCAAGTATATAACCCAAGAGGATTTGGTGATTTTGTTGACCAATTTGGAAATTTGCACGAGGGAAGTTGGCGCTATCAGTTGATTTCTGAAAGTTCTTTATCAAGAATTAGCGACCAAGGAACAAATACCCACAAACGTGAGGCCGGTGCAATCAGAGATTACTTTTGTAGTTATTTCAATGGAGTAGGGAGCGTACCTTGGCAACATACTCAGTGCCTAAATTAATATAATGAAATTTTAATATTTTAATTATTTAAATTTATTTCAAGTATAGAGGTTATATGATTTTTTTTTAAAATGACATGTGAATAATATTAAATGTGAAAGTTTTGTTTACAATACAAATTCTTCAGCCTCTTTTAATTCTTCTATAATGTTTAAGATTCTAATTTTAGCTTGTTGTTTAGATCTCTTGGACAACAACTTAAAATCATCCTTGAGGCTCAAGAGAAAGTGTGTCACAATCCTATTCATTGACATTGTTAGGAGAAGACTCGTTAATTTTTTGTTGTTGTCTTCCATTATTTCTAAAAGCTGTTCACTGACTGGATCAATGGGCTTCTTTCTTTTCCTTGTGATTTCTGGAACTAAAACCACTTTATCTACAATTGATGTACATACTTTGGGTTGAAGGGCCAGGAATGTTAGTGAAAGTCGAAGGAAAATTTTTGGAAGGGGTAAAATTTTTAGTCTTTGTATTTTTGTTGTCCTTTGGATCATTAGCTTGAATTAGATTCTCTTTTAGTCCTACAATTATGTCGTCTTCTTCAATTTCATTATATATCTCTGTGTTTTGGTTAAAAACATTTTCCTCGGTCTCTATGACATTTGAGGGTGATTTTTCTTTTGATTGAAATGAATTTTTCAAAGATGACATGTTGGTGTCAGTTCTATTTAAAATGAAAAAGACCACATTAAAGTTTGAATTTTTATTTAATAAATTATTACTCACATTCTATGAGAAACTGCGTCATCTAAATATCCTAATATATCCATGTGCTCACAGGGGCATTTTTGGGTAGCTCCAGATCCACTTGCTTTAGCTTTATTTTTCTTCTCCCTGATATATTTTTCTTTCAAAGCCTTCCATTTGTATTTCAAAAGTTTTGCGATAAATATTAAGGAAATAAATTAAAATTGCTCAGTTGATGCTCCATAAATTACCTGCAACGTTCATTCTCTCTCCGATGGTTTTCCATGCTCTATCGCGCCTGTTACTTTTTCTTGTACTCGGCCGATTTAATATTCCATATACATGGAAATTCATTGACAATACTTATCAAATCATCTTCCTTAATATTTGAAATTTCTGCTAGCTAAATTTCAGAAAACTCCGGCATTTTGACAAAAACGCGTCAATTACCAGATCTTCAAATACGCGCTTTATATCACGTGATGGCGTAACGCGGCCTGATTGGTCGAGACCAAAGAGCCTTGGAAACCCGGGAAAATAAAGTAGAGATTTTTGAACAATTTTATCTCAGTTTTCTTGTATTCCTGCAGCGCTCGCGACGGTAAAAGTGGGTAAATTTTGCCAGTGTGTACAGTCGTTTTCCTGCGTGCCAGAACAAGTGGAAAACGGGGCAAAACGAGAAATCAGAGAAAATACAGAAAACACTGCCCGTCTGAACCAGGCTTTACAGTTGGTGATTTTTTTAGTCGGCCCTGCTGTTGGTCAATGTCCTATCTGCAGTATAAAAATTAACCACCAGTAGACCTTTAGGTCGCCGACCCTAAAACCTTTACTTTCCTACTTAACTATTTAGTGTTGGCCTACGGTATTATCCCAAACCTTCAGTGCAATGTGTACCCCCAAAACATTGGGGATATCTTTATCAAAGAAAAAGTTGACCAGATATTTGTCTCATCGACCTATTTTGGTTTGCCCTGTTAATGAGGTTGATTGATTTCCTTAGCACAGAATGGTGTTTTACAACATTTAGTTCCTTCGCGCTTTGAAAGTGTCGTGTAACGTCGTCCTGAACGTGCTAATAGAAACCATAGAACGTTTCCTTATATTGTTATAAAAGTTATAAATACTACTTGATTTCAAGTTATTTATTTTTTATTAATGGCTGCTTAAAATACTCTAACAAAATTGTGAAGACTTTAAAATGTAATTACTATTACGTAACATTTGCGCAATAAAATGAAGTTTTTGAAGTGAACATTTTTAGTATATATCACAGGCGTTTTTTCACCTTTTAAAACAAAACTAGAAACTTGATTCATGGAAATATAACATCTTTGGCCCTTATAATGTTAAGCATCGTGCTTTCAGACTATATTACTCCAAACACAATGTTCTTACCGAATACCGGCATTTTTTTATTTGATTTTTAAGCTCTAAGTATTTGTTGGACGGGCCCATGCATGTATTCGAGCCGGCGGTGGTCATTTTGAACCGTTCCTGCAATTGAGGTTAATTGTATATTCAAATGTAAATCATTCAATTAGTACCAAATGAATGTTTGGAAAAAATAACATAAACAACTTGGTTTTGGAATGGTATCGAATCATTTAAATTAGATTGGCATTACTAAAACCATTATTTAACAAAACCTTATAACAGATCAATAATAAACTATTGGCATTTAAAAAAAATCGTTTCATTAATAAGTAATAAATGCTTATTTAGAGCAAACAATTTGGTTCAAGGCAGAATATCGTCCGTACATTGGAGCTATTTAAGTAGTTTTTGACGGTACTTTTGGTGGCCCATATCTATGAAACAAAGCACTGTAGGACACATGTTAATTTGATACTTTCGAGTGATCTGAACCCAAAGAACACGCCCTCGAGTTTTTAAACGGGAATATATTGAAAAAGTTTAGATGATGAAAAATACATAGGAGCTCAGACTAGGTGTATATTTGCGTCGTTGTTTTCAATCCATAGTCAACCGATTATCGATTTAAATTCGAAACAACGACTCCCTCTTTTTAAATAACAGCAAGTTGAGATATAATACTTAGCAAAACGATGAAGTTGTATAAGAATAGGGACTTTGCAGTTCTACGTCACAGTTTTTTTCAATAGTTTTTATCGTGGGGATAAATTTATGACCACAATGGCGGCCCTGCCCAAAGCTACGGAGTTCCAAGTCTATAGAATAAAATAGCGCTTAAGAAGCAGTTGCTTCTATTTACAGAAATAATGTATGTTGAAAAAAGTAAAAACTTGCGTGCTTATATTCACAGAAAATAATGTATGGGTTAGAAAAGGAAAAACATGCATTAGTACACTAAGGCACCACCTTAGGCCTAAGTCATCATGCGACTTTTGAAGCCCTTAATTCAGGTGGCCGGGTTACAATGCGTAGGAGGGTGGTGGCAAGCCCTGCATGCCACGAGATCGAGCCAACAGCTCCCTACACTAACTATTACCGTTAACCTAGGCGAAAGTGCTAACCACTCCGCCACCCCACCATTATTGACCAACGGTCAGTAAGCGTAATTGTTATAGGCTTTCGCACAAATCAAAAGAAGGGGAACAAGAAGCTACCTCCAACAATAGGCTTCAATGACAAAGAATCTCTTTTGAAAGGTTTGAAAAACACGTGAATGTTTCTCAGTCATTTTTTATAACCGGATTACAAAAGTACCAAATTTATACCTGTAAGTAAGAATTAATCTAAAATGTTCCAACGCCATTAAAAATACACATGACAGCTCGTATTTTATTCCAAAGTAGCAACTAAGCTTATAATTAGTCTCAGAAATAAAACAGTTATAACAACGAATTCAGAGCAAGTATTTGATAAATGAAAAGACACTTAAAACGGTTTTAAAATTCACAATTTATTTATTTCAAAATCCAACGTTTCGGAGGAATTCCTTCTTCAGGGATTTTTACAAGTCTGACAGTATAATGGTAAAATTTTGGGACGAAAAAACATTTATACATATAGTGGCTACTGTTCTATAGCCGCGAGCGTTTTTTCCGGAAGGCGAGTCGACCGTCGAAGGGTTAAATGAGCAATGAGCTCGATATCTTCGTTCGGGCGCGAGGCTACTATTGTCGGAATGGGGGATTCTGCGAGAGTAGGAATTGGTTTGTGGTGTGGGAGAGGGTGAGGACCATAAAAACATTTAAAAAGTGGAGATAACGTGGATAAGTTTAAGGGACCATCGTCACGGTTTTAATGTTGCGCAGATTATTTTTTAAATTTCGATAGATTCGCGTACATTAAAATGAGTTTTATGTAATATAGGTTGAGCTAGTATGTCTATTGAGTCCCACCTAGCATTATGCCCAAAAACACGAAGGTGTTCCCTAAGGGGGGAATTATTGTATGGGTTGTTTATATTTTTGTGTTCTGTAAGCCTTTGATGAAATGGGCGACGGCATTGCCCAATGTAATAATCACCACATTCACAGGAGATTTTATAAATGATGGCAGTTGGTTCTTTGTTATTACATAATAAAGTTGACAATTTGGGTGGTGGGAGATAAAAAGGATCGAGACCTACTGATTTAAGATTTTTGGCTATTTTTTGAGAGAAGCCAGGATAAAAGGGGTTACATGCTGGGTTGAAAGATTTTTTACGTTCTGAAACTTCAGGAGCTAGAAATGTCTGAAAACTGACGGTATTAGATAATTTTTTGATATTTTTATTATTGTGTTATCTATTTGGGATTACTAAAAGGAATTATATAAATCTGTGGATTTAACTAATTTTAATTCGGAGGAGAGGAAGGAAGAATTGGAGGAAATGGTGAAAGCGCGGTGAATTAATGTTGATAGAGCACTTATTTTTTGGGAAGGATGGTGGCATGATTTTGCGTGTAAATAAGATAAGGCATTGCAAGGCTTACGATAAACTGATGTTTCAAATTGGAGGGTGGCCTGGTTGCTATGTATAAGAATGTCTAGGAAGGGCAGTTTGCTGTCTTGTTCAGTTTCTATGGTAAATTGAATGGCTGGATTGATTGAGTTTAAATGATTGTGGAATTCAGAAAGACAAGCTAAGCTAGCCTATGGGGCCAAACACAAAAGGTATCGATAACGAGGTTTTATTATTTTCTTACGGAATACTCATGAGATATATGTAATTAATAAAGATTAACTAAAATCAATAAAAACAATACATAATTTATTTACAACTTAAATACATTAAAAGTTAGACACAACGTTTCGAGTCTTACTAGGCTCTTTGTCAAGTGTGACAAAAGGTATCGTCATAAAATCGGAAAAACATTTAGGTATTTTGGGGGCAGAACTGAGGGCAAGTAATTCAAAATTTTCCATAAAGGAATTACATAATAATGGACTTAAAGGTGAACCCATGGCCATGCCATCGATTTGTTTATAATACTCATTTTGAAATGAGAAAAAACTGTTATTTACACATAAACGTATTAAACTAATATAGTCCGAAATTTCACAATCGGAATATAATTTGGAAGTAATTAATTTGTGTTATGTCTTGGCCTAGTGTACCAGAATATAAGAAGGAGAGAGAGCAACAACAAGGTTTAGATGCAACTTGAATGTGTTTTATTAGAACCATGCGAATGAGTTTATATACAAATAAAATAGACCTCTTTTAGGTTCTGTTACAACAAAGCATATATAAAAAACTAGATTATCAAAACTAAACATTACACGCCCTTTCATGAGTGTGATTTTTATTTTAAATTTACGAAAGACGAGGATATGCAGGTAAAAACTTAGTGGACATAATCTTTAGCCCAAACCGGTGACTTACGGAGACGTGGAGAGCGCCGTAACTAAGGAACCGGAGCTGCTTGGGGGTTTGGTTAGGAACGAGTGCTGGAGGTGTCTCTGAAGCTTTCGCAAGACCGGTTGGTGATTCTGGACCAGTGACTGAACCAGAAGTATGATCAACCGAATGGTAGTCTTCAACAGCAGAACGACCAGGGCGGACGTAAAAGAGATTCCGGGTGTATATTGTTCCTTCGGTAGACTGTATTCCGTACGATCGCTTTAGCGGACCAAACCGGATGATGGTTCCTTATTTCCAACCTTCATTTAGACGTTTTCGAAACCATACTCGGTCGCCTACGTTGAGCTGACTCAGTGGCTTGGAATTCTGATCCCCCTGAGTTCTCTGATTAAGCTGACGAGTTGCCCGTCCCTTGGTTGCTTCTGTGACATCGTAATGTGGAGTCAACTTTCCGGGAAGGGACGGCAACAGAGACCTGAGTCTTCGTCCCATTAACAGTTCGGCAGGTGAGGCCAGGCCATGCGTCGGCGTAATCTAGCAACACAAGGTGCAAATCTTTACCATCCTCTACGGCTTTAAGTAGACTCTTCTTAAGCGTTTGAACGGACCGCTCTACTTGCCCATTGGAACGGGGATAATGAGGAGTCGTGATGTTGTGATGAATACCCCATTGAGCGTGAAATTCCTTCATAGCCACAGAGTCATAAGGTGGACCGCCATCTCTGACGACTTCTTCGGGTATACCAAATCGTGCGTAAATGGTCTTCATGGCCATAATTACTGCAGGAGCGGTGGTACTGTGCAGAAGCTGGACCTCAACAAATTTCGAAAATTAATCAACGACGAGTAGATAGTGTCTCGCTCTGATCTCAAAGAAATCGCAACCAACTTTCTCCCAAGGTCGACTGGGTAGCTAACGACTCAATAGGGGCTCATGCTGATTACTGTTCTGATACACTTGACGGATTTGGCATTGACTGATGGAATCCTCAACGTCCTGGTTCATGGTAGGCCAATAGAAGTATTCCCAGGCTTTGGCCTTTCCTGCTACGATCCCTCTGTGAGCGGAATGAATGACATCCAGGATGTTTTGGCGAGCTTCTTCAGGAACAACAAAGCGCTGACCTCTGCAAAGAAGTCCATTCGAGGACAAGTAGAGTTCATCTCGACAGTGAAAGTACGGCCTCGCTCTGACCTGAGCACTTGTCTTAGTATCTGGCCATCCACTAGAGCAGCGGTTCCAAAAGGGTCACAGGGGTTCCGAGAATTCGCAGCGCGGCCATCTTTGTTTGTGTCAAGAGTCTTTTAAGATATGTAAAAAAATGAGTTGGGGTTCCGCCAGAATTAGGTGGATAATTTAGGGTTCCATAGCAAAAAAGTTGGGAACCGCTGCCCTAGAGACATGGAAAATTACGTCCTGGAGTGCCAAGCTGCGATCTGTCAAGGTCTTCAACTCGTTCCATCTGGTATTAGACGCTGTTACCAACAGACAGACCTGAACTGGCACTGGAATGGACTCTTCCATGAAATGGTTATCGATCAGTTGGGCTCGGGACAATGCGTCAGCAACGAGGAGTTGCTTCCCTGGAACATACGTCAAATGTAAATTATATCTATTGAACTTCAACAATAGTCTCTGAAGTCTCGGAGAAATCGTATCATACGGCTTCAGACTTAACCCCAAAAGCGGCTTATGATCAGTCTGGACTTCAACGGGCACCCCATACGTGTAATAATGGAAATGTTGTAGACCAAATATTACTGCCAGCAACTCTTTTTCAATTTGGGGGTATTTCTGCTGAGTTTTCGATAAAGATGCTGAGCCATAGCCCACTGGACCATCATCTTAAAGCAGAACGGCTACTAGCCCATATTGCCTGACATACACTGATAACAGGACTGGTTGATCAGGATTGAAGAACTTCAGACATGGCGCTTCAGACAAAGCGCCCTTGATTGCGTTGAAATCGGTCTGGACATTTGCGTCCCAGCACCATTATGACGACTGCTTCAACAGTTGACGTAACGAGTGGGTCAACGTCGACAGGTTTGGGGTGAATATTGTGAGATATGTTATCATACCCAAAAATCTTCGAAGACTTCTCTACTCGTTGGCTGGGTATACTTTACGACCGCTTCAATTTTCCCTGGATCTGGCTCCAGACCTTCTTTGGAAACGACATGACCAATATATTTCAACTTTGTCTTGGCCAACTGAACCTTCTGTGGGTTGAATTTTAGATTGACCTCTCTCGCAATGGACAGAGTCCTACGCAGCAATGCACAATGCTCAGCCACGTCTTTGGAACCAAGGGCGATATCATCAAAATAGGGGTTGATTCTTGGCTCGTTCTCTCTGGCGCATTGTTCAGTCCAAATGGTAAGACCAGAAAGCGATATCTCCCCCATGGTGTTGCAAATGTCGTAAGATATGACGACGTTTCATCCAACGGCAGCTGCCAGAAACCATCCTTTGCGACGTAAAGATATTGAAGCCTTGAAGTCCTGTAAACAGTTTATCTGGTTCTGGTATGGGATAGTGCGGTCGCATTATCCCTTCATTCAACCGCCTTGGATCTAAACAGATCCGTATCTTATTCGGCTTCTCTATCACCACCATGTTGTTGACCCATTCTTGTCGACTCTTGTAATGACTTCCAACTCTTCCATTCGTTGCAGCTCGCGCTTTATTTTTTCTTGTTGAGCCAGCGGAATTTTCCTTGGCGCCGAAACATGAGGGTTGGCGTCTTTCTTCATGTGGATCGCCACCACACGCTTCAGATGGCCCATACCTGTAAAGACATCGGAAAGTCAGCAAGGACCCTTTCTGGCGTGTCGACTTCAGCTTGGCAAACGGATGCTGACATTCTGTCTCTTTCAACCAAACCCAGCTGAACGCAGGTATTAGCGCTCAGAACGGGTGTGGCCATCAGGTCTGTCACGATGAAACGGAATGTACCATCTCTCATAGTAGAGTTTGTGGAGCAGGCTAAATGACAGTCCCCAAGTACAGGAACTTCATTTCCATTGAAGTCAAGGACTCTGATTGGTCTTTCGGACAACTGGACAATCTGAAATCTTCAATAGCTCAGATTTCGAATTACATTTATCTGAGCACCCGTGTCTAGCTTGAAATTGACTGTGCATCCATTGACAGATATTTCTTCATACCAAACGTCACTTTGAATCGCTGATCGCACGTACTTATGCTCCGGACCCTTGGTGACATATGTCGACTGAACCGATGTAGACAACGTCATCCATGGGTTGAGAAACGACATCAACTCTCTTATCTTTCGGCGCATGTCGTTTGATCTCTTTAGCATTCTTGCGGCATTTGGAGCTGAAATGGTTTTTAATCCCACAGTTGTGGCAAGTTTAACCATACGCCGGACAGTTGCTCGAAGCGTGACTTAAACCACAATATCCACACATTTTAATTTATCGGGAACTTGCCTTGCTGCGACCTGCTACGACCCTCTTTTTCCGTGTTACGATGTGGACTTCGCTCTTTGGATCGTTCATGGCGATTGCCTGCGCTTTTGATAACTCTGCCGCTTTACAGTCGCTGATAAAATCAGCTAACGTCTTCTTTTTCCGACCGGCTTCCCTGAGAAGTCGTTCTTGTAAAGGTTTGTCTTGCAGCCCATGAACCAACTTATCTTGCAACATCCTCTCCATGACCGGGCCATAGTTGCATTCTTCAATGACCAGTCGCAGTCGAGAGTAAAATTCAGGAAAATGTTCACCTTGCTTCTGCTTGATACCAAGGCAAAAAATGACGCAGAAATCTCATTAGTATATGCATCATACTGTTTGTTGAATTCGTCAAGGATTTGAACCAACGTCACGTCTGTGTCTGGAGACAATGGTTGTAATTTAAACGAACGATATTGCTGCTTCAATTCGTCCCCACAAACGTGTCTGAACAGCGCTGTCTTTGTCGACTCTTCCTCCGTATCGTATTTCAAGGCTGAGATGTAGTCCGTGAAATCCTGTCGCCAAAATCTCCATGCTTCGGCTGGGTTGTTTCCTGCGTTAAACGGCTTAATCCTCGGAATATTACTCGCCATACTGGAAGATTCCTGAGATACCTGAACTAAGCTAAAACTCTGACTTCAGCATAACCTCTTCTAGGCAAAAATACTATACTAGGCGCGACGTTCTTCATAAATCTGACACCATGTTATAACCCTGGCCTAGTGTACCTGAATATAAGAAGGAGAGAGAGCAACAACAAGGTTTAGATGCAACTTGAATGAGTTTATATACAAATAAAATAGTCCTCTTTTAGGTTTTGTTACAACAAAGCATATATAAAAAACTAGATTATCAAAACTAAACATAACAATTTGGACTAAAGACAATCCATGGCAGCATTTGTGGGGGTTTTGGTGAAGAGATTGACAACGTCAAAAGAAACGAGAATATCACCAGTTTCTAAGGTAATTGAATTAAGTTCGTCAATGAAATGGGCGGAGTTTTTAATGTGGTGAGGAGTATTGCCGATGAGATGGTTGAATTTACTGCAAAGCCATTTGGATAGTGGTTGGGTAGGGCATTGACACTCGAAACGATTTGACGTAACGGGACGTCAGGTTTATGAATTTTAGGAAGGGCATACATTTTTGGGAGGGCATAGTAAGTTGGGATTAATATTTTTAAAATTGGAGGGAATAACAAGGCTACCTTTAACGGCGTTTTTAACAGAATCATGCAATCTATTAAGAGGGTTTGATGCTTATTTTGAATAAATGACGGGATCATTAA
This sequence comes from Leiobunum rupestre, assembly GCF_980474605.1. Classification (NCBI taxonomy): domain Eukaryota; kingdom Metazoa; phylum Arthropoda; class Arachnida; order Opiliones; family Sclerosomatidae; genus Leiobunum; species Leiobunum rupestre. The sequence continues at coordinate 38,585,892 of NC_143385.1, read as the reverse complement.
TTATATTACGAATACCTGTTACATATTTGGAGTGATCTAACAAAACAATACTCCCACCTTTGTCGGCTTTTGTTATAACGACTTGGTTTGTTTTACTTAATGTCTTAAGTTCTTTTGCAGCATTGATTTCTTCTTGGGTTATGTTGCAATGAAGACGCGGTATTTTTGAGGAATTCAGAGAGTTTTTAATAAAAGTACGAATCGACGATTTTTGCTCGTAGTCTAGTCCCACTATGCTGCTTTCGACACTACATATGATGGTTTCCACTGAAATTTTTGCTGGAGTAATAGCAAAGCCAAGGCCTCTGTTTAGAAGTTGAGTTTGGGGTTCTGAGAAAACTATTACTGTCAGACTTGTAAAAATCCCTGAAGAAGGAGGAAGAGTTGGTATCAGCTAGACTGAATCCGAAAGTTGGTAGTAATGGCAACTTTTAAATTGGGACTATTTTTTTATAGATTTAAAGTGTATTTATTTATCTCCGTCATTTACATATACGATGATGTTTAGCAGTTTCTGCTATCATTTTTCTATAATAAATCCGCATTTCATTTTTTGATTTCAATTATTTTATTTTATCATGATCGTGTCTATTTCGTTTTCTGGTAAACAACTTTTTTATCCTTTATCTTTATAATCATGTTTTCTACTCGGTGCTCATGATTTCTTTACTCAATATTCTTTGACTTCATTGTCTTGTCTTCTAATCGGTGCTCATGATTTATCATTTGCGTTTCTTATTTCCATCTCATAGTTGTAACAATATCCAATCCATTTTGAAAAAACCAGGTTGGTAAGACTAAATTACATTTTATATTGTAATCTGTTATCGTATAGTATTTTAATGTAATTTTTTTAAACGACTTAAAAACGTAACAGTGGATATGCACATTTAACATGGTTTAAAACGCTAGGAAATAATTCATTTTACATTTGTACCTTTAAATTATTTTTTATTTTTATTCCAATCTATTTTGTACTACTTCAAAATTAATGATGATACGAAATAATTTTTTATCCAAAGTTACGAGGAATTTATTTCCTTTGTTCTTCGAAAAGTTGGATAACGTCTCATTATTCATTTTGTTTCCTTCCACAATGGGCTGTTAACCTTGTAATAAAAAAGGTTCAATAACTAGATTTTGTCATCTGGGAAACGATTAATAGGTGATTCCATAATTAAGGTACTCTTAATCGTTTGTAAATAAGCAAAAACATTTGTGCCACACTACTGATTTTGTTAAGGGCCTTGATTGAGAGTACCAACAGCTTTCCAAAAACCTTTGTTCCTTATTACAGGAAAACAATACGAAAATTTAAACAAACAATATTTTTACGTACTTACTTTTTCTCAATAATGTGGAAACACGCTCTTTATTTCAAAGAAGTAGGAAATGGGAAATTTCACTGGCATTCGATTCTGTACAACGGTTGTAAGTAATCTTAAACATTTTCTGGCCTTACAAAAAAGTGTGAGAACCACTCACATGAATTTATACCAGTGGCGTAGGGAATTGACGTGGGGCCCAGGGTTGAACGCGAAAAAGGGGCCACTACCCTACGTCTTTTTAAAACGCACGCATAAAGCTCAACTTAAACAAGCTAAATTCTAAACGGTTCAGATTTTAGGTAATTTGGTTAGAATTATGACTACAAATTTACCAATTCATAAAATTATGACGCAAAGCCCATACTACGTCACTTGCATATCCCTTTAATAATTATTTAACTTGCTACACGAAAGATACAAAATGTAGTTTTTAAAAATCAATTCTTACCCTCGACTTCACGTGACAGAGTGAATTTAGTTCAGGAAAAGCAGAATATCGCATTGTTTGTCATAGTTTCGAATGGGTCACAACTCATAAAGATTAAATGTCTAGAATAATTTATATACTTCAATTACACTTAAAAACATAATATAGTATAGGTTTAAAAGTTTAGTAACCCGTGAAAATTATTGAATTGAGGATTTGAGGCCAAACGAACTAATATTAGAAATGATTTAAAAAAAACCCTTATTGTCACTTTGATCATTCAGAGCATCTTGAGCTCTCATGCGCAATTTATTTTTAAGAGTAGATTGGACGATACAGTCCGCCAACCGCTATGCGATTAATCAGCAGTGAGATATGTGTAAAGGCCAACGGGGGGATACTTAGGGACTGGGTTGGGACACACGTGGTGGAAGTATTCCGACCACCAGTTGGGGATCGGTAGTCGTTCTCAAATGGCCATCCACAGCGGTATAGGAACCAGGGGGGGGGGGCAAGGGGGACAATGCCCCTCCCTATAATTTTACTGTGAGGGGCAACTAATGTTATTGCTCCCTCCAACGTTTTGGTCAGTTGAAATCTTCGCAAGGCTCAAATTATGATTTTAAAAGCATATAAAGCTTATAGAACCTTAACTGTGTTTAAATTTCAGTCTTTTCCCGCCAATGTTTATAGTAGAAAAATGTACAAATGCATTCGGAGAAGCTACACTCCATTAAAAATTCAAAACCATTCTCCAGACCCCTTTTGGTTCCACTTTGCCCCCTCCAACTTCTAGAACGTTCCTACGCCCATAGCCATCCCCAAACTCTGCCTCCCAGACGCTTGGAATTAAAGGAGTACGCCACTGCACCCGGCCTCGGGCGCAATTAACCTCATTAGGAGTGTAGGTGAAGCAGTGGCGATGGAAATCGGATGCCTGGTAAACCCATTGAGCTGGGAATATTAATCAAGAGCCACAAGTCTCGTCATTATAGGGCAGACGGCACATTCGTAATTTTCAAAACTCAATGGCTAAACCTACTGCTTTGAAATTCATAGGCCGCTGAAGCCATTTATATTTTAATTATAAGCTTTTATTTTAGATGAAATTATGGAATGGTTGAAATAATTATTTTTGCCACCCGCAGTGATTCCCACGCGGGCCACCTCTTCTTGTTCGCTATCGCGATGCGGCCCCCAAAAGGTCGGGGCCCTGGGAAACCTCGTGTACGCTACGCCACTGGTTACTACTTTGAAAACTATTTATTCAAATACAGATAGAACAAAAGATACAAGGTATAATAATTCCAAGCGTTGCAACAATCATCAGCAAATTTTGCAACAGAGGCACTCACAATTGTCAGTTGCGTTACTAGGGCCCGGCAACGCGACAACTACGGATAATTAAATGTTTAAGAAGTAGGGGATGCTAAATGACTACGAAATATTACTGGGACAATGATTAAGCAACCAAAAATAAAATAATTATTGCTTGACTATTTTAATCCTCATGTCCAAATTTCATTAAAATTAACCCCGACAGTACTACTTAACAAACTATATTTATGTTTCAAGGGAAAGAAACTTTAAAGTAATAATAGGTTTTTTAATTACCTTCACCTCTGTGTTTAAAAAAACCCTCTACGCAATTGGGCCGGGTGAATGCACTCGGGATGTACCCGAGAGGAACGTTTTCCGAACATTTCTTTAAAAGCTTAATATTTTTTTATGAATTATTCAGGTTGACTTGAGGACAAACAAGTTTCGTTAAATAAAAAAAAGTGGGTGCGTCTTGTAAATTAAAGAAACTTTTTTAGAAATGCGTTCCAGAGACATTTTAACGAAACAAAAAGTTTTGGTATTTAATGGAAGCTCAACGAGAACTCAGATGCGTTCGTAAGCGAAAATAATGGAAAATGGTGCCGGATTTTCTTCGAGTTAATGTGATAAACAAAGGTGTAAACAATATTGAAACAGATGTCCCACTTAAAATAATGTATCGTTAGTTAGAGCTCGGCGAAACAGATAAATTAACCGCTAAAATTTCGATTAACCATAAAAATTACGATTAACTGTTTATTCATGGATTTTATCCAGACTAAAAAGCAATTTAACATGTAAAAATAATAGATTTTTTCGGATAATTTGTGGATAAATGTGTGTTTTGGATAAAAATAAATAAAGTGATTAATTCTTATCCAAACGTATTGCATTATAAAAATTATTACAGATTATGCTGTATTTGTTTGGAAAAACGGCAAATTGTTATTGACACAGAGCTGTCAAGCTGAATGTTTGTCGAATCATTCAAAACATCATCAGTCAAATTACTTTTTGTATTACATATGGATTTTTTACAATTGCTCCACTAGAATTCAAATGATTTCAATTCCTAAAATATATGTATTTATTTATTATTGTATTTATCATTTACAGAAAAACGGGGACACATTCTCCTTTGGGTATGAGATCAAATGATAAAAAAAACTCCCAAATATACTTAATACAATGTTTGCTTTTAGGTAAAAAAGTTACAGGAAGGCGATAACCACCTTTAAAATAACCAAAAAAAATTAAAATCATTGGTATTGTCCAAATGACTCGAAAATAAAAGCGAGGAAATATTTAGCATTTCTCTCTCTCTTTGGGTTACCATTTCGTTAAGAATATTTTCTAAAAGCCCATTAAATCGATCTTGATCATTTACAACAGACTGGGCAGCCTGGTCTTATGTTTCGGCATAGCTTGTAGCAATAGGCTTCTTTTGACCTAATGAAATTTCAATGACATTATGATACCCTCTACTATTATTTTTAGAAATATTTTATGACGTCTCTGATGCCAAAATGAGGACCACTACTACCTACGCTCGGTGGGATATTCATAGGAGTAACTTAAAAACAGCCCGCACTTGGTGAACCAATAAAAACATTACTTGAACTGGCTGGTGGTATGTGACTACTGCTAGCGATTGTAGAAGGTACGTGTGTTTTTATTGTTTCAAAATGTTATGCGTATTTAACAATTATAATTTTATATTTTAAGTAAATGAAGTACAAATTTATGTATAAGTTTCTTCAATGCTGTAGTATCAATTCGATTGTCAACACCTGCTATACCATTAATCAATTTCACCAGCCTATTCTCCAGTGTTGTCAGCTCATCGTCAGGGACCGGAACACCTCCATTCGCTTTTCTAATAATAATAATAATAATAATAGTAATAAATTTATTCATATCTACAAATGATTGTACAAAAGTAGTGAAGCGACCCAACTCGATAATCTACTTTTCAGCCGGATGCGTAAAGTAATACAGGACATGAAACACAAGAGAAAAACAATTTCAAAATATGAAGCAAAACAAGAAAAACACGACAGAAACTCGTTTTTAGTTTATAAGAAAAGAGAAAAAAATATTCACGCGTTTGACAAATTGGTTAGCTAGGGTTTTCAATTCCGTATGTATTTAGATAAATAAATGTTTTGATACCTCTATGAAAGACCGAATTAAGTTTCAGCGATGTACACTCTGTTTAAATAGTCTTCGACATATGAAATTTTAGCCCTCTTTTTAATTCAGCTAGAAAACTATAATAGATAGGTGGATGATGGCTAAATGCTCCCTTTTTCATGTCCTGTATTACTTTACGCATCCGGCTGAAAAGTCGATAAGTTGGCAAGCCAAAATATACCTCTCCTCGGAATAAATGTCCCTAGTTGTATTGATTTATCGAGATGACCCTTAAAGATATATCTCCACAATTCAGAGTTATTTACTGAAAACGTAATCCCGGTATAAAATTTTAATTATAATAAAAATAATTGAGACGAAACAACAGAGTTGAATTTATTAAGAATATTATAAATTAAGTAGTTACAACAGCGAGTAAAATAACTCAATCATCAGGCTTCAGAGCAAAAATAACCAATACAAATATTTAATACTAACCCAATCGTTCAGTTTTCAAAGAAAAAATAACCGGAAGAAAAATATAACGCAATCAAGCATCAAATTCCTGCAAAAATTAAGAAACCAAACAATAGGAAATGTAATTATAGCAAGAAGTGCGACACCTTACCATTAACAAACAGGAATTTTCGGCGTTATTATACTGAAACCGGATAAGCTAAAGAACACGACGTACACACTTTAACGTTTTCGTGGAAAAAAAATAACTAAAAAAACAAAAGGTAAAAATATAGGATCAAAGAATAGACAAAAAAAAACAACATTATCTCGTTCTGTAAAAATAACATACGACCCTTCCTTTGCCTAAAACCCAGATACATATTATATTAAAACAAGAATCGAAACACACTTTACCTTTAAAAATACCCAGCTTACAAAGCACAAAAAAGCCACTTGACTGAATATTGAAGGCTCAACGACAGCTCGTATATTAATTATACGTCAAACCAACGAAACCGCATTAATCAAACTATATCACACATTTTAAGCCGATATGAAAACCCTTAAAACCAATAACGAATTCACGACGAAGTTAATCAAACCGGATAAAATCGAACACGACGGTTCCTCAACAAATTAATTATTTCCGGAAAAAAAGTAAATACGTTTAAAAAAAGAAAAAATTACGGCAAAGAAAAAACTAAACCAACAATACCAATAGAAAATCGTTATCTCGAGAAGACCCTTTCTTTGCCGGCACTTATTACAATCAAATAAAAAAGCTGTATATAACCAAATAATAGTGTATAAAAAATACACCTAATGATGATTTATGGGTTACGAAAACGTCGTTGAATAAATTGTCTATTTTTATCATAAGCACATGGATATCAAAGACTTGTTATATAGTGTAACAGATATCAATGACTCAGCGACAGAATATTAAAGTCATAAAACCGCGCTCCAAGTTCAATTTCCGACCGATTAAATATTGCTAATTAAAATAAAAAAACTGATTTAAATATCCTTTAAAGTAATTAGAATAAAAAACTTATCTTAAAAAATAGTTATAAAATTATAAATTTAATTCATAAATATTTAAAATGTTATAAAAAAAAGTAATAAAATTATAAATTTAATTCATAAATATTTAAAATGTTATAAAAAAATAGTAATAAAATTATAAATTTAATTCATAAGTATTTAAAATGTTATAAAAAAAATAGTAATAAAATTATAAATTTAATATAAATGTAATTCATAAATATTTAAAACTTTATAAAATAAATTTACGTTAATAACTTTATAACAGCGTAAAGGACTTTCGCCAAATCTGTTATTAAAAAACACCGTAGCTTAGCAAGCTTCGGTGGCTCAGTTGTTAGAGTAAATCTATGGCACGCAGCAGACACGGGTTCGGATCCCGTCCGGAGTCCACAAATAATAAAAAGACGTATACCGTGAACGTTTGGTGGAAACCCTGCCATCTGGATGTTAAGACGTTTAACGTAACCCTTAGCGCTCGGTCCATGACAAACACGGCACGCACAATTATAAAGACGAAGGGAAAATTATACAATACCCAATGACGAAAAGAGGGGTTTTTGGAAAAAACCTTTTCCCTAATTCCAAGAAACTGCGAACACAGCGATTTCAAAAAACTGCGTACGCAGTGATTTCAATTTGCATCCAAATGCGTACGCGTTCGCAGCCCAGACACACAGACAGACACGGTGATTGTAAAACCCCTCCAAGGGTACAAAGTCCCCTCGGAGATGTAAAAATAGACGTTTTAAGGTAGCCGTAGTTAGGGATTTAAAAATAAATATGAGATCACTTAGTCCAAATTTCTTTAAAAGTTTAGAAGATCTAGCTCTTCAAAAATAGGTTCAGAATGAGCATAGTAAGGTTTATTACTGATTAGTAACGCTAAAAGGAACTACCTATGGACTGCAATGCAAAGGATGAAAAAGTTAGCTAAAACGTAGATTAGTTCATTATGAAAAGAGATAAAAAAGCTAAACCCTAAACAAATTTGAAGAAATTAAAAAAACAAATAGCTCGTACCAAATAGATCTTCGAGTGAAAAACTAAATAAAATAAAATAGCCAGAATTTCCAACTGTAGACCGGTTTCGACTTATTTGGGACTCGTCAGTATCGTGCGGGAAAGCTGGCTTGCGACTATTTCACCGAAAAGATAAACTATGCCTAAAAATTAAAAAATTTCAAAACGAGTTGCGTAGCAACGGAAAGCCGAATACGGAGAGAGTGGTGGAGAATAGTATCTACGAAATGTAACGTTAAAAGGAACCATTTATGGACTGCAATGCAAAGGATGAAAAAAATAGCGAAAAAGTAGATAAGTCCTTTATGAAAAGGGATAAAAAAGCTAAACCCTTAATCATTTTGAAGACATTTAAAATCTTACAAATAGCTCGTACCGATACGTCTTCGAGCAAACAAAATGACTGATTGTGCTTATGTCTCTTTTTGTAGAATAAGTAATTGTTGTTAATTAAAATCAGATGTATTTCCCCATAGAAATAAACAATAAGTTAGATGCGACATGGTAATAGAAAAATATAGCTGCCTTAGGATCAATTTGCCAAATATTTGCTTGTAACCATACAGAGAGTGTATGCTTAAGGACACCTTCTTGGCTATCTCATCAACATGGTCGGACCATTTCAGTTCGGGGTCAAAATGAAAACCCAGATATTTATAGCTCTTCACTTCGTCTAGGCCCCCTACTTTAATAATATCTGTGTGTATTCGGTTCTTATTTGTATTGCAAAAAATCATAAAGACGCTTTTTGTTCTAGGTAGTTATTTTTAAGCCAAGTACATATTTTATCAAGTAGCCTATTAGATTCCATAATAATATGGTCCAAGTTTTTACCCCCTTTAAGAATGTGTCATCCGCATAGAGAGTCATATCGCATGTTTATGTTGTAGAGGTATTTTTAATAATTCTTTAACAACACGGATAAGCCTATTCGGTTCGTAAAGGTGGGCATTAGGCCCAATAGGACGGGTAAATAAGCGACTTTGCTTATGGGCATGTTAAGCGAACATGCAGGCGAGTCCCGAAACAAATTATATCGCAAGGATCGAGAGTTACACGCTCGAAAAAGTTCAAGAATTGACAATTTAACAGATATATTCAATAGAGCTATGGACTCTTCTGATCCAATTGTCTCCAACTATTCATTACAAAAGAGGCTAGAAAAACGAAGCGCCATTCAACTTCCGAAAGCCGCGCTAGAATTACTTAAAGAACCCGACGAACCGCCATTTTCAAACAATGTATTTTCTTCAAACGAATCAACTGATATCTCTGACGAGGAACAATTCCTTGAAGACTTCACTAGAAACACATTGAATAATATTCTATTAGAAATAGAAGATGAAATGGAACTCGATAATTAAGAATATATATGCAAATAAGGCGTTAAGCTTGTTTTCCACTGGCGCGCGCAACGACGCGTTTCTCAGCTTTGAAACGTTCAAACGTTTTTACGCGCGTTAAGAAAATAACATTATGACGCGCGCTAGTGGAAAACAAGCATTAGTCTTACTCTTTACATTGTAACATGGAAAAATAAAACTGAATAAAGCCAGGTACACGAATGAAACATTTTGTTTCAAAAAACTAACTTATTTTTTTTTCAGCCAAAGCTAGCCCAAAAATTTGGCGGTTTTTCGGCTATTTTAGAAATATTCTTTTTAAATTTCAAACGAATTTTTCTTTCAAATGCGCGGAGATCAACGCGTGAAAGTAATTACAACGTAATGTTGGGGTATTTTACTAGGAGACGTCGTTAAACTTTTGAAAAGGTACCCGCGGGTTTTTGAGAAAAACCTCTACCAACATGGACGAAAATGGGGTTTTTCACTTTTCTTACGGTGGCGGCAACAAATTGGGCAGTGCAAAAATTCTGAAAATTTTAAAAATGATTAGCCCGATGGCAAACTACAGATTGTGATAAGTGTTGTTGCGATATTCCGCCAGGGGGGGCTAGTTTCGCCGCCAGGGGTCGCAGAGAATAGAAATTTCGGTGGGTGAAATCTGATTTTACGCTGATTCATAATATCCAAAAAGTTTTTTTAAATATTGTATGGGGAATTTTAGCCGTTTTTTGGGCGTTTCGGAACATAGTGCATGGGCGGTAATAAAAAACGAGTGCTTTAGGAGCGGTAACAATTAGCACCCCGCTTAGTGGGTGCGGAAATAGTTCAGATTAACCTTACACCTAACAATGGCGCCAATAACCAGCGGGTACCAACGCTCCGTACCATGGAGCGAAGGTTTAAAGTTTTAAAGGAGAACGGAAAACCGACACTCCTAACAATAAAACTGATACTTATAGTTCAATCCTGCTGGTAGTGCGAGGGGCAGCTGGCGAAACATCTCAGAGTGACGTCGATGGTGTTCGCGTGTTGCGGGAAGACAGGTCCGGTGACCAGCGGTCGCGGCGCGATGGCCGACGAGTACGCGGAACTTTTCGCGGTTCACGTTAGTTTTAGGTGATTAATCGGGCCACGCAAATAGAGGCCGAAATACCATAACTGGAATTTTGCTTAATCACTTCGGTGATTCCGGAGCTTCGTTCAAGTTCTGCTTTCGCTGATGGAGCTCGATCCGAGAAGTGTACTTTCCTTATCTCTATTATAGATTGACATTACTGGGGCAAGAGGTAAAAACCCAATAACGCACACTTTCACTGACGGGTCCATCGTTCCAAGCATCTCTTTATCACCATCCATTGTAAAAACCAAAACCATATTTTAAGCGAACATTTGATACAATGCTTGATATTTTTAAGGTTTGGCAACTTTCATATTTCGAATTCTTGGAAATAGGAGGAAACTGGGGATTAGTGAAGACGGTACCCAAGGTGGCGAAATAACCGCTAGTTCTCTAGAAAGAAGCGTGAAAAACAAGCTGACACGCGGGGAAAGGCCTGGCCAAAAACCCAACCCCGCTAGAACGGATATTGACCATGATAATAGGAGCCCTCTTTCCCGCGGGGCAATGCGACCAGCGCAAATTCCAACTACATCATCAACAAAATATTTTTATAGGATATTATATTTTAGGGAGATTCTTCAATATAATATTTATAGGGATATGTCATTAATAAACGAATGGAATAACAGGGGAACAGAATGGAAGATAAAGAACCTTCAACTCTGGTTTGCGCGGTTCTGGTTGATAAGTAGGAAAAAACCCATTTTAGACTAGAAACTCTAATACCGATTTTCTTCAGTTTAGCTAATAGTCGGTTATGTTTGAATGCTTTCTTTAATTCCAAGAAGGTGCCCATTGCATAAGATCCTTCATCCATCCAGTCAATTATTTTTATAGACCTTAGCCTAGTGCTGGCTCCACCCCTTTTCCCTCTCTGAAACCAAATTGATTTGGCGATAGTATTTTATATTTTTCACAACTGTGGAAAATGTTTCAGAAGACAAATAATAGAGAGATTCGTCGAAAACAGTTTGGGTCATTGCTATCTCCCTTTTTATGTATAGGCCCTATGATTGCTTTTTTCAGAAGGTCTGGATAGATTCCCTTCGTTTATTAAATATTTTAAGACTTTAGTTATATATTTTCCTATAGTTCTAATAATTTTGGGGAGACCTAGTCAAAGCCTGACGCTGAATTTAGTTTTAAATTATTAATAATATCAAGGATCTATTTGATCTTCGATATTTGGGATTAAAGAAATTGTTAAATTCATCGGGGGTGGTATAAGTTTTGTAATGTTTTTATTTTTCTTCCTAAAACGTTGTTTATTAACTTCCAGCTTCGTTTAGCGTCATTCTGACACCTATTTAACGCATCTTTATAAAAATTAATTCTTGTGTCATGTGGTTGATTGTTTAATTTATTACGAAGTTCTTTATAGTTTTTTTAAATTTTCGAACTTAGGTTTCCGTTCCGATAGTTTCGGCAGTTTGTTTTTCAGTTTTATTAGGTCACTTTTGATCCAGGAGTGAGAGTCCGAATCTTGCAACTTCATAACGGGAAAGGCTCGAGTGTATAGGATGGTAAAAGTGATAGGCAAGTGATCTGTTACATCTACATGTATATTACTCAATAGACTTACATCGACATTAAAATTAGAGTAACAATGGTCAATAATGGTACTACTAGTTTTCTTTCTCTGGAAAGTTCATTGATTTTTTGATCAAGCCCGTAGCTCAAAAAGATATCTATTAGTCGTGCGTTATTTTCATTATCTTGAGAGAGGCTTAAGTTAAAATCACGAACCACAATTTTTTTTCTATTTGGACCACCCATCGAACTTAGAACCTTTTCAACTTCATATAGAAAATCAGTGGCGTTTCCCTCTGGTCTGTAAATGACGGATATAACGTAATCCTTGACTTTAATAGTATACGTTTCGCACCTTGGTTTGATGATGCAACCTTCATTTATGACTTGAAATCTTAAATTATTTTGATATAAAACCGCCACCGGAGCGACCTACATGTGGGCGACAGGTTCCAACGAAGGTATAATTGTCGTATTAGTCCGAGCTGTCTAATTGGAACCAGGTTTCCGTAAGCGCAAATATGTCTGGAATATATTGTAGTTGAGAATAACAGCTAATTATCAATCTTGAGAGGTTACGGCAAGGACTGGATATGTTGCTACATTTTAATGTCGTCATTTAATTTATAGACAAACAAAAATGATACCAGGTTTCTTATAGTTCATTTTTAGGAGGTTACCTGATTATCATTTTAGTGAAACCAATTCTTATGGAATTTGTACTGTTTGGTTTTAGCGAATTATCTCAGCTTGTATCGTGCATAGTTCTGATTCGGCGTATAGTCATGTTCAATATAAATTTGTGTACCTTTAAGTTTGGTGTTTGATTGTAGAATTTTCATTTTGGTGTAATAGGTATCCGCACAATACACAACGTTTCGGTTTTTACCAGCAGAATATGGGTCCTTACGATACGCCTGACTAGGTAGTACAGTAATTTCTATACCTACCTAATGATATCTTAGGCCGGTGTCTTTACTAAGGTGCTTTAGTCAGACATTTGTAGGTGATTTCTTTTGTCCTCTTACCAACGGGTGGCACTTCTTTCGCCATCTCTTTCCACGCTTTTTCTACGTTTTCGTAAGCTTTCAACTTTGTTGGCCAAACCCATTCTAGTTTCAAGCCAAACAACAATTGCTTTATGATTCCTTTCATTCAACCTGGGTTAAATGTCTTGGTCATTTGCTCTGCTTTTTCGGTTTCCCCATATTTAAAACAGTTTCGCGTTTATGAATAATACAGGGTGTCTTAATTTGATCGGCCAACGCATTTTTCTCAAAACCTTTACCTTCTTATGTTGGATTTTTGGTAACCGGTTCATTACCACGCCAGAATAACCATATGTGGAGCGATGTAAATCCGCAATGGGGTTTTCCACATCACAATCAAGTACAATTCCGCTTAAACGTCTGGGCAGGTCTATTAGGAGATCGCGTCATTGAGCCATTTGTTCTTCCGAATCGGCTTAATGGGGTGAGCTACTTGGCATTTCTACGAAATGAAGTAGCAGAAGCATTGGATGATGTCCCTTTAGTCGACCTGCCTCGCCTTTGGTTCTTGCATTACAGTACTACATGTGGTGCAATACCTTAACACCTAGATCCCTAAGCGTTGGATTGGGAAGAATGGCCTTCTGGGTCCCCAGATTTGACACGGCTGGAATTTTACCTGTGGAGATTAGTCAAGGAGGAAGTATACAAGACGCCATTCACTAGCTGAGACTACCTTTGCCCGATAATCATTGCAGCGTTCCAACTCGTTATTCCAGATATGGTCCGTAGTTCGTTCCAGAATATGCTTTATCGCGTACGGATTCTTATGGCAGCGGACGGTGGCATTATTGACCCATATTTGTAAAAAACTTTCTGTAATTCCTTATTATAATAACTGCACTTGTTCTAACACTTAGTTTGTAAAAATAAAACAATGATTTAGCTCAAAACATGTTCATTTTTCACAGACAATCAGTACAATAACATGAGGCGTAAAAAATATTTGGGTAGTACCAACTTGTAATTTTTCATGACCTATTGTTTCAGTGACAAAATGTACGATTTTGACTATACCAACTCCATTAAAGGTTTTGGAGTATGCTCTTCAACTTATTTACAAATAACAACGATCTCCACCGTGAGAGTAAATAATGAAAATTTCACTTTTCTAGAAGGTATAGTTTTTGAGAAAAATGCCTGGGCTGAACAAATGAAGACACCTAATATTGTATATTAAATAACTGATAAATAGCTGAGATTACGAAGTTGAAAATAGCCGCTGTTTACAAGAAAGAAATAACAGACAACTTTAAGGCTTAATTAACTGAGCGATTGGCGAAATTTTTCGAATTCTCCTTAAAATGTCTCTCGAACGCGTTTTGCCGAATTCGTTAAATCGTTTCCGTTAAATTAGGAGTTCGTTATTTTAATATTAAACATATTAATAAAATGAAACATATGTGGAATAACTTTACGTCGTTGGAGTTTACAAGCTGTTAGGAAATTTTCATTTTAATAAGAAATGATATTAATATTATTTTGAAATGTACAGTTTCATTTAAAGATTTCAATTTTGTTTTTATGCCACAATAAGTAGTGCTCGGAATTCGTGTAATTTTTATCCATTAGATAAGGTCTATTTAAATATTCATGGGTTTATCCATTTTTATGAAAATATACCTTTTTATTATCTACCAAATCAGATAAAAGAAAAATTATATCGAAACGTGTAATTTTATACGTTTCACCTCTGACCCCTCTTATCTATAAAACGTTCAAATAATATAAATAAAGTGTCGAGTATGTTCATAATTCCATTATCCATGGATAAATCTAAATGAACATCGACTAAGCTTATCTAATTAGGAGGTCTATCTTTAAAAAAATATTGCTCGTTGGATAAATTATCCTATAAATAAAGTAGACATATCCTGTCAGTTAAAAATAAAAAACTTTATCTAATTCGTTTTCGTAATGTGTACTTTGATTTTTCAAATGAAAATTGAATCGGTTAATCTATTTGTTTTATCCGATTATTTGGATAAATACCCAGAGACGTTTCACGGTATTGGATTATTGCCTGGCTAATACCATATTGAAGTAGATCCAACGGTGCTCTACGTACAACATACACCACGCAGAGTCCCGTTGCACTAATGGAGCCATTAAAAGCGAAACTTCACGAAATGGAAAAACAACAAATTATTCAACGGGTAACACGACCGACTAATTGCATTAGCTCTTTGCTTATACTACATCAGAAAAACAAGATAAGACTCTGCATCGATCCAAAGTATCTAAATAAAGCTATAAAATTTCCAAAATATCAGTTATCGACTATAGATAGTGTACTCCATTAAATAGGAAAAGCCAAAGTATTCACAGTATTGGATGCCAAACAAGGATTTTATAAGCTCAAATTGTCAGAGGGATATACCGATAATGTCGGCTGCCATTCGGTATCTCGTCCGCACCAGAGGAGTTACAAAGAAGGCTGTTGGAATTGCTAGATGGTCTAAAGGGAGTCGAGGACAATGCTGATGACATCCTGGTATACGGCTGTGGGGATACACTTGAAGATGCCATGACTGATCATAACCAAAATTTAGAATCTTTATTGAAAAGAGCACAGAAAATCAATTTAAAATTTAATAGAACCAAGGTGCGTGTGGCGCAGGAGGAGGTTTTGTACATGGGACACAAAATATCAACGCACGGTTTGGCGCCGGACCCTGCTAACTGATCTTTTCACATAATCAAAGATATACAGGGTGTTACGGTTAAGAGTACCTATGCATTCTGAAATGTGAATCGGGGCACCGACGGGGCGCGGGCAGTTCCATACTGGGCTATTTGACCATCAAAACGACCAAATAAACGTATATTTGAACATTTCCTTGACTTTATGACTGAAAAATTGTTTAAAGGTCCATTTACTTGGTTACACAATTTGTTAAATACTTGGCTTTAAGGCCATCTATATTAAAGTTAGAAGCGTAGCACTTTGAAAATGCGTTATTCGAATGAGAAAAATAGTGCTGCTGAAATTATACTCCTTGCATAGTTGCAACTTACCAAACACGTTTTTACCAAGGCTTAGTGTGTTATTTAATATTATAATTCCGACACCACATTGTATGATCTTCCCCAACGTGACCATAATTAACATTTTTCTATTAAAAATAAAGAATTTAACATTAATTATATTAAATCAAAAGAGCTCATTATTGAAAATAGAAATAAAGTAAGTGAAACAATTTTGCACCAGCTTACGTGTTAAGGAAATGCGTGGTAGTTTAACTACCCTTTCACTTGAAATTAATTTAAACAATATCTAATACACTATTTTGCTGTTAAAAATAAACTGAAATAAACTGAAATAGTTTGTTCAGAAATTGATATTAGTGTTTAACTAAAAGAAATAGCGTTTAACAAAACATTGTCTTATATATGTTAAAAATAATATCATGTTTCTTAAATATTTTTATTATTAGTAAAAATCTCATTGTATGCCATTTCATATTCTGATAAGTTTACGTTTCACGGATATTTAAAATATCAATCTGTCAAAACCCGTATAATACATAGAAACGTAGAATTTCTTAGTGCCGAAAATTCTCGATAGGGGTAGCCATTATCACGTTACAACGTGGTTCTTGTTACGGAACTAATGACAATAAGGTATAAACTTGGCTTATCTTTGATAAAAACGTCTCTTATTCCAAAGAACTTGTATATTTATCGAGAATGTACTTGCCCTTTTAGATATTTTGGAGGAAAAGGCCCTCAGAAATTTATGCTTATTTACTTAAATATTCCATTTCAATCTATCCCTAACCTAAGCAGTGTTTATCCTTGATATTTAAATATAGCATATGATGTTTTTTATATTGACAACATTCAGATTAATCAGAAGCGATGATATAAGAAAAACCTTTTATTGGAATATCCATTTCAGAAGATCAACGCCCGTGAATGAATTAGACTAAATTTGGAATGATGTAATGAATAAGGGAATTGTACATAGCATAAAACTGAATTGTAGGAAGATACAAGGTTATATCAAATTAATGTGAAAAAATGGATGGAAGGTGCGGAATAAGTAAACGTTATCTGAAACACTTAACTTGGAAGAAAATCAAAATAGGGCTGATATTGTTTCTACCCTCAGAACACACATTTCAAAATTTTATATACGGAGATCCCCCAGAAATCGAGAACAGTTTATGAATAGACTCGGTTCGAGTAAAAAGTACGTGTTTGTCTCCTTTGAATATATTCCAAATGGGTCGAAACAAATATATTCAGTGTCCAAGTTGCGAGAAACGAATACGTAGCTATAGATTAATAACCCATAAATGTAAACGTACATCGTGTACAACGTGCAATAAATCGTTTAAATCACAACTGAGTCGACATATTAGACGTTGCAGTCTAAACCCTCACAAAGTAAACTTAGGCAAAGTAGAAGCGGAAATTGATAAACAACGAGTCCGCGCAGAAGCCGTTGCTCGATCTGGACTACCATCGCATCTCTTTGGAAATTTGACAAGCGCTTGGGTGGAACAAATGAAAACCCCTAAACGAATAAACAAAGATATAGAACTAAGACCATGGCAGAAAAGTTTATTGGAACATTTAATTCTCTCAGTCAGAAAAATAATATTTGTAATAGGGAAGGATGGAAATGAAGTAAAATCGTGGATGTTAAATTACTTGAAATCCCGTAACCCCAATTTTACACATTGTCAGCAAGTGACAGTTTCGGGGAGTGAAATGCTTTTTCAATTGAAAAAAGTTTGCTCTGGTGCGAACCACTTTTTCTTTAACACCTTGAGAAGTACAAAAATATGCGACGAACACTTGGCAGTATTTGAAAGTTTAAAAGAAGATGAAATTGTTAGTACGAAATATAATTGTGTGAGTATAAATATTAGTACTCCAAATGTAGTTTGTGTATTTGGAAATTATATGCCTGAA
The DNA here is from genome assembly GCF_980474605.1 of Leiobunum rupestre. NCBI lineage: Eukaryota > Metazoa > Arthropoda > Arachnida > Opiliones > Sclerosomatidae > Leiobunum > Leiobunum rupestre. The sequence continues at coordinate 38,568,190 of NC_143385.1, read as the reverse complement.
TCTTCCGGTTTAAGTTCTGATAGAATTGTACGATTTCATATAAAAAATAATTATTTATGTACATATTAATTATCAAATATGTATAGTAGAAATGTTAATATAAAATTTGCATAATTGAGGACGTGTGAATATAAAAATAGTAAACTTAAAGTTGTTTTTGTTTAATTCCCGATTTTTTTTAGGTATATGTTCATATTATAGCCGTCCTCAGGTTATCTATATAAAAACAAATGGTTGTATAAAAAATGATAAGAAAGAAAAATAAAATTGTTGATTTAAAACAGAAAAGGGATGTCTGTCAAATGTTTGAGTTTTCTTAAATTTATATCATATACATTTCTACATGGTTTTATTTCATTGTAATAAAGTCTCTAACACTTATGAATAGATAATTGTAGAAATTTAGTCTTAGTAAATAACACTTTGCCTGTTTCTTAGGCCCGAGATTTGCTTTTAAAACATCAATGCAATTAAGTTAAAAAATATAAAACACAATGCATCTAATTTAATTATTTTTAACTGAATTGAAAACCTTGATATATTTTTTTAAACTGTGTTTTTATCGAGGATGTACTAGCTCTATTAGATATTTTGGAGGAAGGACGAACTAAAATTAATGCTTGTTTACGAAATTAATTAGCGTATTTTAAAAAACATTTATTCTTAACAAATGCATTCATGTTAGGATATGATTTATGGAGAATGTACTTTCATGGGTTAGGCTTAGAAATTTAGTCTTAGCTATTTACACTTTACAGGTTTTTAGGTCTAGCTTTAATTTTTTGCGTATTGAAAAATTTATTAATGAAAAATAAAATAATAATGATCAGCTAGGCTAATACCCAAGGCACCACCCTAGGCCTAAGTCATCGAGCGACTTTTAAAGCCTTTCAATTCAGGTGGCCGGGTTACAATGCGTAGGAGGGTGGTGGCAAGCCCCGCAAGCCCCGCGAGCCAACAGCTCCCTACACTAACTATTACCGTTAACATAAACAAGTTTTTATGGAAGGGGAAACCGAAGATCCCGGGGGGAAAACCCCTTAAACCAGTGGGGAGAGAACTTGCAAACTCAGCGCAGAAGGAGTTGTTCCGAGTTTTTGGCGTATTATAAGTAAAATTTTAGTCTTAACAAAGTCCACCAGTTAGGAAATGGTTTATGGATAGGAAAATATTTATAAATACTAAAGACAGAAGCAGAAACTAGGATATCAGAGGAAAAAGAACCAATGATATCGAAAATAATAATAATAATAATAAAGCCTTTAAATACGTTTTGCGTTCTTTATTGCATACTATTACCATATTTTAGTTTGGGCTTACTGTATTTAGAACCATCCAAATTAATTAATATTTTCATGTCTTTTTGATGAAACACTTCTACAGGCGCAAATAGGACTAAAATAGATTAACGTACTTAAAATGAACTGGTAAAAAACCAGTAAGCATCGATTATATTTCCGAATTAATTAATATTTTCATACAATAAACTATAAATTGGCTTATCTTTGATAAAAAACCGTCTCTTATTCCCAAGAACTGGTTTATTTTTCGAGAATGTGCTAGCGCGATTAGATCTAATGGTAGTAAGACGCCCTAACATTTATGCATAGGGGCTCGTGACGTACCGATTCTCACGTGACTCATTCATTTTTCCGCACGCGCGCGCGTACCATTGATACGATAACTGAACTTTGACTTAGCGAGATCTTTGTTTTATTTGACGCTACAATCGGAAAGGTTTGAGTAGAAATTCTGTCTTGTCCCATGCTACATTTTCAGCCGTTTGGAGCGTTCATTGTACATACAAAGTAAGAATTTTTCATGAATATTTATTGTATTAGACAGTATTTGAACTTTAAGGCATATTTAGGCTTACCAGGTAGGAATCTGAATTAGAGTTAAAAAATGAATTTTAGTATTCTGCTTTTTTTAGGCCAAGATTACCGTAGAAAGTAATTTACTATTTTGTTTTTGTTGTAGACTATATATTTTAGACAATTAAGTTATTGAAAAAGCGTTTAAAATGAGAATGGTATTTTGAAAACGTTTCTACCGTAAAATTGTAACTTTTTTCACTGTAGTTCGCAAAATGGTATTAATAGTATACTAATTTAATGTAAATTTCTATTAATTGTATTTTTTCTAGGATATGATTGCATCAAAAGCTCTCGAGAGGAATCTACAATGGGATTTTTTCAAGTGGGTTAATTATGTGACGTCAAACAATAGGCCATTCTTATTTAAGGGGTCAGCGCGATATCCTATGGCTAAAATTAATACAGCCAAGCGCAGGAGAATCAATAGTCTGGTCGCTTATATTTTAAGACTTTATTTTAAGCGATTTTTATGCCCAAGATTCAGTATTGTGGATCCCTAGCGGGATTATACTAACTGTCAACAATTATTGTCTGGCAGTACTACAATTAATATAATGTATCAGCGAGAAACGTATTAGAATCCCGTCATTTAACGAAAGTTAGTCGACTGTAGATACGAACCTTCGTACTGTAATGAATTAGTGCATAATTTTAGACATGGAAGGCCAACTGATCAGCTCGTATCCAGTTTCCCGGAAAAATTCAAAAATCAAATTTTGGCCGTCTTCGAGTTAACGTTGTTTTTCGCAATTTACTCAATAAATAATAAACCATTTCTTATGGGAACTTTTTTAAATCTCATTATTTATACGTAATTAAGTATTTTTTAACTAAAAATTATCATTATCGTAATTAATTTAATTGCAGTGCAATAGTAATTAACATTTAAGCGTTAAGCCTTTGCTTCGTAGGGAAAATTAGCCCGTAGAACCCAAATTACCCGATCATATATTCTAGGTAAAAAATAACGTATTTAGGTAATTTAGTAGTACCAGAAAGAATTTTGTGGAAAGGGAAATTTAGTTTAAAGTTAATTTTGTTTTATCTCTTCCATAAGTTTTTTAACAAGCTGATTTTAAAAAAAAATGAATAATTAAATTTTAATTTAGGTGTATCCATCTAGCATTGTGTAAATAATTTTGGGAATTCTAACTATAGTAATGAAGTATAGTAAATATTTGAATAATTTTTCATAACAATGAGCATTCTGGGCATTCAAACTTAATCCTCTATGTAAAGGCGTCTTAATTATTCAGAAGCTTAACAAGTGAGTAGACTGAAATTATTGTTATTTGAGGATCAGTTATCATCAGTAGTGTACGAGCCATACCGTTGTAAGGTAGTACAGCCAGAACAGGGCTGGAGACTCACCATTCAAGTACTGTTGATAAATGTTTGCCTTTGTGAATATAAATTACACTTTGCCTCGGTGAATATAAATTACACATGGTTGGTTTTTAATTTGAAAGCTCAGAAGAGTTGGAAACTCTAGATACATGATTGTGATAAAAGTAAACAATGAAAAGCTCTTCATAAATCATGCTATGCTACCCGTAAACACTATCTCATCAAAGGTCTGTTTTTTATTGAAAGTTTTACCAAAATTAGCATATTGCACTTGCTTACTAGAACCAGTTATACACCTATTATCTTGTTATCTAAGTCTTAATGGGAAATTAAAACTTAATTTAGCATAACCAATTATCATCATTATTTCCCAATGTTAAGAAAAATATTTAAAATAATATTCAATATATTAAATTACATTCAATAATATAAAAATTTCTGTTCAAAATATATTTAAAATTAAACCTATTTATTTTTGAACTTATGGCTTTTATTTTGAATTATTAATTTTAGGAAAAATATGCCCTGAGGCAGAGCAAAGAGACAGATATTAAATAAAAAATGCTTTAATCAAAGCAGTTGGAAGGTTGATTTAAGGGGTAGTTGGGATCTATGAAGGCACAGATATTGGAAATGTTTTAGAATTAAAGAGTTATTTTTTGGAATTATTTTAAAAAGCAAAATATATTTCTAAAATAATTTCCATCGATTTTCCTCACCTTTTATAGATTTTAAAACCCTTTCCTTAAATTTGAGCCTTGAAACTGTAACAGTAAACTGAGAAAATTCTAAATTGTTAAGGCTTACGTGTAAAATTTCAACATTTAAATTGCTGAAACTCATTATAGAAATTAAACTAGTAATAAAAGTCATCAATAAAAGGTATTTGCAATAAATTTAATCAAGAGTGTTCAAGTTAGAGAGGATATTTAGATGTAATTATAGCTTCTATTTTCACGAACAACAGATGATAGTCTCTTCCTATAGAGAGAGCATGCAAGTGCAAGGACAGTCATGTGTCTTGTCCTTTAGCTTAGAAAAGATAAGTCATGAATTTTCTTTTATTAAAAAGACTTCCAAGAGACCCTCTTGTCAATTTAAAATTCGTAACTCAGTTTCCGTACATTGTAAACCCAAAGTTACGACTGAATGACTTATTTCAATTCGACTAGGTCTTTCTTGAAAGTCCCTTTAACATTTCAAACAGGCTACTGCAGTGTAACTGCACACATTTTATCAGTCCTTTCTAGAAATAAATGTGGTCATTTTAATGTAACTCTAAATGTTACACTTTTTTACTACCAGCCAAATTAAAATACTGATGTATAATTCTACTTTAAACCAGAAGTTTAAAATAATAAGTGCAGACTTGGATAGATATAATTTAGTACATGTCTGTTTTATAAATTCATTAAGAGAATTAGCTTACATAGAAAGTTGCAAACTCCTTTAACCGTTTAATTTCTTATGTATTTATACAAAATTTTAATTTAACATATAAAACAGCATGTTAATTAAGGTTATAATATTTTCCGAGTAGTAGCATGGTAGTAGTTTGAAACACAAAACTGCAGAATCCAGTTACGACAGCATAGTAGACGTCTATACAGGGTTTTTTTGTTTTTGTTTTTTTGGTTTGAGACTCACACACATCGGTGTCGACCCTAGGCCTTAGACACCAGCACTCACACAATAACTGATTTATCAGGGTGAGATATGTGTAACGGCCACGCCACGGCGGGATACGTGGCGATAGGGGTGGGGACACGCGTGGCGGAAGTATCCCGACCACTTATACTTAATTCTGAACTAAACACGCGTACTCCTTTACAATTTAAAATTTTCTCAGTTTACTGTTACAGTTTCAAGGCTCAAATTTAAGGAAAGGGTTTTAAAATCTATAAAACTCTTTAATTCTAAAACAGTTCCAATATCTGTGCCTTCATAGATCCCAACTACCCCTTAAATCAACCTTCCAACTGCTTTGATTAAAGCATTTTTTATTTAATTTCTTCTTGGGTGAGACGAGCTTGGCCTAGCATCTTGTGAATGGCGATTTTTACGCTGCGTAGAAGGCATGCCCAGAATCCACCCCACCAACTCGCGCGTTCCGCGATATAGTTCCACGAAATTCGGAGTTCTCCGAAAAAATTGGCAACTTTAGGACTACGGACGTTCTCAAACAATTCTTTGAGGTCGTTCTCGGCACGCTTAAATGTTTTCGCGTTATCCGAATAATCCGAAGCGGAATTCCACGACGAGAAATAGGCCGACGGAGCGCGAGGAGAAACTTGTCTGAAGTCATGTCAGAAACAAGTTCCAGATGCACAGCGCACGTAAAAAGCGCTATGTAGGATTCAAACGGACGCGTTCGAGTCGTTCGGGAAGGTGGCAGAGGAGCCATTTCGACTGAGCATGGCTTAACTCGGAATCTCTTACATTTGTTGCATTTATTGATAACGCGTTTGATAAGTTGGCGACCTCTCAAAATCCAAAATTTAGTTATTACTTCCACCAGAGTGTCATTGACTCCGGTACACATGATTCGCTGATGGTGATCTAATTTTATGAGCTCGGAGAGTCGATGTTGCGGGTCTAGAATCCACGGATGAAGTTCCTCAATTGTTAGATTAGATTCCACCAGTCGTCCACCCACGGAGAGCAGTTTATCTTCGTCGTAGAATGGGCTAAGAGTTAGTATTTTCGACTTCTTGGGTATTGGTTTACCTTCGCTATCTTGTTGCGCCCTTTGGATCCAGAGTTTTTCGGATTCGTTTATTTCTTGGGCGGTGAGCGGACCCTGCCGTTTTTCATTTGGATTTCGAAGATTAAAGGCGAGGCGTAGGATCCAAGCCATGATTCTGTAAACTTTCTTTAAAATGCTGGGCCGATTGAGGTCAAGTATAGGTTCCGGAGCGGGTACAGGTGCGCCTAAGCAATTGCTGACTGTTCGAACAGCGCTCCTCAATTCGGTGTAAAGCTCATTGGGGTTTGCATCTTCAAGTTCTTCGTCACTTAGATGAATGGATTCTTTTGGTAGAGGTTTAGACAACCATTCCGGGCCTCTCCACCACAAAATACAGGTTGCCAGTTGGTTGGCTTTTCGACCTCTAGTAGGAAGGTCAGCTCCAATCCTGAGGGTTAGTTAGTGACTGGTTTTCGCGAACGCGATTCGAGACGAATGTTTTCCAATGTGTGGCGTTCCCGCGAATCCAGTGAAATCCAGTGGTTGAGTCAGTCCAAAGTTTGAAATTGGTAGGAGGAATGGACAGGGTTTTCAATAATTAGTTCACTAACCGGGCACCCAGCAATGCACCCATGAGTTCTAAGCGTGGTAGGGTTAGAGTTTTAAGCGGAGCCACGCGACATTTGGAGGCGACTAAGGCGGTTCCTATTCTTCCGTTTTTGGTTTCGTAGTGGATGTACGCTACTGCGGCGTAAGCTTTGCAACTGGCGTCGACGAAGCAGTGAAGCTCGTTTGACGAGACATCTTCTTCTCGCACTTCTTGGTAGCAAAACCGAGGGACTGCGATGTTTTGGATATCGGCAATCTCATTGCACCAAGTATTGAAACGCTTAGCTAGCTCCTCGGGTAGCTCCGAGTCCCAATGAAATTTGGGTTTTTTGTCCTGCTTATCTTCCCACAATTCTTGAAAAAGGAAATTCGCTCTTACTGTAAAAGGGGCTAGTAGCCCAAGTGGATCAAAAATGCGAGCTGCGGCTTTCAGTACCCAGCGTTTAGTGTTTTGGCGGTTTACTAAAAATTTCACGAGGGCATTGATGTTGAAAAATAAGGAGTCAGTTTCTGTGTTCCAAGAAAGGCCCAGGACCTTCTAGTCAGTTGAGTTGGAGAACGAGAGATGGGCATCTTTTCCAGCTTCTGAACCCCAGAGCTGGCGTAATTCGGGTTAATTGCTTTTGAATTTCCGAAGATTCATCCCGGCGTCCTTTAGGATTTCGGCTGAATCCATTGATAGGCGGTAGGCTGTGGTGACATCAGTTGCCCCTGATAGTTGGTTATCGACGTAAAGACCATTTTGAAGTGCTTTACAAGCTGCTGGTTTTTCGGCTTCGTATCCGTTTAAATGGTGGCGGATAGCTGCTGCCAAGAGAAAGGGAGAACAGGTGACGCCGAATGCGGCTCTAGTAAACCGATACATTTTTAGTGGAGCGTTTTCAGAGGAGTCAATAGTTTCGACCGAAAAAGAAACGAAGGGCATCTCGACGTTCAGCGGAAATGCTAATCTGAAGAAAGACCTTCTCTTTGTCTCCGGTAAAGGCTATTTTATGCTCCCTGGATTCAATCAGAACATTAAATGATTCGGGGTTCCGGTTCGGTCCCGACTCCAGACAGTCGTTGAGCGGCGGAATTCCTAGGGCCTTAGAAGACGCATCGTAGACAACTCTAAGTTTGGTTGAGTCGTGGTTCTCTCGGATGACAGATCTGTGGGGGAGGTAGTAGACGGAATACTTTTTCTGGGGTATTCGGGTCTACCTCTTCAATGACTCCCGCCTTTAATTGGTCTTGTATTACGGAGTTATAAGCGGCGAAATGCTCAGGTGTGCCTCTTAGCCGTTGAAGAAGGCTACGAGTTCGTTTGGTCGCAATGACTAGATTTTGTCCGAGTTGACTGCGATTGGGCTTCCAAGGTAGGGAGACCTGATATCTTCCCTGGTTGAAGGTTATGGACTCTTCGAAATTTCGGAGGACCTCGCAGTCTTTAATCCCTTCGCTTTGTTCTTCGCAAATTCCAATCGACTCTAATTCCCAAAAGGATTGGAGTTGGTTAGACAAGAGAGTGTCTTCTGGTGTGGCGATATTCATAACTGCTACGGTATTGACACCTACAATTCTCATTTTGCAGTCTTTTGTCAAGTGACTCGCTCGCAGACAGATAAAACAGCGCCTTTTCTGTTTAACGATTCTTCTCCTCTCCTGCCAGGTGAGCTTGGTGCATTCGCTGGGGTAATGATGGGGGTCTTCGCAAAAGAGGCAGCTGCGCGGAGGGGATTTGTTATTATTTTTAGCTACTACATCTTGGGTTTGTGTATTATTTGTATCAGAGTTGCTTAACTGACTGCCGCTGTTTTCAGTTTGATCAACTTATCAACATATTTTGTTAGAACTTTTCAAAATTTACAAGTGGTTAAAAGTATGCCTGATTTACATTGAAAACCTGCCTACCGTTTTAAACCTAACTCTGACATAACCAATATGGTGGTCGAGAATGCTATGGGTTAAGGCTTCTTTATCTATAACTGAAAAATTCCAAGTAGTATAATAAATCACTAAATTATCTAGTTTCAAACTGCCTTGTGTAATTTAGCATTATGACTCTTTCTCCTAAATCACTACATATTTAAACAAGTCTTTTGAATCCATTATCATACGAAAAAAAGCAGTTTGAAATTAGTGATATATTAAATTACTTGGAATGTATCAGTTTTATAGATAGTAGCCACTACCGCTGACTTTCTCTCAAAATATTTATAATAATGAAAAACCATTATTTCTTCTAATGCTAAAATATAGGGAATTTTCAAGCTCATTGAGCTACCTCTAAATTTTGCTCAATTTAACTAAAATTTATTTTAAAGTTTTTTTATATACATTGAGACTAATTTAGATGGTAAGACTTCAATATTTAAGAAATAACTAAAATAGGGACCACCCTAATAAACAGTAATCGCTCTGATTCTATCTTTGCATACATATCCACCAACTCATGTAAAAGTTGTCGGCAATTTAGTATGCGATTCTCCCGAGGTCGCACCATCAGACGATAGGAGTAAAACGACATCGCTGATACCATTTTCTTAGTTGAATATGTAGTTCCTGGTTGTACTTGATTTATATTGATATAATATCCGTGTTCTCCGCGTGGGAAAATCAGCGAATATTGTAACGCATCATATGAAATGTGAGTTTCAGATATGCGTTTTAACTCGTTACTCCGCATAGTTTAAACAATATATCTTTTTTTAAATTCATTACCCGCTATGACAATGGCGACTTCGTTGACGGTTGGTGCATTGAAAACTCTAGCGTGAGCAGCTGTTGGTTTTTATCGGCGTGATAATACAGCTCGACAAACAGAAATAAACAAACTTCTACTAGTGGTGTGGTTTGAGGAACCCTTCCTCCCCTTTTTACCCATGTGATAATTACCGGGGTACTCCCTCCCCCCTTTTAAAATGTGATAATTACATAAATTTCCTTTAGTCAACAAAGAAAAAAGTCTTTCCGAGTATTTTCCGAAATCACCAGTGGGGTATAGATCAAGGTTATTCTCAGGCGAAATATTTAATAATAATCCATATTATTTTACATATTAACATTTAATTCAATTTAAGTAATAGAGTAAGTAATTTAAGGTTCAATTATAATACTTGTTATTGAAATGAAACCCATCCGAATCAGATTTTAACCCACTTTGTTAGGACGAAATGGCTATATAATATTAACGCCTATAACCAGTACACCACACTTCACCGCACTGATCGCGTTTTTAATACGACACATTTATTTACTAAAAGAGCAAGGCTTAAGAAACTCGAGCTAACGTCAATTGTTTCTGACCCTAGAGGCTATCGCCACCTGGTGTCAATTGAAAATCAGCAAAATTCTTGAAAACTTATTTATAACCTTTCTTTTTAAATTTAATAGAAATAATATAAATTTAAAAAACCATAAACGAAAATCCTTTTGAAAACGTTTCATCACAAACCAAGCCGTTTAACCTGTACAAGTGTCTAAACGTTACTTATACTTATGGGTACCTCCGCACAAAAATGTCTACTTTTTAAGTTAACTTTCCCATGAATGCATCGAGTTTAATCGATATTAATATTAAAACGCTGGTTACCTATTTGGTCGCTACCCACGCTTAGACCTCCGTCCTCATCAAGAAGGTTACCACTGAATAGGACATACTCTTACATTGTGGGAGTAAATTATCAATAAATAAAGAGGAATAATTAACAAATTCACGAAGCAATGACCCATTAGGTCATTCACGGCCATCTAATTCACCAATATGAGCATTCAATTCTCCCATTATTATGATTTCTTCCAACCCACCATTAGCTAGCAGAATAACGTCTTCTTTTCGACACTTCGTTCCAGGGACCGCTATCTTAGGCTGTAGCGCAGTAAACAATACAAAGGGCGAGAGAGGGGGAAGAATCATTACTTATCCAAAGGTGTTCTTAACACTTCTTCAACGGGCGATGGGCTGGCTTGTCCGAATGGCCCAGAATGCCTATACCTGTTTTCCTCTTCTTTTATCCGGTCCTATTCAGTCCGACCCATTGCAGTCCATCAGGTATAGGAGGTAAGGCCCCCTCCCTCAGGTGGGTTTCGGTAAGAAATGGTAAATCTACTTATTCTTTTTTCATAATCTTACCAAGTTCGGCCCACTTCCTTTCCATAGTACCCCCTTCCATATTTAAAAAACCAAACTGAAGCTCCTTGGTCACGGAATTTTTACCGAAATCATTCTTGCTTTTTCGTTGTGATCGACTTCCAAACTTCGTTCCCAGAAGTGGTATCGTAGGCACAGTCAGAAGAAGTGATCAGGCCAGTTTTTCCTGGCCCGAACCGGCGTTTTTTGTTTCTCGGTTAAGGTTTTATGTGTCGGAAGGCGTGTTATCTGACGATTCCGTAGTGGCGTCGTTGGTTGCGACACTCTTTTTTTCCAGTATATGTTCCTCGACTGGATTGGTGGCCCTGTCTTCTATACCACTGGTAACGTCTCAAATGAAATCTAAACCTTTGTAGAAGCGGCCTATCAGAGGCCAGTCTGATGTTACGACACTCGGGGATATCTTTGAGTCTATGGGCTTCTTGTAGGATGCATGTTCTAGTATGGGTGTGAGAAGCGGTTCCTCCGTCCCCCTTATATCAGACTGGCACTCCGCTAAGCCTAACCCACGCGGGTAAAGACTATAGAAACGCTAAATGTTACCTCATTTACTCAATTGATATATACTTTTCAACGATTTATCCAAATCCGTTGAAATTTATCTAAAAAATTACCATTATACGTTATTGTTTTCTAGGAGCCGTGAGAAATATCGTGGCGATCAACTGCCAAAACAAAATGCATCAGCAGTCAGTTATTTTCACTCAAAATTTCAACAACGGTTATAAATGCGCTGTTGAAGTTTTGAGTTCAGAAATTCAGGAAAATAGTCAAAAAGTTCAGACAGTTAAAAAATTCAGAATTCGACAAAATAGTCAAAAATTTCAGACAGAACCGTTCTGAAGGCTATAAATGCGTAGTTGAAATTTTGAGTTCAGGTATTCTGCATTCAGCAAAATAGTCAAAAATTTCTGACAGAACCGTTCTGACGGCTATAAATGCGTAGTTGAAATTTTGAGTTCAGATATTCTGCATTCAGCAAAAAAAAAATTCTGACAGAACCGTTCTGACAGCTATAAATGCGATGTGGAAATTTTGAGATCATAAATTCAGCATTCAGCAAAATAGTCAAAAAGTTCAGACAGTACAGAAATTCAGCATTCAGCAAAAAAGTAAAAAAAAATCAAACAGAACCGTTCTGACGGCTATAAATGCGTAGTTGAAATCTTGAGTTCAGATATTCAGCATTCAGCAAAATAGTCAAAAAGTTCAGACATAACCGTTCTGACGGCTATCAATGCGTTGTGGAAATTATGAGTTCATAAATTCAGCATTCAGCAAAATAGTCAAAAAGTTCAGACAGTACAAAAAGTCAGAATTCAGCAAAAAAGTCAAAAAATCAGACAGAACCGTTCTGACGGCTATATGCGTGGTTGAAATTTTGAGATCAGAAATTCAGCATTCAGCAAAATAGTCAAAAATTTCCGATAATAGGATTTATAGAAGGTTTCCTTCTGAATTCAGCAGTTCATACAGTTCAGAAATTCAGTAAAATAGTCAAAAATTTCTGACAGAACCGTTCTGACGGCTATAAATGCGTAGTTGAAATTTTGAGTTCAGATATTCTGCATTCAGCAAAAAAAAAAATTCTGACAGAACCGTTCTGACAGCTATAAATGCGATGTGGAAATTTTGAGTTCAGATATTCAGCATTCAGCAAAATAGTCAAAAAGTTCAGACATAACCGTTCTGACGGCTATCAATGCGTTGTGGAAATTATGAGTTCATAAATTCAGCATTCAGCAAAATAGTCAAAAAGTTCAGACAGTACAAAAAGTCAGAATTCAGCAAAAAAGTCAAAAAATCAGACAGAACCGTTCTGACGGCTATATGCGTGGTTGAAATTTTGAGATCAGAAATTCAGCATTCAGCAAAATAGTCAAAAAGTTCCGATAATAGGATTTATAGAAGGTTTCCTTCTGAATTCAGCAGTTCATACAGTTCAGAAATTCAGTAAAATAGTCAATCCCTTGTTTGTAACTGGCTGGGAAAACACCTGGATTACCCTCAGACGTAGGAAAAAGGACCTTTCGAGTTAAAAACCTTACAGCTTTAACAACCATTCCTTTCTGTTTATAGTAAAGCTGATTAAGGTAGTCGGATGTTATTAGAACTCCAATGAACATCATATATCTAGACAGAAACTGAGATCGAATGTTTTTAATAATATGACTTTGGTCGAATGCTATATAAAATTTTCGTTCTGCGTGCAGTGGAAGAATAGTTTCGTGTGACCATTGCCAAATTTTTTAAAGGCGGAGGTATTCGTTTTGGCATTGTCTGAAACCGACCTTAATACTTTAAACCCACTGCCTTCAACAGCTTCTATGACCTTTAGAATAACTTGATACAATGGTTCTCCGTCTATGTTTGCTATGAAGAAACACGCAACCGGGAGTTTAAAGTTTGTAGAGAGTCCCTGAAATATAAAACAGAGTACGTGCGTAGCTAATTTTTCTTCATTGTGAATACCACTGTTTTTCTTTGGGATGCAAGTACTTGTTTGACCATTAAATTATTCTAAATTACGATCATCCACTAATTTGCCTTTTATTTTCATTTCATCGATAATTAATGATCCTAGAATCTAAATTTCATGTAGTTTTTCCAAATTCACTTGGCAGTCGTTCTTTGACCAATGAAGTTATGCCTTCCTCTCCAGTTGAATGTCCGATAAATCGTTTTGAAGTTGTTCTGTGAAGCAAATGTATAATTTCTAATTCTCGCATGTAAGTGTACACTCTGTTTAAAAAGTCTTCGACAGGTGAAATTTTTGCTATCTTTTTAATTATGCTAGAAAACTATAATAGATAGATCGATGAAACCAATTGCAACTATTATTTATTTTCCAATATCTTTCGTTATTTATCGGTTTCGTCCGCCAAAAAGTAATATTTTTGGCGGGTACCGTTAAAACTCATTTTTGACAACATTTTAAATATTGGTTCTACAGCACTGACTCGCGCGTTTTTGAATTCACAATGGTCGATTCATATTTAGAAAGTGGAAAAAGTATCCCTCTACAACCAACGGTTGAGAAGTTATCGCGTTTACAAACTTTCGTCGAAATTGGGAAACACCTAAAATGCATAAAGCGATTATTAATAACGCAACTTCGACAGCGATTTTCGACTAAGTTTTCTAGTTGAAAATTTACAAAGTCTTTTACGGATGCATATTGATGATTGCGTTGCAGCATCCTTCGAAGTATAGTTACATTTTCTTTTGTTTGGGTCACATCATCAGTTGTATATGCAGGTACATTTTCCTTGGTGGTTTCAAAAACGTCATCAGGGATAGGAACATCTTCTTTGATTTGAATTATGTTATCAGGTACAGGTACATTTATATTGGAAATTTCATCAAAATCATTACCAAAAAGGCTTTTGTTTGGAAAATTTTCGAAGCTTATATATGAATATAACAGTTGATATTTGGTTTCGAAATACTCAAGTTTTTCTTGTTCAATGACAGAGAAAGATCTTCTCTTGACCTCTCTACTCCGTTACCATCATTATATAACAATTTTCTTGGTATAAACGCAGAATCTTAATTTTCTCAGATTTATTAAAAGCAGTAGTGTAAGGATTATCAAGTTCAAGAGTAGGAGTTCTTTTTCCATCAATTCCGTTCCAGGAAATGATTCTTTTGTTGGTTTTTTTAGTTATGCGTGATAGAGTGATTCGAGGTGTTGGAAATGGATTTGATTAAGTTGCGTTTTGATTTAAAGATTTCATAAATCACTGCTTGGTTTGAGTTAGTATCAAGAAAATTATTGCATAAATTTGATTTATCCATTCAGTAATCACAGAATGAGGTAGTAGTCTTTTCTTGGTGCAAGTTATGCTAAAATCCTGGTCATTGAAATGCTGGGAACACACCTTTGATTCACCATTGGCAGTAATTTGATTTATGTGCTTACTAATATCATCACAGTCCTGGCTAACCGCTATTCATATCGAATGAATATCTCACGTTATAATATACTAACAAATAATTGCTTACCTATTTTAAGAATACTGAATAGTTAATTCGGGCCATGCCGCACTGCCGCAGGGCCTTAAAGCAAATTTTCCCCGCACGAGCAATTGTCATAACTTACAATACGAGGCTCAATACGGCGGGAAAACTTGAATATCAAAATGTGCATGGCTGGGGAACAGCGCTCACGGAGAGAGATTGCTGCGAATTAAATTGCCAAAAAAAATAGAAAATGGGAATCGCGCACGGGCCTTGATTAACGTAGGCTACGTCCGGACTCACGTTTCCGCTACTGACAGGTTCGGATCGACTTGTTGCCGAATCAGTTGGTGGCTCAGCTTCAGAACTATTATCGGATGGTTCGGATATAAGATTCACCTATATCTAGAAGATCGCTACCCAGCCTATATCCGTAAGCCTCTACTTGAACTCCATACCTTTGAATCACTTTACTAAGGTGAGTCAAAATTCGAAAAATCAATAATTGAGAACAGCATAAATATATAGGAATAACTTCCATATAGTGATGGCACCTTTTTTGATAAAAGACTTGGCCAAAAATATTACGAAGTCCAAAACGTCAGATAAATCACAAACCAACAAATGCAAAAGTAGATGCCCAGAGCCAAATAAAGTCCCCATGCTACGCTTATATACAACCAATAAATCCATGACCAGCATTCTATCAAAAGGTCTTTAAGTTGGGAAACTACGTTGAAAATAAGTTCGTTTAATTGTTCTACCCTCGATAATTTATTAAAAAACATCAGGATAATATGAACTTGGACGAAGGCCGTTTGGAGCCCAAATTATGGGGGGATATTTTATAAATCAGTCGTGAGATTTTTTTTTAAATAAAAATGTTTGATGTTTTACTTTTTAATTTTTAATCATTTAGTATATATACTATTAGAGTTTCGATTTTACTTAAGATTGACAAAGACCTTTTGAGGCCGAAAGCTCTCTCCGTTAACCCGGACATTTTACAGCCGGGTTTCCTTTTAAATTTACTCTTTTAAATTGACAATCCATGAGGTTCTTCTTTTAAAGACTTATTATAGTATTTTACCATTGATTTTAAAGGTTTTAGTATTTATAAAAATGATTATTGATTTTTAAATTTAAAAGTAAAAACATTGATTTGTCTTTTTTTTAAATATATGTTTAGTTTTGTATAATTCATATTTCGTTCTGTGGGAGTTCAGCGATATCCAAAGAATAAGCAGAAAACGTCTTTTAACGTTTCCCCCTTTTTCTCTGTCAGATCGTCGCAGCGTTGCCAACCTGTACGATAATTATCGTTTTGTACGATAATTTCACCTTCCGTGCGATGTACGATATCACAACGTACGATATCGGCAATTGTACGATAATTCAGTAGGATGTACAATATTACAACGTACGATATTGACAATTGTACGATAATTCAGTAGGAATGAGTTATTGTTATGTACATGTACGTTGTTTAAAAATACCAGTTTTGACGCTATATTATAGTACGCTCTCAAAAAAATAGTACCATAATATTATGCTAAGGTTTTTTCACAGGTGTGCTAATTATTTTGTGGCACTTACAACTTTAGTGACCCCTTATAAATTTTCTAGGAAGCCAGAAGAGTGAGGTCATTTTATTGTTGCGGCTCTCGTCGCATTTACTGGACCCCTTCTGACCTTGTATCCAGGCCCTAAATGGGTTAGAGTGTGCAATAACTGGTGGCTTTATCGGGGAGTCGGGGTCTGGCTCTTGTAACCCATAAGGGCGGTGGCGCACTGGGAGATGTTAGCTCTGATCAAATGGTCCTATCTCCACCTCCGACTTCGGTCAGGTTTGGGCTGGATACTGAGCTTCGGCTCAGGCTAACGGAGAGGGTCCGTGCAAACTGGCCACCTCGGCGGATTGGGTAGCCTGCTGTGGGGCGGCGGGCCTCCATATGCGAGTACGGCGGTCCTGTTTCCCAGCCTTTTGGAGTCACACTGGGATCTCCTTTGCCAGCTGTGCCGGGTTACTTGGACTGCTGTGTGCTCGTCGTTCCCCTTTAGGAGCTCTCTCCAAAGGGTTTGACTCTTTACCTACGTAGGTAGGGTGTCGGCTGGAGTTGCTACAGCATCCACTCTTACTCCCACTGCTGTGTGCGAAGTGGGGATTGGTACCCCCATTGCTGCTCCTTCTGCTGGGTTGAGTGGCTTGCGTCAAAGGTGCGACCATCAGTAGTAGGGTACTGCTACCCATGCTGGATTGGTCACCTGTCCGGGCTAGGTGGACGCTGGCGTAGGGCCCTATGATGATGGGCCTCCGGTGGTATGGTCTCTTTTACTAGGTACATCGCGCTATAAATTCTGACACACTGACCTTGTATCCCACCTAGAGGGGACACGTGCATTCCCGGGGTATTTCCCTAAATCCCTTTCTTTTCTTTCTATAGTCCATTCAACTTTCTCTCAATTTCCACTCACTTCCTCCCGAATCTATCTGTTAATGGTCTAGTATCTTCTTGAGTAAACGAATTGATTTTCAAAGATTTTTTTCCAGAAAAACGTTTCTTGGCAATAAAACAAATTTCTAGAGATAAAGAAAATTCATAAATTCAAATAATTTATGTGAACTCTTAATTATAAATATGTGGCCCTTTCAATATAAATATGTGGCCCTTTCAATATAAATATGTGGCCCTTTCAATATAAATATGTGGCCCTTTCAATATAAATATGTGGCCCTTTCAATATAAATATGTGACCCTTTCAATATAAATATGTGGCCCCTTTCAGAAATGCAGGGGGGCTAAGGCCCACTTCAGCCCACCCTTAGCGCCGCTACTGAACGCTGCCGGTGATTCTCTATTCCTCTATGTCTAAAGAGAGAGAAGAACCGTTCCCTCTTTTAATTTCGCCCCCCTTTTCTACTCGCTAGTCAGACCTCTAGATATTTTTGAAGCGTACGATAAATAGAACTGAAATACGATAATTTTCAGGTGTTGGTACGATAATTCTATTCAATCAGGTTGGCAACGCTTTTCGTCGTTGGTCCGTTTTATTCATTTCCAAGCCGGCAGTGTTTCGACAGATTGCTCATCGCCCTGCTGTAATTTATTTTAACTGATTTAGAAAATTTCTGTGAGAAGAGCGGATTTCTACCTCATAGAGGTTTAAGGGAGCCTTAATGCGCTCACAGAATGTCGGAATTTTATATTAATTCAAGAGTTTCAACCTTTCAAAACTACGCCTGCCTAGGTTCAGTACTAAAGAACAATGCAAATTTAATAAGCCTAACCAATGCCGTGCCACGCCTGACAAGTTTGTAAACGGTATTCCCAGTCTCTTACTCTCCCAAAAGAATTTCAATTAAGTTATTGAATTTAAAGAATTTAAGATAACATTTTATTATCATCAATAACTTAATGGTTTTTGCATTCGAAGTATGAATTTTTTTGGAAATAAACAAGGCTCTTACAAACTTAAGTAAACTGGCTACGTGGCGGCGGACTCATTTTTTGTATGAAACTGGACCTGTGACGATCAAATTCTTTTAACCTAAACTATCTTTCAAATTAATGCAATGTTAAATTCCACTTTATGAAGAAATGTTTATGATTCTGTCCAGTTTCAGCGATTAATATCTCTAAATTTAATTTGAGCAAGGGGTTTTATGAATTGCAATGGAAAATGGGGGCAATATCGGAAGAAATTTCAAATATATTCATTTTTCTTTCTGTACTTGTCTTTGCTTTTACATTTTTACGTTTTATTTTGTAGTGATATTTAAGTTAATACCCAACTCTTTAATTATTTTGATGGTTTTGTGAAAGCGGCTTTTCTTTATGTGAGGCTGTAGCTTTAAGTTACTAATGTAATGGTTTGTCGTAACTTTTTCCTCAACATTTAGGGAAGTTTATCATACTTTAACATTTTTGTATTTTCTGTTTGCATTAGTTTCGTTTAAGTATAATACCACATGTTATAAAACAAAGCATAGTTAATTCCGAAAACACTATATTTAATGTTTTAACATATTACAAGAAAATATATATTTAATTTTACCATGGATTCCATACTGAAGGGTTACGAGGGACTCGCTGATGCTCAGATCACTTTAACTGATAAGGAAAAAAAATATGTCGCAATTCTCGATTTAAAGACTATAATGACCAGGGGGACGTTATTCTTTGGACCACAATTATTATATATTCTAAATTTAATAAAAAAACGTCGCACCTCGTGTCCTTTTAAGTATGAGTTTCCCACCACTAGAGGCTTGGCTTTAAACGCCATCTGGTGTGAAAAATGGTTTTCCCATGCTGCAACGGATGGCGGGAATATTTGAATGTATCCATCCGTTGCATACTCCCCTTATTTTAGAAGAGTACTTTTTAAGAAAAATTGTTTAGAAAAGAAGAATAGAATTTATAAAGTTATTCGGGATAATGGTTTTTGGCACTGGGCAATCTTTAACTTAATGTCCCTTAAACTTGCAACGTCAGCAGGTAGCTTCTGAGTAGTCTTTATCGACTTCTTCGTTGGTCCCCTTGATGATAATAGTAGGTCAAGGAGGATTGGTTTTAATTGTTTGTATCACCCGTTTTTGTCCGGATACTATTATTTCTGATCCGACCCTTCTAGCTATTTCGTCGTGATAGGTAAAACTTGAGTTTGTGCTGGTGACGTTTCATCCGCATCCCATATAAGAGTAACGTTCTCTACTTTCACAATTTGTTCCTCCTTTCTTCTCGTGAGATAAAACCAATATTGGAAATCGAGGCTAGTTTGTGTTTCACAAACTGCGCAACTGCAATACCTTAATATAATTCAGCGGGTCCGAGCCAAAAACATTCTCTCTATCTTCTAAGATGACTATAACCGAGTCTAATACAAATTATCTATAGAACTATTGTTGTTTTAATTTTCCCGCCGTTCCCAAGGCGGTTTACTGATTGAAATCCGGCGAAAGGTAAAGTCGTCTGTTTTCAATTGATTTATTTTGTTTTTTTCGAGATATCTCGAAATGTCGGGAATAGAACACAATCTATTTTCGGTTGTAGTTGCGTCAAGAGGATAGTAGTAAATATCTATTTCCGGTTCTCCTGGACGAATGGTGGCTCGGCGACAGACTTCTCAGGCCCATCCTAACGGTAATGGTTTTCCCAAGCTTCCCTTTCGTCATCCGTTAATGGTTCTACGCGTTTGGGAATAGTTGCTACAGTTTGTGCATTAGTAAATTTTGTTTCCGATTCAAGAGTTTCGCTTTCGCTTTTGGAATCCGTGGAGAAATTCTCAGTAGTAGGAGGGACATCCAGGTCCTCGATATTAGAGCTCGCTTCGACAACGTCTGTCGGTTCGGCGAACTGAATATCTTCCTAGACTGGAGCTTCGACCTAAATTATAGGTTGTCGAGTCTTAGCAGTTGTTGGGGATGGTGCTTCTACCGATAGGAAATTTTTCAATATGAATGGTGGTACGGATTATTCGGTTGACAACATATATGCCAGGGATGAGAAGCGGCCCTTTTTGATTTTTGATGTATCTCATGGCATAAAAACTACTCGAAACTGTTTTGCAAAGAGTGGATTAACAAAAATTAAAAGAAAAAATGGTAAAAATGTGTCTCCGTGAAAGGAGAAGCTACCACCTAGGAAGCTTTTCAAAAATGGAAAAGAAATATTATGGAATCATCTTGTTACTGTATATGAAACTGAATGTAAAAACATTATTAGAACACTACCCAAGCTTAAGTTTGATCATATCTATTTAAATACGTTTACCGCAATTAGAGTTAACCTTGCGCCACAAGTTTTAAGCGAAAGTGTAGCGTTAGCAATGGTAAAGATAGTAGGAGAACGTGCTAGTGAAACTGTGAAATTCATAAACTATATGAATAAGTTTTTCGATATAATGAATATTGTAAATTTCGACAAAGGAAAACGTAAACATCTAATTTATTATAATTTGAATTCTGTACCAGAATTCTATAATATTCAATCTAGTCTTGGTCAATCTACTTTCATCCGGATATAATAATATAATTATTGAGTACTTAAGGTTTGAAATAAAGCAAAGTTTAGTTAATAGTTTAACAAATTACAAGAAAAGTTCTATTTAAATTTACCATGAACTCCATACTGAAGGGTTACGAGGGGCTCGCTGATACTCAGCTCCCTTTTGCTGACTACAACCAAACAAAAATCGGTCGAACTTCACGACTCTAAGACTACGATGACGAGGAAGGGTTTATTCCTTGGAACACAATTATTATATACTCCAATAAAAAGCTTCTTTCCCACCATTAGAGGCTTGGCTTTAAGCGCCATCTGGTGTGAAAAATGGTTTCCCATGCTGCAACGGATGGCGGGAATATTTTAATGTATCCATCCGTTGCAGAATGATTTACTTAGTATGATGTGAAATTTTGGTTCAAACTGGAGTGTTTGCTGAGAGAAGACCTCTTGAGTTTCTGTACTTCAGATTCGATTTCGCTACAGATGATTACTTCGCACGTTTTCTCCAGTGTTTCTCTGGCAACTTCGCATTGCGTTCCCTACAGTACAAACCAGGTTTTCATTGTTCAATATGTGTTGTTCAAAGCAATCCAATCTATCCTTGCAAATAGTAGTTACGCTTTATTTCTTCAAAAATGCTTTAGCCGAGAGATGTTATTTTTATACGAACGAAAAAGCTTTAGGCTTTAAAGTTAGCAGACCTCCTTTATTCAAATCCTCCGTCCACTTTACGTAATCGTTTGCTTTTTCATTGGCCGTTCTAATACAATGTTTGATAAATGTTTCAGATTTGACTACATTGCCTCGCGATGTACCCTCCAATATGGTGTATCACCAGGCGTTCTTTTTGAGAAGCCGGTTTCTCTTTATAGTGGATATTGTATGTGATTTTCTTCTGATTTTTTCGCACTATTTTAATTAGGGATTGGTTGAGAAATCTAATAAAATATTGAGACATCTGATATTTCCCTGAACCTTTTAAAAAATGAAATTCCTGAAAATGTTTAAAAAAAATTTATAATGCCAACCTTTTAGTATACAAGGAATTTTCGTTCCGTGTATAGTGAAACACCTTCCAATTAAATGGACGAAGGCATCGTTTCTCATTAGTTTATGATAGGCTATATTTAGTGTAATCATTCCTTTCTTTAATTTTAGTATCTTCAACAATTTGAAGATGCGCACATACCTCATTAGATGAAATCATTCTTTCAGTGTGAATATTCATTTTGGTTAAACAGACCTATTTAAAAGAAATGGCTCTTTGTTATTAAGCCATGGTTAGAGAATCGTAAACCTTAAATTTTAAAACATTTACCTTAAATTCAAGACTTCCAGATCTTTAGTGGCACTTTTAATTAACGGACGATTGCTTTGGCCTACGCTTAGGCAAACACCCTATAATTTAAAATTGTTTCGATTGGAAACGTTTTTTTAATATTATATTTTAGCTTTTTTTTGGACCAGCTACTGTAGTTGTGTTCTCTAATTATGTATATTTTAACTAGATTTTAAAACCTGCGCGCACTCCAGCCAAATCACGAAAAACACGCCTGTTAAAAACCACCCAAGCATACGGAAATTTTAATAACGGTCTTAAAACTTTAAACGCTTTCCACTATAGACGCTCGACGCAAATATAAAGACTTTTCCGCGCAAACTTTAAACCAATGAAAAATCATTAAAATAGTATTGCGACTGTGTCTACGTTGGGAAATGTGGGGGCTTACTTAAGTTTAATTACTTTGGGATTAGTATTACTACTCTCAAGGAGGCTCCGAAAGAAAGTTGATAAATACCGAAAATCTATTTGGGTTCGGAATATTTTCCAAAAGCGAAAACAACGGGGATATTTCACAGGAAATACGCAAGGGTGACGAAGAGAGTCATTTTCGGTTTAATTAATTTGTCGTTGTAATTGCAATCATAAATGAAATTATTAACTTTTAATTGATGTTTCCGAATGTCAGTCAAGCAGTTTGACTTCTTGTTGTCATTAATAGAGAACAAAATAAGAAAGCAAGATTCTCGTTACAGAAAAGCAATTTCTTCCCGCGGAACGACTAGCAATTACATTGAGGTTAAAACAAATAATTTCGATCTCTACATGTTGAAATCGAGGGACTTACAACTCCACTATTCAAATTAGTTTTATAGACTTAAAACCAAAATTACTCAGAATACACAAAATATCTGAAGACTTCATTAGGGGCTACACCAGATTTCACGAGCGGTTAGCCCCTCGATATCGGTTAATATAATAAATATTACTATTTATATGTTTACCGTATCGGTTTTGACAGGTATTTAGCAAGTGGCGATTCCCAAATTAGTTTGGCCTACGCTTTTCGGGTTGGCCAATCCACAGTCTCAAACATTGTTAGAAAGACACGCGATGCATTGTGGGAATACTTATCTCCCAAGTTTCTGACCTAACCAAAAACTAAGGCGGAATGGAAAACAGTTTGTGCTGTTTTCTCAGAAATGTGGAACAAGGCCAACGTGGTGATAGTCTCCCTCGAACAGCGGGTCCAAATATTGTAACCACAAAGGAACCTTCAGTATCAACTTGATGGCTATTTACAATGGTTGATATTAGGAGTTATGACTGCCATTTTAATAAACCTAAGAATCGCTAGCCAATCGCCAATTCTCGCTTCAAAAACCGCTAAAATGAAAACTGTCAGCCATTCGCGGCAACAAAAATTTCGCTCGACTGTTTTGTCGCTCTCGCTTCCTCAATTCGCATGAAAAATTAAATAATAAAGTTCTTTACGCTACCCTCGCGGAACTATTTCTACGAAGCCACTGACGACGTCACTCTAGAGGGGCGCGCGCTCTCCACCCTCCTAACACCCACCCGTGGATTTTCTCTCCGAAAACAGACTCCATGCGACGGTGGCCCGTTATGTTCATTTCGCTATTCGCATCGAAAATAAATAAAAGGTGGCGCGTCGGTCGCTCCAAGATGGCGCGATCTAAAGGAAACAAACCAGACGACATAATAGTGTGGATTGAAGATTTCGTACGTTTAGGTTTATTTCGTTCGTGACAATCTACTATTAAATCAAATTAAGGTCGTTTTAAGAGACCTTTTATCTTAAAAATTGTAACTTTGGATGGTTGTAATAACAACGGTACCATGGAAGGTATGCGGTTTCATCGTTTTCATTCAAAGTTACCAAAATTAGATAAGGCTTGGGAAAACCACTGCCTTCTCTAATACTAGGCCTGTGGGTAGAAAAAAGAAAGGGGTGTCAGTAACGGTTTCAAAACTGCCGCTAGATGGCGCATATCTGGGGATAAAAAAGGCGCTTAATTCAAAATTAGGGTTAAAATTCAAAGACAAAAATGTATTGGATAATAAAGTATTATATAATCTCAATACGAATAATATTATGAACTATTATGATAATAATATAATTTATTAAATTTCTATTTTATTATATATAAGAAATAATATGGCTTAAGTTTTGAAGAAAAATAATTCAATATAATTTGATATCACTGCAGTGGCGATACATTTATTTAGGATAAAATCAGGTCACAATGTTTATTACAGATCTTAAAAATAAAGCAAGTTATTTAAAAACTATTTTAAAAAGCAAGTTCAGGTCTCTTTAGTTTGAAAATGTCACAATGTAAATATTTATATTTTTAAATGCTTACGCGAAAGTGGTTTGGAATTAAATTTCATTACACCCTGCTTTGGGTCAGTAAGATCTTTGCCGTAATTATCCAACAATGGGCGAACAAATTTAGCTAGTAAAATTTCACTGAGAAAAACGTAACTATCACAGTCGCACTTGAGAGATTTTGTGAAAAAGGGTTGAATGAAATATATTAGGATCTTTAAAGATCCTTTTTTACAAACATAGGGCATTGCTTCTCTTACAAAGTCGGTAATAATACCTAAAATGTTAATCAAGTAATGACTAGGATACCTCAAGCCGCCTCGATCCAGAAAGTTAACTAAACTACAAACAGAAGAGTTCGATCTTGGTTGAGAAAGACGTCCGATACACATTTCACACTGACTATTTTCTTCAGCTATTCTCACTATATACCCTCCAACTAAGGCTACAGCAGTATTACGTAATGAGAGCATACATGATTCTCGAGGATTCAAATTATTAATACGCAAAAGGAGGTTCTTAACTATATTCGGAATTTCGTTTATCTTAGTATCTAGGTCACTAGCAGTGAGAGTCCTTCGGAAAAGCACCAGCGACTGGAATGTCTTTATAGTTGTATGAAAGTGTTCATTTTGTTCTGGCTGAGTGTACGCATTTCCAAATCTTGAAGGTTTAATAATTCCAATTTTAAGTGAGTTTTCTATAGCAGTGGTACAAGCCCTGGCATCCATCATGTCATTATAGCCATCTTTTGGACGAAGGTGGCTAAAAAACTTTTCAATAGCATCACTAGAGAGCTTGCTAGTTAACACAAAATGAAAGTTTATTTCCAGCAGGTATTTAATGAGAGCGATAGTAGATTTTGTAGTTAATATAACTGCTCCAAAAGTCTCTTCACTTAATTTTTCCTCTTTGAGCGTAGCATTTGCGTGTATCATCTCCATGATAGGGATGAACTCATTTTCAAGCCATTCCAACCTTTCATCCGTAACTTCGAAGAATGGTAATTTATTGTCATTTCTTGTGAAAATCCCTTGCTGTAGGCTACGAACATTGTGAATGTCGAACCATTTAGATACTAATTCCATATAATATATTGTAGCTTCTAAATCTTCTCGTTCAGTTGCATCACAGTAATTCAACTTCATTATAGTTTTCAGAGCCGCTGTCATTTCGGGTGAAAAAAGCTGAATAGCCCTAAGGACATTCATTTTCTTTACATTTGTCGGAAAGACATTTTTTCGGGTTAAATTTCGAACAAGTTTAATAATATTATGTTTCTGAAGTGTATATAATCTTTCAACAAATGTGGATGAAATGATCAAGCCTATTAAAATCAAGTATCTACCAAGAAAAAGGTTTCTAAGACTTTTTAATATGTGGCTTTGATCAAAAGCAAGGAAGAGCTTTCGTTCTCTATCGTGCGGATACTCAACCACTGGCTCTAGAATATACGTTTTTGATAACTTTTGGAAAGTAGATACATTTATTTTGCCATTGTCACCAACTAGACGGAGTACTTGAAAACCTTCATTTTCCACTTCCTTTATTACATTGCACATCATTTTGTACTGACTTTCTCCGGTTAATTTCGAAACAAAAAAATATGCCACTGGCATTCTGAAATCTGATGAAATGCTTTGGTAGTAGAAGCAGAGTAAATGGGTAGCTAAAGATTCACTCACTCCAAGCTCTTCTCTAGATACATCATTTTCACCAAAGAACAAATCAAGCTTCCGATCGTAAAGGTATTTTGCCTTAATTGCCATTTCATCAAATATCAATGATCCTAGTTTTTGGTGATCTTTTCTAATTTTTTGTATTCCTCTTTCAGTCTAAATTTGACTAGTGAAGTTACCCCCGTTTCACCTGATGTACTCCCAAGGTAGCGTTTAATTGTCTTGGGGTGAGGTAAATGAAGTATCTGAAGTTCTCTTACGTACCTATAAGCAGCGGGTGATTTCTGGTTCCACAACACACTTACTCTTATTATTGAATCTGTAAACTTTGCTTTTTTTTACCAAATAAAAACAACTGCTCCGCTAAAAAATTTGCCTTGAGACTTTCATTAACTATTGCATTGTTAATTTTTGTTATTTGCGGTAATACATTTTTTCCCAATACCGTAGTGTTACTTTTAAAATCTTTCAATTTTGCCTCAAGTGTTTTAGCACGTGCATGCGCTTTTTCTAATTTATTTTTAAGTTTGGCAATAATTCGTCCTTGTTTACGGGATGACGTTGGTTTTTTTGACTTTCTGTTTTGATTTATACTTGATACTTGAATACCAACATTTTGAGTATTAATAAAGTTGGGAGTTTCATTAGGAACTTGGTCAATTCTTGGAAAAGTACTAGGGGTTGGATCACAATTTAGCTGTATATCACAGTATTCTTGACTATGCACATCACGAATATCTTTCAAAACATTTTCGGCTTTTCGGGTTAAATTTTTTGGAGATAGTATATCTAGTATGATTTTCGATCTCTTCATTGAAGTTGGACTGATGTTTAAATCCGCTGACTCGATAAGGTTTTCAAGAAATAATCGTTTTCGTGATATAGCACCATTATTGTTGCAAAAATACCTGTGATTAAGCAGCGAGAAATTCATCAGCAAGCACAATCCGCCATTCCCTACCGCCTAGAAATTGCGCAACCCGAAATAAAAAACTCAGGAAAACGTCCTCTAACGTGAAAACTTGTCAGATAGAAAATGTCAATAAAAAAGTTGGCACGGCCGAAATTTCTAGGCCTAGTATTAGAGAAGGCAGTGGCAAAACGATAGGTAAGACAATGTTACGCTGGAGTATTTATTAAAAATGTGGTATTTTTTTTAATCTTGAAATTATCAACAGATCAGCTCAAGCAGTATCCACATGTTTAAGACCTTCGGAAATTCCTTCCAAGAATCTGCCTATTCGTATGCGTGACAGAAAATCAACCTAAGCATCATAAAACAGAACTAGTAGATACAATGAATGGTTAAATAGACTAACCTATCTGTATAATGCCAGGAGAAAAAAAAGAGTATTTATGATAAGGAGAAGAGATTAGCGGAACATTTGCTTACGGATCATCTTGTAGAACCTCAAACTGGTAGAAAAAATCAAGCTGAATGCATTGAAAATGCTAATGTCATTTGTACTTTGGAAAAAGGAATTACAGTTACAACGGATGGAGCTTAAAACTCCCGCCATCCGTTGCAATCGAAGTTAAGAAACCGCTCCTACCAGATGTCGCCGCCGCCGCCAAAAAAAACATAGTTTTTATTAGTTTATTTTTTATATTGGATTTCCCTAATATAAAATGGACTTTGAGTTTTAAACGCAAAAGAGAAGCGTGGATTTGAAAAGCGAAAGCTAAAATTGTCATAGGCGCGGGGACATGGAGTATTTGGTGAGAAAAAGGACTTAATCCAAATTAATTTATTATAGTACTTTATTTGATTTTGTTTATTGAAGAATTTATTAAAAGCGAAATAAATTGTTTAATATATTTATTGGTAAAATTGATTCTTCCACCTACACTATCAAAGGCCTAAGTTAGTGTTCAGTCACGCACGTTGATTAACCGAGGGTTAATCTAAAATATAGCTGGTGGAAGTTCACTGTCTCTGTATATTACGTTGTGGTATCACAGAGAAGGGGAACTCCATCCGTTATACAGTATACAGGGTCTTTTTTTTGCTCGGAAAAGTGTTTTTTTTTTCAAAAACTATTTATAGTACCGATTTCAAATTTGGAAGGTCAATTCTCTATACCGGGGGACATCAGTTTGAGAAATTTGAGCGTTTTCGGTAATGTTTTTCACCAATTTTGAAAAATTATTTTTCGACCACTAGGTGCGAGATAAGAAATTTCTATTATAAAGTTGTAGGCCGTCATCGAAAACCCTTAAAAATTGTTCACTCGACGAAAAACAACTTATTTATCAGTGAAAATTCGAGCTTGGAAAATTTACAAGTTGGTGAAGCCAAATTACGATTGTTTGAAACGATAATTGAAAAGGGAACAAGTCTAATACAAACGTAGTAGAGTTTTCACACTTGAAAAATTGTACACGTTTGGTTTTTAAATGCAGATATTTTATTCACATAAATTTTTACAAAACATTTTCAATAATATCACCATTGGCTGCAACACAGGTTTGTGCGCGGACAATTAAGTTCTCAAACGCTTTCTCTACCATTTCTGGTGTGACGTCTCGGCAAGCACTGATTATTCGTCTAATGAGTTCCTCCCTAGTTTCAATGGGCGTGGCGTATACCTTTGCTTTAACGAATCCCCAGAGAAAATAATCCAGCGGTGTTAGGTCAGGTGACCTTGCTGGCCAATGCACTGGACCATTTCTCCCTATCCACCTTTCAGGAAACTCGTTGTTGAGGTGCTCAGTTACTTGCCGGGAAAAATGCGGAGGGGCGCCATCTTGCTGAAACCACAACTGACGTCTTTCAGCCAATGGAAGGTCGTCGATTGCGTCACTCAGTTCGTTCTGTAGAAAATGTAAATACCTTTGGCCGTTGAGGTTCGTCGGCAGGAAAAAGGGACCAATCAAACGGTTTCCAACAAGTCCAACCCAAACATTGACCCGTTCAAATTGAACCTGGTGATGATATTCAAAACCCCAATGTGGGTTGATGTCAGACCAAAGATGGCTGTTTTGATGATTAAAGGGCCCATCTCTAGAAAATGACGCTTCGTCGGAGAACAAAACATGGCGCAAAAATTGTCTATCTTCTTGGACAGCATTTAGTAACCAGTTGCTAAATTCATAACGTCTTTGATGGTCTCCGTCAATTAGTCCTTGGTGGAGCGTAGCTCTGTATGGGTGATAGCGATTCTTACGAAGAATTTTCCACACACGATTTGCAGAACAACCCAAATCAGCAGCGGCGTTAGCGCAACTGTGACGAGGATATGCCACAAAGTACGCGAGTACATTGTTCTCGAAGTCTAAATCCGGTTGACCCAATCCGCGAAACCTAGGTTGCAAGTTACCAAATTGATTGAAATCGTGAATTGCTCGTCTTACTGTATTTACAGATGGTGCTCCATTTGGATGTCTTTCTGCGAAGATTTCAGTCACTCTTCTAAGGTTTTGCGCTGCTTCTCCATAGTAAATGGCAACTATCTCGGTACGCTCAGCTACTGAATAACGAGGCATTGTTCGAAATATTATCAAACACTGATAATAATCTCCCAAAGTTTTCCTTTAAATACCCAATGCATGTTTAGGATTGACCTATAGCCTCGTGTTTTTTAAATCCGGTCGTTTTTTTAACCAAAGTTTCAACTGGATTAGGTAATTCGGTTTCAATTATCGTTTCAAACAATCGTAATTTGGCTTCACCAACTTGTAAATTTTTCAAGCTCGAATTTTCACTGATAAATAAATTGTTTTTCGTCGAGTGAACAATTTTTAAGGGTTTTCGATGACGGCCTACAACTTTATAATAGAAATTTTTTTATCTCGCACCTAGTGGTCGAAAAATAATTTTTCAAAATTGGTGAAAAACATTACCGAAAACGCTCAAATTTCTCAAACTGATGTCCCCCGGTATAGAGAATTGACCTTCCAAATTTGAAATCGGTACTATAAATAGTTTTTGAAAAAAAAACTTTTCCGAACAAAAAAAAAGACCCTGTATACGCATGAAGAACATAAATGTAAAGTAACTGCTAGCTGCGGCATATTGAAACCACAAACTGGAATTCAATCAATGAAACTTCTTAATGAAATAGTTAAAGAACTTCCAATTGAAGATTTGTCTACCGGGAGAGTGTTAAAATTAATTAGTCCACTTTTCATTAAGAAAGGCAGGGCAAAAAACTAAGACGAGGGCACAATTTTCCCATTAAGACGCTTTGCTTACATAAAAAGTTGCTAGTGCTAGGGTTCATGTCGAGATTGAAAACGTGCAAAATTTTTCATAAAAGCATACCCTGGGATTTATTACCATGTGCTGATAAAATGTTCACTGTTATGAGTGCTGTAGTAAATTTGTCAACATCTATTTTGGCAGATAATAAATTTTATTTGACTTAATGTAGTTTTTAAAACAATTTAAAATAAACATATTGCAATTGAAGCATAAGCTTATGAACAAACTCTTTGCCAATTTTCAATTCAATTATTTGACAGTCATGCTTTTCTTTGAATAAATGACTAGATGCCCTACGGATAGGCCTAAAATTGCAATGTTTAGTTTCAAAGTTACATGATGTTGGATCTTCGGAAAATGAAATACTAAAGCTTCTATTTCGTAACCTTCCAGTTTGTCAAATACTCCAGTGAAATTACACGATAACTTCTTAGTTTTCCTCTCCTTGTTGAATACAATTCACTTTGTTTCGATAATGGTAATCTGATTTCAACTGTATTTTTATAAAACAAAAACACTCATAAAAATCATGTGGACAATAGGTCAAGGCTTACTTCATAAATTCATTTAAAAAAACATTTCACCTTCAGTATTGAATATAAAGTCGTACCACTTTCTTCCTTGCTGATGATTTTTACAATAAAAAGTATTTATTAATATCATTAATTGATTGAACAATGATATTAATGAAGAAAACTCCACGTTAATATTTAACTGTCCTTATCTGACCGATTTGTTTCCTTGGGATCGTAGTTGGGCTTCATCGCCACTAGGTGGCGCTAGTGAAACTTTTCGTTGCGAATATAATTTACTGTAAAAAGGTTAAGAAAGGGCTACATATTAGGGTAAAAAAAACTCTAAATGTATCATCTGACTCGTTTGAGTGCGTGGGTGTATCTGTCTGCCCGAAGCGGAATGTGTTGTGTCTGGGCTATTGGCAGTTGTTGCGTCTATCTGCTTGTCTGCTACACTGATTTCTACCGTTGACAAGCCACTCCCGTTGTAGTCCGGTGAAAGCGTGTTACTATCTCGCTCAACACAAGGTTCGTAAATACGCGGGCCGCCCTATACGGTGGTCCCTTTGATTCATTTTCGAATTGGCAGCGTTTCGACCGAATGCTCATCGCTCTGCTGTAATTTAATTTAAGATTTAAAAATTTTCTGTGAGAAGAGCGGATTTCTACCTCCTAGAGGTTTAAAGGAACCTTAATGCGCTCACAGAATGTCGCAATAAGTTTCATTTTATATTAATTCAAGAATTTCAACTATTCGAAACGACGCCTGCCTAAAGAACAGTGCGAATTTACTAAGCCTATCCGATGCCGTGCCACGCCCGACAAGTTTGACAACAGTATTCATAGTCTCTTACTCTCCCAAAATATTTCACAAAATGCAGTGGATTTTCAATTAAGTTATTCAATTAAATGAGTTTAAAATAACATTTTATTATCACCAATTACTTAACGATTTTTGCATTCGAAGTATGAAATTTCGGGAAATAAACAAAGCGTAAATAAACTTTAGTTAGCAGGCTACGTGAGTGCTTGTACATCTTTTGTTATGAAACTGGACTAGTGAAGATGAATTTTTCTTAACCTAAACTTCTTATCTTTCACTTAATGCAATGATAAATTCCACTTTATGAAGAAATATTTCATGGTTATGATTTTGTCCTGTTTCAGTGATTAATATCTATAATTTTTATTTGAGCAAGGGGTTTTATGAATTTCAATGAGAGAGGGGGCCAATATTGAAATAAATATTTTGGTGTTTTTTGAAAGCAGATTTTCCCGCTTTATGCATTGCTGCAGCTCATTTAATGGTTTTCGTAACTTTATCTTCGACATAAAGTAAAGTTTATTATACTTTAACATTGCTGTATTTTCTGTTTGCCTTATTTTTGGCAAAGTTTATGTAGAGATGGTTGAGCGACTTGTATTTTTTACCATAGTATAGCTTTGATAATGCTAAAAAGAAATATAAGATGGCGCTGTCATCGCTAAGTAGCCCCTTTGTGTATTACGACTGCTACTCTACATAGCAGGAAAAACTCATATTGATAGGGATATAGGGAAAATTAAGAGATGGCAATATTTTTTAAATTCGCAAGAATTTTTTTAAGTTTTCATTATATTTTAATAATTTGAAAAGTAATTAATTTTTAAAGTATTTTTTATTAAAATTTTTGAAAAAAAACTCGGTTTGTTTCGACTGTTTGTTCAGAGTTTTCTTCTTTTGCCTGCTTTTTTGTTGCAAATAAAATGTAGTCTTGGGTTCTTAGGTGGAAAACCAAAGCCCACTTGTGGGCAGATGCTTAGCTACATTAGGCGCATTGATATGCTTTCTCACCCGTGTGGGTTCTTTGGTGGCAACCCAAAGCCCACTTGTGGGTAGATGTGCTTCCTTTTGTGCACAATTAAACCCCCATCCGGGGTAACAATGTGTTGCCTAGCGCTTTCACTATACCTAATGACACATCGCTTTAAAAGTCTCTAATTATTCATTATAATATGCAATAATAAAAAGATTGATATTAAAATGTTTTTTTATAACCAAACAACTTAAATTTACACATGAAATTGGTTAGGTATTTCCGTAGGCTGAGATCAATGCCAAAAATAAATTAAAAAAACCATTTAAAGTGGGAAAATCATTATTACATTATAATATACATATTGGAGGGGGGAGGATACAATACATTTTTTGGAGTAGGGTTCATTTTCGATTTAAAAGCGCCTCACCCATAAATGTCTGGTGGATGGGGATTCAATCCAATCAGAAATCCTACTTTCTATTGGTAGCGTTTCTGGAACCGATAATTATTCACACCGATGAAGTTTGAACGTCGCCAATATCTCTTTCGTCGACAAATGGTTAGTATTCTATATGAAAAGAATGCCGACTACAAATTTTCTATTTAGTTAGTCTGATGATTTTAGGAATTATCAATCTACAATGTGGACATCTGTTACTGTAAAGAAAATATACAGAAACCCAACTGACTTTCTTAAATGTTAAGCTCGTTTTTTTTTGAAATTACATTAACAAGTTTTAACGAACAAAATGGAAATATATTAGGCCTAAGACATTTAAAATAAATAATTTGAAAGTCTTAACGGGTATACGAAAAAGTCGAATCCGCGTCTAAGTGCTTATAGCTATATTTTCTTTTTTTTCTTTTGGGGATTTTACACCCAACCAATGTTTCTTCGGATTTACGTTTTTATTTTCTTTCCGCTTTTTTGATAACGTTGGATTCTTTGAGGCGTAAACGTTTAACGCGGTGATAGGTCAGTCGCGTCTTGCTCGTAAAATCCAATACTTCGTTGGGGATGAAGCTGCAGTTTTCTGCAGACGCGTTGAAGAAGAACGGGGCCTTAATTTGGCGAGTTATTCGGTCAACTAACACTTCGGTGTCAACGTTTAACGAGTTTAAATTAAAAACGCACCGAACTACGCATTGTAACCCGGCCACCTGAATTAAAGGCTTCAAAAGTCGCTTGACGACTTAGGCCTAAGGTGGTGCCTTGGGTATTAGCCTAGCTGATTATTATTTTTTATTTACTCACAATGCAACTAAAATGGTGTTAGGTTTGATGACCACGGCCTAAGTAGTCGTGGTATGAAAACATAGCACGCATTTGGTGCGGCTGATGTTTGCCGAATTGATCTTGTATTTGTCCGAGTCGAATAGCCGCTTGTTGATTTGGTTTTTGGATTGGGTCGGTTTGATTCGCAGGTTTCTTGTTGGAGCTAGCATATCTGTCATTATTGGGTACTATTTGGCCAGCTCGATATGATCTTCGTCTTCGGAATCGGTAACGCAGAAGTTGTTGCGCTCCAAACTAAGAAAGCCATTTACTAAATTATTATTATTATATAGAGGCCACGGGTTCGGATTATCGGCTTTCGTTCAGTGTTCGTCGATGAAGCGGTTGATGTCGTCGGTCAGCATTTCGCATCAAGGTTTGGGGGGTGGGTGCCGATCATCGTTCACTTCGAAACTGCGCACGCACGCCGCCTTAGCAGCCTGGATGAGTAATAGTAATACGTTCAAACTTTCTACGGTCATTTTAATTTTATTAGTGCGGGCTTTCATGGTATCGTATATCGCGTGTTATAGTACGACCCATGTTCCGGATTACGGCAGGATCCGTGATGACTGGGATGTGGGAATTTACCTCGTGATCTTTTATTTGTTCCAGCACCAGCGTGGCTAAACCAGAAACGTATTCTGGTTCGATAACGTTGAATTAAATTGAATTTTTATTTTTCTATTAAAAATGATTTACAAAGCCCTCCTTTAGGGGTTTAGTTATAATGAATATTTAAAATAAAACAGAAAGAGTACCAAAAGGAAAATAATAAAAAAAAACTATATCTATATTATATAAAACAAAGTTAATTTAAATTTACAGGATCAAAGAATTAGCCCTATCATTAAAATAAATACCGTCAGCAACACTTGTATAATTAAATATCACTACTAAAAAGAATTTGTTTGATAGTTTTTATGAATTTTAATACATTTGTAGCACTTTGTACATCTGGAGGTAAAGAATTATAAATTTTTGCCCCTTTGTAGAAAATGGATTTTATTGTTTTAGAAGTCCGACATTTTGGAATTTTTTGTATATTTTTTGAGCGAGTATTTAAAAAGTTGGTTCCTACGTTGATGCTCATTTTGACCTTATGAAACCCAACCAACCGGCAATATCCTTAAATGAAGTTGTTCATGCAATGCTGCGACTCCCTCGTAACCGCGCTTTCGGACGCCAGCCATCCTTTAACTCGAAACAAGCGGAATACGGCGTTCGCCGACAACAAGCTCACGACGCTTTCTTTGTGTTGCGCGTCTATTTCCGCCACATTGTATTTGAGTTTGTTTGTCATATTAGACACGCGTTTTTGCAGTTCGATTACGGTGTGATCGCGTAGGAAATGTTGCACACGTTCATCCACGCGTGTCTGGCATCGATCTTGGTTTTTGAAGGCTTTTTTTGGGTCTTGTCAATATTCTCTATGCCGCTCCAATGTCGTGGAAGTTGTCCTTCATCTACATGTAATTATCTTCTTGTGATCGAACTCGGCGTATGTGGCTTGAGTTGATTTTAGTTTCGAGTTTTTGAATAAATTCCAGGTGACCACCAACAGTTGTTTGGCACGCTGCCGCGGTTGGTCGTCTTTCCAAGTGAGGAGATCCTGAGTGCATAATTGCCAGTCACAAAACAGCGTGATTTCGATCTCACCAGCACCCAACGGCGCCGGATCGTTGATCGCTTCTCTTTAGATCTCATTTGTAGTCTCTTGATTCCTTGTTTTTTTAACGTAGTATGGAACCGACTCTTTACACGCCTTATGGAAGGATTTAATCAGGTTCGTCGACGCGCCTTTGGTATATGATTTTTCAGTAGATCAGTCGTACTGTTGTTCGTAAGTTTGTGAGAGTGTTGCACGTCGATAACGGCATTACTACACAAATTAATATCGACCAATCGTCTTTGCAAATTGAACACGGTGGGATGGCACTGGAAATAGTGGACATTACAAACGTTTATAAACATCATCCAGGCGCGTTTCGCGTCGGCGGCCGTGCCATTGCTTTTTTTCGAAATTTTTCCGCTTTCAATGTCCGGCTTGATGTTATAGAAATCGTCCTTGATTCATAACAGGCATTACCCCGTGTATTTGGCGAGAGTAGTTTTCAATTTTGGATCTTTGTAAATGAGATCCTGAGTGCTTAGTTTCCAATATGAAAAAGTCATCAGTTCGATTTCTTCGGCTCCCAATGGCACTGGATCTTAAGGAATCATAGTATTTTAACATTTAGATTTTACATCTTGTCAATTCAGTATTCAAATGACTCGTTATAGGATCTCTGACAACATTCAATGAAATGCGTGGCGGCGTCTTAGTAACGCGAAGGAATCACCTCAAAGTCTGAGGGACATTGCACTTAATCAGTATTACCGTTGTTCGTTAGCGTGTGTACGTTATGCACGTTTTGGATGTGTGTTTCCGAGTAACGGAACAAGTTTCCACGCCGAGCCGTGGTTACCAATTTCGCGTAGGGGCGTTAAACTTAAATTATCTGGATACGCAAACCGTCCGGTATATCAGTATCATCGGCGGTAGAGTAAATCGTGACTTCGCTGAAATTCACAGCAGAGCCTTTAACGTTATGTAGTTTCCTTTTTAAAATGTCCAACTCTTTGGGAATTTTTGCCGGTGGGGCTACGCAATTTGGCTTGTGCGGTTTCCCTGTCGGTTCAGTTCCACGGACGGCTTATTTTATTTTGTAAAGCGAAACTTTGCGAAAGGTTTTCGGCCCACTGACACGTTCAAAGTCGTCATCGACGCAGTTAGTCTCTGTCACTGAAGTGCGCTTCAGTAGCACTCGGTCGTTTTTAGGTCAAACGCTTTTCACTTGAATGTATCACTTAACATACTTTATACAAAAATAACTATTTTGATAGGAACTTTAAGATTGTCCTTTTTCCTCAAAGGACATTCTGAAAATGCAAATTCCGAGGCAAATTTGGTAAAATGCCATTACAATTTATTATGGCATTAGCATTTTTCGTTCAATTCTGCCAGCCTTGACTCCCTGTAGAAAATTATTTGTTGTGTTTTCTTTGGGAAGAGTCTCGCTCTCTTTGCACGTTTCAAGTAGCCAGCTATGCTAAACAGTCTTTCTACGTCACCCGAACTTGCCGGGAACGATAAGTATAATTTTGCTTGTTTTCTTTCACGGAATATTCCAATAATTGATACTTACTAGTTAGTGTACCAATCGGCACTGAAGCTTCGCTTTTGCCCTTTAAAAGACGTTTTAGGAACACTCAGTTTTATTGGTTGGATTGGAATTGAATCTTTATCTAAACTTAAATCTTCAAGGTCTATTTTTTGTTTGATCATGAACTAAAATTTATAACATTAAATAACACTATAATATACTCCACCTTAAGTTCGGTTAAACAAATCATATCGCGTTCACGCGGACTGATGTTTTCAACATATCGTATTACTATACAGAAAAATTCGTTCCCTTTGAAAAACATTTGAAATTCCGGAAATTAATATTCCACTTGAAAGAACTGTTTAAAACTCAGTGTGGTACATTTCTATACCACCATTTTCCGAAACTTCAATTTTATTCGCATCCTCATAACGCGATTTCGAGTGTGACGTTACTACTGCAGTCTTTAACCACGTTATTGATAATGCGTCCAAAGTCCGACGGTAGCACTTAATACGATTTAGGTAAAGAAGTAAAAACTGGTTATAGTATTTACAAAGGGATAAACGACATTTAATCATAGCTTGTCTCCAAAAAAAGAGAGAGAGCTTGAAACCACGTCTTCAAATTATTACATTTTGGCCACTACAGTCACGTGTCAAGTTCTTTTCTTCTTCGAGCTTATGGTTGTCTTGACTTTCTACGAGTCGCATTGTTTAACAGCCCGATTTGGGTAGTGTATAACTATAGTTTTTGGACCCAATCGCAAAATAACTTTAACAAAAAAAAACTATTTTGAAACAGTACAAACGCTAAATCACAAAATGAATGTTCATTAAACTACGGTGCAATAATAACGTATACAATATTGAGACACTTTTCTTATCAAATATAAATTTAAAAGGGGGTTATTCGTTTTAAGTTTGGGAGGAATTCGGTTAGTACCTTACAAAAAGCGTACTCCTTAATTACAATAGAAAATTTAATATTTTATTTTTTTTTACTTAATTTTCTGGAAAAGAAAAACTGAAACATATATTAAAATTTAAGAGTTCTTATTCTAGACTAGTTTTAAAGATTATACGACAGGTCGAACATGTGAATGCATTAATTTGTAACAATTGCATTAACATGCTGTATGATTTCCTTGTCGAGGTCGCTCAAAAGAGGTGATACATCGTTTTTCCCATAAACTTCGACGTTTTAAATAAAATTTGAATATAGCAGTTTGAACACCAAATATAAAATTAATAATAATTATAATAAATGATAATAAAAAACACCCCTTACGCAAAACCATCGGCATTTGGTTCGACGCTATCTTAGTGTGGGGAGAATACTCCTTCGTCATTCCGAGTTGGGCTAAATCACGATATAGAAAGAGCGGGAGGGGAGAGATAAATCATATAGCAACGTATTCAACGCGATCAATCTTAATACTTGAGATAGGGGTTGGCTGCGACGATATTTTTGAGTTTTTCCATGAACGAATGAACATAATCGTCTTCCGATTCAACCTTTGGTAACATAAAGGTTCGAATGGCTGAAATTAATCCGTTTGCATTAAAGACGTTTGGCGGTACAACCTCGGATCTAGGTGTCTGGGTAGTCTCATCTCTCAATAAAATTTCAAAAAAATCTCGCGACGAATAGCTCTCACTTAAATATAGCGTGTGAAGAATTGGAAGTGTCACTTCTAGTAATATATATTCTAATAACGAATATATTACTTACACTATCATTTGGATACCCTATTTCGTTATAGTAATTCATACCCTGTAATATCTGTATAGAATCTTTTTTCCATTGGGATGACGCTGGGGAAAACTAATAAAATTCTTTCTTAGGACGTAAGGGAAAGTATATTTATATTTCTTCTGTTCAATTTGTTTAATATAAACATCTGTCCGCTATATACAATTACACAATTTTTGAATTATACGTGGAATGTACATTTTAAATATTTTTACAACGATAACGTTACTTTAGGCCATATATTTGAAAATGTAAATTGAAACGATCTCAGTCAATGACGAGGCAGTTGTTTAGAAAAGGCCGGTGATCAATTTTTAAACAATAGCGGCTACATTTTCCCGCTTAGACTAGGTGAATGGTTTTAGTTATGATCAGTCTACAATGCGGGCAATTTATATTAGTTAAATTATTTTTACATTCCAAACACACTGTGACTGCAGCAGTCAATAAATGCAAAATCCGATTGCGTTTGCCTTGAACGGCAAATTTCGCATTCGCGAACGTATCTAGCGACATAGATGTAATAATCGGACTATTTATCGAGTCTAGTTTACTCGCCAATTGTTTGAGCTTAGCTTCGTATTGGGATTTGCACTAGTTAAATCGGGTATTAAAGTTTTTAATTTTATATTCGTAATGTTGAATCTGTCTCTCCAGTTTTTCTTTATCCTTCACTATTTTTTTGAAGTCGAAAATCGCGTCTTCTTTATTTTTAACCTGGAATGACGCGTAAAATTTATTTAATGACATTTGAAGTAAATGAATAAATACGAAAGCGAGCGCCTTTTACGTACCTGGTTATCAATTTCCAATAAAATTAAGTTTTTGATTTTCCACAAATTTTGTTTATTTCGAAGCTAAAATCGTCGGAAGAATTCGTGTTGATTGGTTTTCTCTTTAATCATCGCGCGAAGTCGGTAACGACAGCGATTGAATCGAAGCGTCTGATTCTTCACTCGACGACATTTCAGTAATTTTAACGCCGTTTAGTCACCCCTCGCCGACCAGTCGACCTAAACTTCTAATTACTTTTATTCCTCTTTTCCAACTTAGCGTTCGTGACTCATAACTCGGTAGAAAAAAAATCACTCTTAGAATGTGGATTTAGCCTTATTATGAATGGATCTATTTACACTGAGAGACGATGTTTATAATAGTTTTTATTGAACAGGAAAAGAAAGCTTGCACCTTTTGCGCCTTGCTTTTGTAACGAAAGGAGATGGAATAGCAAGTACTATTAAAGTTACTCAAAAACAAGAAAGCAATAACAGCAATGACAATGTTATGGCGACGGGCACGCGTTGAAGCCTCTCGGTAAGAAAATTAGCTAACTAGTTTATAATCATAGGGGGAGGGGCGGGGGTTGATACTCCGAAGAAATCTAATTCACCAGATGAACAACAGGAAAAGAGGGAATTGAATCTTTAAGGCGCGTCTCTAACTGTTTACAAGGAATGCGGGTGTCAACTGAGGAGGAAGTGGGGGATTTATGGATAGCTGTAAGTAGGCTACCAGATTCGAGTGATTGACGATTTATTGCCATGACTGTAGTGGTGTAGACCTAAAAAAAAGAACCGGGGGTGCTATCTGGGTACGAACAACTTCGATTTCGCGCTTCATCGAAGTTGTCTGTACCAGCCCCTGTAAATGTACGTCCAACTTCGATGTTTATCGTGATTGAAGCTGGCCGTACCTAGGTAATGATTTATAATTATCATGGCACTTTCCTACGGGCAAAATTCGTAATAAACCAACTTATTACAGTGTAAAATAATTTTGATTAATACATATGTTAAAAATATAATTTATGAAATTCACAATAAACTTTGATTTGATTTGAACACTCGTTTTGGCTAGTTATGTATAAAATAGTGACTAGATAACCATAGGAAATTATATTACTTTTTT
Source organism: Leiobunum rupestre (assembly GCF_980474605.1). Classification (NCBI taxonomy): domain Eukaryota; kingdom Metazoa; phylum Arthropoda; class Arachnida; order Opiliones; family Sclerosomatidae; genus Leiobunum; species Leiobunum rupestre. Next base: position 38,527,654 of record NC_143385.1, on the reverse strand, counting down.
TTAAACAAAAAAGACCAAATTAGATACTGTGCCCAACGTGATCCTTCGGTTTTACGTTTAACCGCGGTTTTATCTTTTTTGGTAGCTGCAAGTTCTTCTTCCTTTTTTAAGCGCTGTAATATATTTGTAATGTGTAAAGCTGGTTTCACACTCGACGGAAAATATGGCGGAAAGACGATAATAAACGCCGAGCTGAAAATTGATTCCCATTCGATATACCGCTAACGTTCAACCATGGAAGAAAGATAAGGAAGGTCAACTCTGCCGATTTCTTGATAAGTGGTCGGTAGCACTGCAAATTCTAGTTTTCCGCAAAATATAGAGATGGCGCTAGCGTTTTCCTTTGTTTTTTCGTCTGCTTGTTTAGAAAATTGGATGCTGTTTTCCAATATTTCGTCGCATGAGTGCAAAATCCACGTATCTTTTTAAGATGTGTATATAGTTATTAAATTAAAGAATATGTATAATTAAAAAGGTCTTTATATCAAAGGGCTATAAGTCGCAGAATGACTTGGCCCGATCGCTCCAATACGTAAAATTGTAAAAATAAAATGATTTGATTTGATTTGAAAGTAAGCTCTCTTAATTTCATTTTTAACAAAAACTACTTATTTATGAGAGAGTTTTGATAGTTTTCGTACAGCAGAGTCCCTTTTAGATGTTTTATTTCCAGTCCGTTGATTGCTCATTTGCTGTTTCTTCTTCTCATTTTCTTTCCTTTTTCTCTCTTTTTCTTCAAAAATCCACCTATTTTTGAGTCTTACATCATGGTGTATCCGCATTCGCAGAAATAGTTTGATAATTTTCACTTTAGTTTCAGCACACATCACGGGAAATGAAATTTCATTTAAACCTCTAGATAGTTTATTTGCTAATCCTGCTTCTCACATCCTTAGAGCAAAATTCTCTTTATAATGAGATTCCATTTTTTCTAATACAACGTAGAATTGTTCTGTCACCAAAGTTAACCTGCCCACATCACTTCCGTCTTCTGCACGATGTGATTTTAGCACTGAAAGGGTTTCTCTAGTTGCTGTCATCTTTTTAGAATCTTTAATAATAGAATTCTGGCAAAGATTGCAATCGTGCGATGAAAGAACTTTTTTGGCTATGTAACCTCCAATGTAAGTTACAATATTAGCATGTTTCCCTTCTTCGGGCTCAGGTATGTTCATATCACTGATAGATACTTCATCTTGTCCAAAATATGATACTTTTTCTACTTGTAATGACGGTGTATGTTTATTTGCGTTACTACTTAACAAATCTAATAAAAATTCCCCCATGTCAGAAGTACCAACACAGTTAGCCGAACTTGGAACTTGAAAAAGTGAGGATGCCATAACTTTCCTCAGATGATGACGGAATAAGTATGGAGTAGGATTGTCCGCACAACCACCAAGTCGCCTAATTTTTCCAAACGTGTTTTCTAAAACATCTTGGCTCATTCTCGAAGTAAGAATAAAATCAAGTCCTTCTTCCAATAGGTGTTCTGACAATTTAATGACACAAGATAGAGTTATTTTCCAACCCTCAAGAACAGGTGGTTGTTTATCACAAACAAACTTTAGGTCTTGAAACCAAACAAGTTTTTCTCGAAGATAGTCAATGTGTTTGGATGTTTTGGTTATTGCTGATCTATATTCTTTGACATCATATTTACGACTAGAATTCAAGCAGTCAAACATCTGGTCAAACTCTAAAATTAAGTTTGCAGTATTTTGGGCTTCATTTGGCAGCTTACGGTTGGTTACGAAAAAGGTTATACCCATAGCAACAGAATGGCTTAGAAGTTGTGTGGCTAGTTTTACCTTCATTTTAATGAAAGCAGTCACATTCAGATGTTTCAGTGTTATTTTTGGAGCAATTCTTAATGATTCGTTGCTATCCAGGAAAAAAAACTTTTCTATATGCCACCAAGAAGATCTTATCTTCTTAATAAGTACATCGTGATTTTTTAAATTGTTTCTAAAGCCTTTAATCAGGTGGGATGTATCATGCATGCAGTATATTTTATGATTGTCTACATAAATGAAAGGAGTATTCTCGTTCACATTCAATCTCTTATAAACACTTCGATTGTTGGAACCCTGGTCACAAACCAACACTCTGACTTTATATCCAATAGATAGTAAACGGTGAACTACATCGATTAATAAATCATGGAGTATGTCTTTGGCCATAGGCCCTTTAGTTAAAAAATAAGCAACTGCTTGCTTCCAGTTAGAATCTATTCCAGAAATCATAAAGACAGTAGCATGATTCGCTAAGTCGGGTTTCCGGTTTCCATCGCCTAAATCAGAAAAGCCCTCGATCAAGTCTTCATTCTCATTGTACGCTACTCCTTCTTTCAGGGACATTTCATCGAAAGTTAGAATTGACAATTTTTCATTTTCTTTCATGCACTTGGCTTTTTTCCCTAAAATATCCCAAAATTTTAATACAAATCCTGGCTTGCATGGGATGTTTTTCAGCCATAACTTTAAGGATGTTTGACTTGGTAACAAGAATATCTTTTTCAATAAAAAGTATGCTTTTGGGCCATGATAATGAAGCGTCAAGCAAAGTTGTTTATCTTTGGCAGTCCAACGTCGTCCCCGTGGGTTTTTTAATGCTGCTTTAATTTGCATGTTGAAAAAATCGGCTGCAGGTGATGGTAGTACTTTTCGTATTTGAGTCATTAATTGTGCCTTGGAAATTTTTTGATTAGATATTTTCTTAATGAGCCTATTATTTCTGATATACTGCTTCTGTAGCAATGACTTTAACCTTTTCTTTCGAGGAGTCTCTTTGTCCAGGTCTTGTGGTTTAGTTTGGATTTTCTTTGATCTCATTTTTGGTTTTTTTTTAATGAATTTTGAGACTGTGTTGATGGGCTGATTCTCTAGGGCACTTGTGGTAAATAAATTTCTTCGTTTTATTCTAATTGGTGTGGGAATTAAAGTTCTCGTACTTTTCGGAGAAAGTATATTTTCCAAGTCAATATCACTGGCACGGGTTCTTTTTCTTAAAACTAACTTCATATTCTGGTTGTTATCCATTTCTCTCGCTACTGGTGTCAAACTAACGATTGAGCTCACTGAACTGAATGAACCTAGCAGAAAGATAATTTGAAATTTTAAGTTTTGAAAATATCTACTATCCGTGTTGTGTAGTACCAGTAGCTATAGATTTTATTCCTTTTCGACTAGGCTTTCTAATATTGCTGAATTGAGAGCTTCCACTTGCAACTGGAGTTAAGCTACGCATGACTTGGATTTGACTAGATACATCTGGCGTGTAACTAGATACATCTGGCGGCTGACTAGATACATCTGGCGGCTGACTAGATACATCTGGCGGCTGACTAGATACATCTGGCGGCTGACTAGATACATCTGGCGGCTGACTAGATAAGGTTGGCGGTTGACTTGATAAGGTTGGCGGTTGACTTGATAAGGTTGGCGGTTGACTTGATAAGGTTGGCGGTTGACTTGATAAGGTTGGCGGTTGACTTGATAAGGTTGGCGGTTGACTTGATAAGGTTGGCGGTTGACTTGATAAGGTTGGCGGTTGACTTGATAAGGTTGGCGGTTGACTTGATAAGGTTGGCGGTTGACTAAATACAGTTTTTTCCAAACCTTCCGAAAAACAATTCAATCAATTTTGATGTAACGTATTTAAAATGAGTATCTTATTTACCAGCATTTGCTTTGAGTTTGGTATTGTTCTGCAATGTTTTATCCTTGGCTTTATTATGCTCTGAATTATCCAAAACTATGTGATCTGGAACTGCGTTCCAAACTAATCTTGATCTATAAACTTAAGTTCATTAGGCTATGTTATTTTAAACAAAAGTAAGCAGTGTAATTACCTGTTTAGATTGTAAAACTGGCGAGCTGGAAAATGTTCACTGCATAACTTCCATTGCTTTTTAAAGATATATTCTTCCTTTCCTAACAAATCTTCTCTCCCTGCATGTTTTAACCAAATTTCACATCTATTTAAATATAAGAGTTAGTTAAGTGTGCCAGAGTTAGGCTTAGCAAAAATATATTATAACCTTTTAGCATCCTTAGGAAATCCAAAAAAACTAACTCCATCCTTTTTTCTACCTTGGGCATTTGTACAATTTCTGTAAGAGCAAACTCTACCACCATAGTATGCCCAGGTTTTTAAATTTACATTTAATTCCTCAATACCGCCACTTTTAGCCGCCATTACGAAAATAAATAAAAACAGGAAGTTTTTCCGCAAAATATATAGGTGGCGATACCGTCGCGTTTCAAAAATTAACTTACACACCTCAAAGGCAGAGTTGACCTTCCTTATCTTTCTTCCATGGTTCAACTTTACGCTGCGTGTGAAACCAGCGTTAGTTTAAAATTATAAGAAATGCATATAAAGGAGAATGGAATATCGGATAGCGCGTGATTTTAATCGTCATATTTTAGGCACGATTTTGAATGATTTGTAAACGCGTGATGTGAGGTTTTGAAAAAATTAAGAGTCAGTTGAGTTGTGAATTTTAGAGAGAGAGTTGACGTGTAAAGAATTAAGTTAACAAATAAAAGAGTTATCAGCAATTTAGCTTGTATTAGCCACTTATTTTACATTGGTGGCAGAAGTGAGATGGGTGGCATGGTAGTAAAGCTTCTCAACAGCTGCGACTGGCTTTTCAATAAATCCTTGAACTCTTGTATTTGAATTAATTTCTTTACCACACCTTGCGCACGGGGATGGCCCATGACATGGTTGGTTCTGCTGTAAGATTTAGCTCGCGCACATAGTGCAGTACAATAGTTATCTTTATTCTTAAGTATTACTAAAGCTGTCTTGGCCACATTTGCTGGCGCTGCTGGGATGGTATCTTCAACTACATACTCGACCTCATGATGGACAACTAAGGCACCCCAGTACATGCTATAGTACCTACACCCAATCTGAAAGTTATAAGCTGGTAAGTTCAGGTCAGCAACAAAAGCCTCTGCCCAAACATGACTCTAAGCCACGAAGCCCTCAAACCCTTTCATTGTAAATATAATAGTAAATAAATAAAGAATTGAATTGAATTGAAGGACATTATGTCGAGTGTGGTATATTATCTTATCATCCGTTTTCTGCGATGCAAATGTAATTTCAGTATTATCCACTAATACGCTCCACTTTGATTCGGACATTAAATCCTTGTGAATGTTCACATAGTTCTGCCTGCCAACCCCAGGTTCTGTATTAGCTTCAAACCCTGCTTCAATCCGCCCATTATTCACATTGTCAGCCGACATTCTGTGGGCGCCTACCAGTGCTGAGTCTGTCTTTTCCGCGTCTGACAGGGCCACTAATTTAAAGATTGCTGACTTTGCTCCCGCATTAGCATCTTCTTTAATTAACTTTTCTTTATATGCCCCGGCTTTCACCCCATTGGAGATCAATGTAGACTTGACCTTCGCGACCTCATCCTTGTCAAATACTTCATTATGTGGGAACAGTGTCCTCAAATCTGCACCATTTAATTCCCCAGCTGCATGTTCAACTAACTCTCGGCTTGCAACTGCTCGCACTCGCATGCTGAAACTCAGTACTTGCAAGTTACCTGCCTCCTCAGAGTGTGCAACATATTGCATAACTTCCCCACGGGGTCTTTTTGCCACATTAGTTTCTTCTTCCCCCGCCTTCTCTTATTACTACTTCCCTCTGGTTCTGAGTTTGCCACTACCACACTATCCTCTTCAACACTATCATCAAAATTTTCTACCGTTAGAAACGTGTGCAAGTCCTAACCACAGGGCAATGCGTACCATAGCCGCACTGGCTTCCACCTGCCTATCAAACTCAGCATGAACCTTGTCTCTGGGGAGTTGAATAGCATCTGCACCAGGTAGGGGATAAGGTATAGGTCCTGGGAATAATCAAACATCAGATGCGCAAACCTCATTGGTGAACAAAAAGAATACCCCAACTGGCATATTAGTATTTAGTGACAACAGAGACTCAATAACATTATGCCGCCCATTATGTGCATTTAAAGAATAGACTGCCTTGGCTTTTCCATCATGATCTCGTGGTTTATTAAACCCTATTCTAGCCGCGCTTAACAGGGGATATATTACATCATACAAAGCTGCACCTAACTTCCTTAGCCTCAACTACCTCATACAACAAAGCCATCTAAGCTGCAGTAATAAGGACAATTTTTATCTACACTTAAATTCCATGCGGTTATAGGCCGTTTGCGTCTTACTATTAGTAGGGTTTAATAATTCATTGGAAATAAAAATTCGATTATCTCGACACCCGTTAAAGCAAATGGGCGCCTTAATTTTATTCACGATCCACTCAGCCAACAATTTGCCATCAACGAGGTTAAATAATAAACACATCGCAGGCAAGATGCGAGCCAAATCGTATTTTCTTTCACGAATACGGCCTGGGTAGTCGTTGTATTGAAGCATAATACGCATTTCGTGCGGCTGATGCTCTAAGAGTCTAGTTTATACCTGTCTGTCTCTAAGAACGTCGTTGTTATTTTGTTTTTTGATTGAGAATGTTTGATGGAAACCTCGCTCACCGACGTGATCAGCTCCATCATTTCGGGATAGGGTCGCGCCAACTCGGAAATGTTCTCGTCTCCCGAATCAGACATTCACACGTTGTCGCGTCCTAAGTCGAGAAAGTCAACGGCCACGTGACCGTATTCGTCGTATTGGTCCCCGTCCTGGTCATCGTCCGGATTATCGGCATTGGCGCAATGCTCGTTTATGAAGTGGTTGATGTCGTCCGTCAGCTTTTCGTTAAACGGTTTCGATGGCGGGTGCTGATAGACGTTCACCTCGAAACTGTTGATGCATGATGACGTTGCCCTAGAAATGATGGCTCGGATTAGAGACAGCAAAACGTTCAAACCGGCTTCGGTCATTTTGATATTCTTAGTGACCACGCTTATATTGTCGTACATCGCGTGTAAAATTACGCGACCCATATTGCGTATCACCGCGGTATTGGAGATGAGCGAAATGTTAGGATTCACCTGGTGAAATTTTATTTTTTCCAACACCAACGTCGCGAAACCAGCCACGTGCTCTTGTTCGATAACGTTCGAGCCGACGTGGATCCCCATTTTCAAAATATGGAGTCCTAACAAACGGCAATAACCGTAGACTAAGTTATTGACGCACTGTTGGAGGTCCCGCGTAACGGCGCTTTCGAAGGTCAGCCAACCCTTCACTCGAAACATTCGGAGAACCGCGCTAGCCGATAACTAGCTCGCGGTATATTCTTTATTTTAAGCTTCAATATCCGCCACCATAATCTCTAGTTGGTTATTAATATCGACAAATCGTCTTTGCAAATTAAACACGGTGGGATGGCACTGGAAATAGTTGACGTTAGAAACGTTCAAAAACATCATCCAGGCGCGTTTCGTGTCGGCGGCCGTGCCATAACTTTTTTTCGACGTTTTCCCGCTTTCAATGTCCAGTATGAGGTTAAAGAAATTCTCGTTGTGTGGTCAAACTCCGCGTATTTTACGAGAGTAGTTTTCAATTTTGGATCTTTGAGGAAATTCCAAGCGTAAGCCAAACATAGTTTGGCATGTAGCCTCGGATTATCGTCGTTGTGATTGAGCGGATCCTGAGTGCAATATAAAAACGTCATGAGTTCGATTTCTCCGACTTTCAAGGGCACCGGGTTGTAAGGAATCTTACTTTTTTTACCTTTGCAATTTAATTCTTCCCGTTTCTTCGCTTCTTTTTAATACAGTCTTCAACCTACTCGTTATAGGCTCGCTTGCAGCATTCAAGTAAATGCGTGTCGGCGTCTTTGTAACGCGAAGGAACCGCCCCAAAGACCAAAGGGATATTGCACTAAATCAGTCTTCCCGTTGTTCGTTAGCGCATGTACGTGATGTACGTTTAGATGTGTGTTTCCGAGTACCGGAATAAATTTGCACCCATGACCGTGGTGGCCAATTTTAAGGGGGTGATCAATTTCGATTTAAAAGCGCCCCACCCATAAATGGCTGGTGGATGGGGATCCAATCCAATCAGAAATTCTACTTTCTATTAGCAGCGTTTCTGCACAGTAAAAATTAAGGGACTTCCCGTAAACCCTTAATGGTAAATTCATTTTTGTCAAAAAACCAGTCCCTTAACGGTTGTGAAATAAACCATTAAGGGTATCATGTTTTATTTTATTTAACCTCAAATGGTCTATTCAAATGCCCCAAAGGGTTTAAAATGGTTCTGAATTCAAACCCTAAACAAGCTTTCTCAACACCCATAAGGGAATTATTTTTTTTAAAAACCTTAACGTTCTTTCAAAATACCATAAATGGTTTAAAATTCAACCCTAAAAGAGCTTATTTAACACCCACAACCATAATTACTTTATTAAGTTTACCCTTAATGGTCTTTACAAATACCCTAGATGGTTTAATATTAAACACCACAACGTGAGGTTTTAGCACAAAACAACCCTTAACATCCTAGAAAATACCCCAAAACGGTTTAAAAAAAGAACCCCAAGGAGCGTAATTAACACCCTTAAAGGAATTTTTTTCATAAACCAAACCCTTACCCTCCATTTGAAATACGAAACGGTTTCTAATTGAGCCCTTAAAGAGCTTACTTAAACCCTTAAGGAATTTTTAAACCCTTAAAAGGTCTTTCAAATAGCCAAAATGGTATAAAAAATAACAATTACATAAAACAAATCATTTATTTATTCATTCAAATAATTAATTGCTCTTGCATATTTTTTCAAATTTTTTTAATAAATGTCCACATTTGGTATACGTTAAATCAAAAAAGCAAGATTCTATAAAAGACATTGTTTTAAGCAATGTAGTTGGATATTCAATATTGAATATCCAAAAACATGCAAATAAATCCGATGCCCCCGAAACCATTGTTCCATCAACATAAATTTCATAATCTTCACTACATATTATTTCTGGCCCTGAATAAACTATAATGGGAACTTTTGGGATTCTTTCCACATCTTTTTTTTTACAAAACATTTTTGTGAAATTTTCTTTAAAGATTCCCGGAACTAACAACACTGTTGCGTAATCTTTATAGTCTAAAAATGGGAAAAATCATTATTTTAGATTACTAAAAGTTAATGATATGATTATAGCTATTACTTCGCATGGCTTCTGCATTTTTTAGCTTTTTAGCTACTGCCATGATTTCCCCTTTAAGTGGAGTTGCATCTTTCTTTGATCTAGTCCAAATTTGTGCTGCATAAATTGTTAATGATTCTTTTAGTTTCATCTCCATATTAATCTTATTAATTCGTCAGAATTCCAAAATGATCTGTTGCATAAAAATATAAATTAATATAATTTTATATTATAATACTTAAAAATGAAATTTACCTGTCTTTCGCTACAAAGAGCTGGGTACTCTTTAAGAACATGTACTAAAGCTTCAGGTTTAATCAAATTGGCTCGGTCCCTAAATGTTTTGTCCATTTTAGAGTCAATAAGGTCCCAATCAATGTCATCTTTCAACATTTCTGTAGTCATTGCAGCTTTGAAAGCTGCAACACTTTCTTCATCTTCTTCAATATCCGAAATGAAATTCTGTGTAAATGTCATGAAAAAGATAAACCTGTTTTATGCAAATGTGAAAATTATACAGAAATTTGTGCTTTTTTCATTCAATTTAAAAATGAAAACCATAAAAAAATATTTTCTGTTTGTCAATTGAAAACCACAAAAAAATCGAGTTGATTTGAACTAAAAGTCAGGTATGTATTTATTTATAACTAGCGAAAATGTCTTTGTCGAGATGTTTTTAGCGTTTCTCTCAATCCACCCGTTGGTCCCCCCAATACGCTAAGCCACTTAAAATACATTAAAAAGTCCTGGTATTTCATTGGCACGGTAATATTTACGTCCCTCGGCACAATGGAATCAAACGCCGGTTACGTTTGTTTCCTCCCCCTCCCCTGCACACGACGAGAGGTAATGCGTTCAACGTGCCCGACGTTTGTCGCGACATAATCATTCTTCCTAAATATAAACATAAGTAACATAATAACTATAAGTATGACTATTATCCCTATGATAAATTTCTTAACGATAGTCTGTCTCGCCAATGACGTTAAAAATCATTATAACTTAAAGACTGACATTTATCCGCGAGTTGAATCGGAATTCATTTTAAACTTTATTTTTGTTTCTGAAGGTAGTTCTGTTCAAATTCGAGACCCAAACGCTTTTTGGTTCTTATATAATGCTGTAAAGATATGTTTTTCGACGAATTTCCGGTTTACAATACACCGATTACACAATCACGCCGCGACAGACTATCATTAACCGACAATATTTTTAAAGCTAATCTTTTAATTTTGATTTGAATGACCTACCATACAAAGCAGAGCTCAAAAAAATTTGTAAAATTTTACCTGTACTCTTACTACAACAACAGGATTATCACTGTCAAAATCCCCATCTTTTGGTTTTTTGTAACAGCCTTTTCCAAATTTTTTTTGTGTTGTGCCACAATGGGAATACGTCTTTGAGTCTTTGATGCCATCGCTCCTACGCAATATAGATTACAAGTATTACGTAAAATTCATAAATATGACTAAATTATATAAAATATTTATCTTACATGTCCTTGCCCGGGCGTTTGTTTTAGATGAGGATACTTCATTACTAGCTTTTGTGCAATGTTAATGTGATAAGGATATCTAAAATATAATTTTATTTAGTTTCTTTTTTAATTTGTTAAATAGATGTACCATAAGTAACATAACACAAATAAATTAAGTGGGACAGTTAACAAAAATTATTACTAAACCATTTTTTTATTATTATGCAATCAAGATTTTTAAGATTTAGTTCAACATGAAGAAATTTTAAAAACGTTTTTGAAAATTGGGTATAGTGGGTAACTTCAGTCTGAAAATTTGCAATATTAAGTGTCATATTTGTTTGTTATGTTTTTATGGTCATTCTTACAAGCCAAATCGTTTAACACAGTCGCTGAATAAAATGCTTAATAACTCTTCATTAAATGTTTTTGCTTCCTTCATCGTTAAGCTTTTATACTGCTCTGCATTTTTATAGATTTCCGGTAAATCCAGCAACGCGTACAACACAACAAATGTACTGTACGAGATTTTCTCCAAATTCTGAGGTAAATTCTCAGCCACCCTATATTAAATATAAAAGAGAAGTATTTAAGTTTCAGGATTTTTGGTGAGGGGGGGGGGGAGGCAAAAGTGATCGTCACGGGCCCTTTGATTTGCACCCCCCCCCCTCGAGCCTAAAAAAATTTCGTTAGTGTCTGATTCCATGGAACCGGTAAATTATTCACCCCAATTAAGTTTAAATTGTTAACCGAGCGGTCATTTCAAATATTGAACGTCGTCAATATCTCTTTCGTCGACAACTGGTTCGTATTCTAAATTTGAAAAGAATGCCGACTACAAATTTTCTATTTAGTTAGTCTGATGGTTTTAAGAATTATCAATCTACAATGCGGACATCTGTTACTGTAAAGAAAATATACAGAAACCCAATTGACTTTCTTAAATGTTAAGCTCAATTTTTTTTGAAATTACATTAACAAGTTTTAACTTTAGGCCTAAGACATTTCAAATAAATAATTTGAATTTCCGCTTTTTGATTACTTTGCATTCTTTCAGGCGTAAACACGGTGACAGATCAGTCCCGTCTTGTACGTAAAATCGAATTCTTCGTTGGGGATGAAGCTGCCGTTTTCTGCAGACGCGTTGAAGAAGGTCGGGGCCTTAATTTGGCGAGTTATTCGGTCAGCTAACATTTCGGCGTCTAAAATGGTGTTAGGTTTGATGACCACGGCCTAAGTAGTCGTGGTGTGAAAACATAGCACGCATTTGGTGCGGCTGATGTTTGTCGAATTGATCTTGTATTTGTCCGAGTCGAATAACCACTTGTTGATTTGGTTTTTGGATTGGGTGGGTTTGATTCGCAGGTTTCTTGTTGGAGCTAGCATATCTGTCATTATTGGGTACTATTTGGCCAGCTCGATATGATCTTCGTCTTCGGAATCGGTAACGCAGAAGTTGTTGCGCTCCAAACTAAGAAAGCCATTTACTAAATTATTATTATTATATAGAGGCCACGGGTTCGGATTATCGGCTTTCGTTCAGTGTTCGTCGATGAAGCGGTTGATGTCGTCGGTCAGCATTTCGCATCAAGGTTTGGGGGGTGGGTGCCGATCATCGTTCACTTCGAAACTGCGCACGCACGCCGCCGTGGCAGCCTGGATGAGTAATAGTAATACGTTCAAACTTTCTACGGTCATTTTAATTTTATTAGTGCGGACTTTCATGGTATCGTATATCGCGTGTTAGATAGAAAGACCCATATTGCGGATTACGGCAGGATCCGTGATGACTGGGATGTGGGAATTTACCTCGTGATATTTTACTTGTTCCAGCACCAGCGCGGCTAAACCAGAAACGTGTTCTGGTTTGATAACGTTGGTTCCTACGTTGATGCTGATTTTGACAATATGGAACCCGAACAACCGGCAATATCCTTAAATGAAGTTGCTTATGCAATGCTGCGGGTCCCTCGTAACCGGGCTTTCGGACGCCAGCCACCCTTTAACTCGAAACAAGCGGAATACGGTGTTAGCCGACATCAAGCTCACGGTGCGTTCTTTATGTTGCGCGTCTATTTCCGCCACCTGGTACTTGAGTTTGTTTGTCATATCAGACACGCGTTTTTGCAGTTCGATTACGGTGTGATCGCGTAGGAAATGTTGCACACGCTCATGGACGTCATCGAGTTTTTGAGGAAATTCCAGGCGCACGCCAACAGTTGTTTGGCACGCTGCCGCGCATGCGTCTTTCCAAGTGAGGAGATCCTGAGTGCTTAATAGGTGTTTTTACAAAAGATCGGTGGTCACGTGTTTTCAGTAAGTTTGCGTCACTAAGGTCAAAATTAAATCTCGAAGTTGGCCGATAATTTAGTGTCGTCCGCTATTTAAGACAAGACTTACCTGTCGTTCAGTTTAACAGTAAAGTGAAAGTTCTAACTGCTATAGAAGATAATTTATTTTTGTGAGTATTGTATATCTTTCAAGGTTAGTAAATAAAAAATAAACTAAAACCAGACGACCTTATAATATACATAACACATAAAAAGATATTTTTATTACAACCCTAGTCATTATTTATCTATTTGTAACGCTGTTAATATTTAAAAATAAAATTGTCTATACGCGGGCCTTAGTATCAGCAGCCGGATCTTAGCAGACGATGCCTTGATCAAACATACTGAATTCCCATGAGCCTCTATAGCGAAAATCTTTTGTAGAACCCCCTATTGTCAGTTACAAAAAAGCGTGATTTCGATCTCACCAGCACGCAACGGCGCCGGATCGTAGATCGCTTCTCTTTGGATATCATTTCTAGTTTCTTGATTTCTTTATAACGGATGGACCTTTCTTAATTACTTATAGTTAATATAACAACGTTATATTAATCAGTGGTGTAGTCCTAAAAAAAAGTACCGGGGCACTAACTGGGTACAGCCAACTTCGATTTCGCACGTAATCGAAGTTGGCGTACAGGAGAGTCGGTAGCAGCTAAGACGTTGAATACGCATATTTTTGATTGCCTTAGTAGGGATGTTGTTGAAGCAGTAATGAATGTACACAATGTATGCATAATGGGTGACTTCAATGGTCACATATCAGAGTATGGGACAGATAATTTAATTGGTCGTCAACTGAAGCAGTTTGGGTTGACAATTGGTAATCTATCTCCTACTTGTAAGGAAAGATATACTTGGCAAAATTCGAGAGTTCAAACTACAGTGGTTTATATTTTATATAATGAGGCCTTGGAGGATTTTGTTACAAAAATAGAGATTGATGAAGCTGGCTCAAAAAGCGTGACTAGTGATCATAACAGCATACTACTAGGGGCAGATTTTCACAGTCCCTAGCCAAAGAGGATAGAAGTGAGGTTATTCTAGGTCACTGGACATCCTATAAAGCCGCTAAGGAAAATGCAAAAGCCGTGATAGCAAGGGAAATGAAAATAGTCAACTTCAAAATGGAAAATGAAATTGAGAGAGCTGCCAAAGACAAAGGGTGAAAGTTCTGGATAAACATGAAATCTTTGAAAAAACAGGGGCGGGCAGTGGAAAAGACTTTCAAGGGGATAAGGGCCAAGAATGGATCACTATTGTGGGACAAAAAAACTATCTCTATACGAATCATGGAGTACATTGCAGAGCTAGAGGTTGAGTTACTGTCAGGATCAGTACCAATGCCTGATAATGCCCTAAAGAGTTGTAATCTGACTACAGAATCACCAAGTAACACCAACTACGTATCAACCCCCGAGGATGATTTCGCCATCCAGGTTTTAAATATGGTTCTGTTCACTTTGAAGACAGGGAAGGTGGCGGGAATGGATGGCGTATATGCGGAGTGTCTAAAGGCACTGGGACCCGGTGCAAGATCGACACTATGCTTGCTCTTAAATACCATTAAGAGAGGTAAAACCATACCCCAGTCTTGGCTCAGTGCACGGGTATCGCTTATCTATAAAGGTAAAGGTAAAAATTCAATGAACCTAGACTCATATCGCCCCATTGCTGTGCCCTTGGTAATCTACAAAGTGTATGCTATGCTGTTAAAGGGTCGCCTCACTGCTTTTTTGGAGAACAATCGTGTGCTCTGCGACGCTCAGGGCGGCTTTCGTCAGGACACACAGATTGGAGACCATTTATTCGTCATCACACAGCTAATTGAACTAACTTAAAAAATGTCTACCCAGATGGAAATTGCATTACTGGATCTAAGGAAAGCTTATGACAGCATTGACCGTCACAAATTGTGGGAATGTCAGAATTCCAAGGCAGTACCGGATACACTGAAATCGGAAATTGAGGCGCTGTACACGGAGTGCAGGTACACTTACCACCTAAATGGAACGGAAACTGAAGAAATTGAGAGCCGCGTTGGCCAACGGCAAGGGTGTCCGCTGTCCGCCACGATGTTCAGTGTATTTCGATGATTTGGATCACGTGCTTATGGACGCTGGCTGCGGTGCTACGCTTCGGGGGTCCGTGGACCACCGGTCTGATTTGGTTGTGTCATGCCTGTTTTATGCAAATGATATTGTACTGTTCTCAAACAAGCACTCCGATCTACAGCGACTGCTTGACGTATGCTCTGATTTTGCCAGGAATATAAATTTGGTCTTCAGCATGGAGAAATCAAATACAATGAGCCTTTACGCTGATAAAAATGACCCCCAGCCCTATGTCCTCAACGGAAAATGTATCCCACAGGTGACTCGTTATACATACCTTGGGATTACTATTAGTAGCAATGACCATTACCTAACAACCATGGAGGAGACAGTGGCTAGTAAAAGCAATAAGAGGCGTTGGGCGGTCCGTAATCTCTCAGAACATTCCTACAAGAAATACTCCGTAGGCCACACACTCTTGAAGAGTGTAGCGGTTCCAACCATAACATATGGCAAAGAAGTAGTTTGCTACTAGGCAAAGACTAGAAACATACTAGAGGATCTCAAAGATTGGTGGGCAAAACAGCACTGAATGCAGGCCCATTTGCAGCTAATACTGCTGTGGACGGAGAAATGGGATGGAATACAATGGCTACAAGAGAGGCTCGTAGCGAGATTAAGTACCTGGGAAGGCTCAAATTTACGCACCCTAGTCGTTTAACTTGTAAAATGTATACGTATATCCGTGCAGGTGGACTGAGTACGGAGTGGACGCGTGCCATTGAACGTATTGACCGTCAATTTTGTGGGCGATAAAAGAGAGACCGGGCGAGTTCCTATAAGGAATGGGTGGAAAAAGAGGTAAAGAAACGGACGCTAGTACTCTGTAAAACACAAGTTGGTGGAAAGGAAAGCTTGTGCCATTATAAAGTCTAAAAGCAGCTACAATGGTTCATGGGGAAGTGGCCTCGTCTTCCAAGCCCGTACTGGGGCTCTCCTTACCAGCAAACGTTAGGTCCGAATTTTTGCACTGCACTTTGCAAGCTATGTGGATTAGTCGACGAAGACCTGAACCATGTTCTGTTGGAAGGTCCTGATACAGAAGTGGACCAGTATATTTGGGATTGGCGGGCAGATAATTTTGGGAACCCGCTTAGCGTAATTCTTGGACTTAAGGGTGCAAAGTGGGATTTCGCTGTGGTGTAGAAAATCCTGGAAATCTGGCAATGTAAAAGGAACAAACTTCGGTCGCTCTTCTAATCACCAATGTAACTAACATAAATTTTAAAGCTCAAAGTTTGAAAAAAAAAAGCTATTTTACCTTGTAAATATTTTTTTTTGTAATTTTAATGCTGCGCTCCCACTGGAGCCGCCCTGTTTCAAAAGGGTATATTGAATTATACGGCAACAATAAAGCAGAGAGGGTAAAGTCGCTTCGCTACTGAGAGGCGTCTCTCGTTCAAAAATCCGTTTTTATTTTTTTCGTCGAAAATGCCCATAGGATCCGAACGTTTGATGGCGCTGCAAGCGTATCCGGAAGTCCTAGCGCGCGATTCAATATTCAGTTTAGTACGACGCAAAAATTGATTAGTTTTTAATTTACATTTTAAGTAGTTTTTAAATGTTTTAAATACGCCTGGACCATTGTGTTCCGCCGTAAATTGTTCTAATACGAAAAATAAGAATTCTCGATTATCATTTTTCAAGTTTCCAAGGGAAAAAGAACGGTGAATACGCGTTTTTTACATAGGTTTATTTTTACTTTAACTTTCTTATTGAAATTTCAGTTCCTTATCATAGTTGGATAATGTAAAAAACGAGAAACTGACAAATAAAACAACGGAATACCTACACTTTAACCATAGGATTTGCTCTAATCATTTCACTGACGAGTTTTATGAATATTAAAACTAAAAATAGTCTAATACCAACTGAATTTTCTAGATGAACATAATTACACTTTGTCCAACAGTATTTCATGCGAAAATTCAGAAAATGGTAATTGAAATTTGAAACTGTCTATCTTAATAATAAATAATTTTAATAAATTACATTACTTTAGTTGTTAATCACAATGGTAAAAGATCTTTAGATTTAAACACGCAATTGTCATCATCTTCTAAACACATTCGAACAGAGCATATGCAATTCAATTGAGAGTCCAAATCTACTTAAACAAAATGTCCTTAGCTATATATCAGGATATTTAATCCATCGCTGTTTTTCCAACCACCAATGCTCCTCTTGCCTCAGCCAACTCAAAAAGAACAATCCAATTATTGATCCTACAAATGTGCTCTCCTTCTTCAAGTTTTTCAAAACAACAAAGAACTCTTCTTTTGGTAGCCTTATAGTACCTACTGACCATTTTTTAAAGTTTATTACAGAAACAAATGAGGTATTTCATACTATAGCTTTAAACTACTATCTCACATGCCAATGTCAAAGAGCGTATGGAAAAATTTATTACACGTCGAATTGACAAGACTTGGTTTCAAGCATCAATAGATTCAACATGTCCGACTGTATTTCAAAACATGATAAGTTTCTTCGTTGAGTTTTGCATGCACAGTGCCCTGAAATCTCGATCATGATTACAAAAAGACACAGAAAAGACTGGACAGGAAATTGATGAAGATACAGCACTAAACTCATACCTCATATTCGTCTTTTTTTAACTACTTCGAAGCTTTATCTTATATATTTATTTCTTATTTATTTTCATTAAGTTATTTGATCTTATTTCATTTCCAATATATTAATTTCTATTGTTATTGTTGTTAGGCCTTGGCTATTTATGTTTCCCATTATTTTAGGCTGTTAAAAAGAATTGACACTTCAATATTCAAATATAATATTTAAAAATATTTAGTTGTACTTACTTGCGTCATAAATTCACATGAAACAACCATTTCACATTTTATTTAAATTTTTTAGTATCAGAAATAAGAAAATAATCGGTGCCATATTGCGGATGTAACAAAAATCTTCTAAAAAAATTTAACTAACGACACCCTGTAGCACCCTGGTAGTGGGATCCTGAACTTCATTTGTAATTTCTTCTATTCGCGCGTGCGTCAAAAACTGGTAACGAATTTTAACATTGCGGGAATAGGAAGAGACGCCTCTCAGTAGCGAAGCGACTTTACCCTCTCTGAATAAAGCCTAAAACCTATAAATGTACATTCAACTTCGATTTTTAGCGTGATCGAAGCTGGCCGTACCTAGGTAACTATTTGAAATTGTTATGGTATTTATAATAAATTCACACACTCTTTATTCGAGAAAAATGATTTACGAAATAGTAGAAAGGCGCGCCCTGGAAAGTTGAAAAAAAGAGGCAGAGCGCGCCCTGGCAAAATGGAAAAACCAAGGCGGGGCGGCGCCCTGCCTTTGAAAAACGCACCGGGGCGATGCTCTGGCGCGCCCTGGCCCGACTACACCACTGATATTAATACACGAACCCCGAAATGGCCCTCCGTTAATTTATTGTTTAAGCCTTGGTTAACCAATCTACCCTTACAAAAATTTCATGGCTGCAACTTGGCTACCGTGCAGCCATATTGCAATAAATTATAAAATCTGCAATTGATATAAATTCAGGCTGTAACATAGCAGAATCTGGGTCAAAATCAGCTATACTACAGCCCCATAAAACTGTAATTTGCAGCAAAATTATTACTAATCCCCCAGCCCCATTACAGCCCTCTAACAAATTTCGGCAGCGCCGTTTCAGTTCTTATACAGTTAACCGCAGTCTTATTCCAGCTCTCTAACAAATTTCCACAGCCTCTCTGCAGCTCTTTTACAGATGTTCGCAGCCCCATTCCAGATATTTTACAAATTCCTACAGCGCCATTCCAGCTATTTTACAAATTCCTACAGCCCCACTCTAGCCCTTTTACAAATTCCTACAGCCCCACTCTAGCCCTTTTACAAATTCCTACAGCCCCACTCTAGCCCTTTTACAAATTCCTACAGCCCCACTCTAGCCCTTTTACAAATTCCTACAGCCCCACTCTAGCCCTTTTACAAATTCCTACAGCCCCACTCTAGCCCTTTTACAAATTCCTACAGCCCCACTCTAGCCCTTTTACAAATTCCTACAGCCCCACTCTAGCCCTTTTACAAATTCCTACAGCCCCACTCTAGCCCTTTTACAAATTCCTACAGCCCCACTCTAGCCCTTTTACAAATTCCTACAGCCCCACTCTAGCCCTTTTACAAATTCCTACAGCCCCACTCTAGCCCTTTTACAAATTCCTACAGCCCCACTCTAGCCCTTTTACAAATTCCTACAGCCCCACTCTAGCCCTTTTACAAATTCCTACAGCCCCACTCTAGCCCTTTTACAAATTCCTACAGCCCCACTCTAGCCCTTTTACAAATACTGTGGACCCTCAATGCAGCCGTCTTAAATTTTTCTGCAACCATAAGAGCCCTCCCAGCTCAGCTGTCCCATAAAAAACCTTGTAAACGCCAAGTCGTACGTGCCCTCAATAAATTTGGTAATATCTGGTATTTTTATAAGACATTTAAAAATGGTCCTTAGTTATAAATTTACTGTTAAAAATATTTTCAAAATTGGCAATTACCGGATTTTGACAATGAACCGCAGAGTTATATTGGCATGTAATAAAATACTGCACAAAAAGTTAAAACAATTTTTTATTTTTATTTTTACGAGCAAAGGTTTTAGTTGACCTTTAATTAATTTTCATCACAATCTTCATTGTCCGTTGTCACATCTTCAGCTTCAGGTTCTTTTTCATGTTGGTTCATTCTTGCATTTGTTTTCTTTCTTATACTACGATGCACTGAATAACAACGGTTATTCAAACACTTTGTAATGACACTTTGACTAACTTTTCCATTTTTAATTTCTTCACGGAATGTTCTACTAACATAGGCTACATATGTACGTAATAACAAAGATTAGGTGTTTTACAGGATTTTATAACAAAATTTGTTTTTACATACCGGTAATAGCGTTGTACTCATGTTTTGGGATTGCTGTTTTCCCATTTTTCCCCGAAACGTTCATTTTTACTAATTCATCATCCCTGTGTAACATGTTCAAAATCGCTATAGCCGATTTTTTTGGTGAAGTGCAAAAGTTCAAGTTGTGCTTTTGTGATTTGGTCACAAAAACTGAGGACCCCTCAAATAGTGGTACCATTTTTTCATTTTCCGTTTGAAAATATGAACTAGGAGATTTATGGACCTAGAGAAAAATAGCAATAACTAACTATCCTGGGTAATGTTAACTAAATATTATCAGCTTAGGTAATACCCAAGTCACCACTACAGCGACTTATAAGGCCTTTTAACCAGTGGGCGGGTTATATTGCGTAGGCAAGCCCTACATGCCACGCGAGCTAACCGTCAGCTCCCTACACTAACTATTACCATTAACCCCAGCAAGTTTTTATGACCAGGGGAAACCGAAGATCTCGTGGGAAAACCCCTTTAACCAGTGGGGAGAGAACTTGCAAACTCTACGCAGAAGGAGAGGTTCCGGATTTTCACCCAGTGCCACAAGCTGGGATCAAACCCGGCTCCTCTTACTGCGAGGCGGAAGTGCTAACCGCTACGCCACCCTACCTATCAACAATAGTGTCAGTATGTTTAATCGAATATAACAATAGCTTACTTGTGTCTGCAAATCAGACTGTCCAAGACCTTGCTGCGTTGTAGGTACTTTGATTGCTTTGATAAGAGTCTCCAAATGTATTGTAGCTTTATCGTAAAAAAGTTTTTTTTCCGAATTAATATTGACGTTTCGGATTGCCAAAGATATGTAGTATAACTTACCACTGTTTAAATTGTCACATTTTGCACAATTTGAACCTAATAGTTCTTCTAGTTCTTTTATCCTTGCATCTTTCTTCTCTGAAAGTGTAAATAGTTTATAAATGCCTGTCAACAAAAACTTATTATTATAGCCAAGGGTTAACGACTTTGAATTTTAAAGGTCAAGATCATTCGATCTATTGTAGTTATATTTCAATATACAATTTTAGAAACTTTTAGAGATATATAATCTAAATCTCAAAATCACCATTTAATAATAATATCGCATTTCAACACCCCTGGATTATACCTACCAACTTCAAACTTTAATTCCATTATCATCATTTGGTTTTCATTTAATTCAGTTTTGAGTTTTTCCAACGTGTCTTGATTATGCAGGTTTGTGAAGCTTTGAAAGTTATTACTCTGATGTTCAATGTTATCTATATAAAAATGTTAAAATTATAAACATATACAAATTGCAAAACTTAAAACTCCATTCTTGTACACACCTGCATGAGAATAATAATTTTGCATTCTATCAAAATCTTTGTAACAATAATCAGTCCCATAATTAACTTCCCTCATTGCAATAGAATTGGCTATACCAACACCAGAATCAGCATCATTAAAATTTGTGGTAAGCATTCGGGCTGGAACGTCCACCTAATTTCAAATAAATTAATAAGTTTATTGATAATTCACTGAAAATTTTAAATACTGTCGTGTACAGTTACATCAGTGATAGAACTAATATTGTTGATATTTGTTGATGGACGCTGAAATGTTTCGTGTTCTAATGAATTTTGGTATGGCTAGAAAATGTTTAGAGAGTTAGGTTATAACTCATGATTAAAATCTAAAAAAAATACCTTTGTATATGTAGATTTGGACTTGGGTACTATGGTTTGTGAAGTTGGAATATGCTAGAATGTCACAAACAAATTAATATTCAAACAAAAAAGGAGTTAGTTCTAATATTATAAGTAAGGGTAAAACTGTGGCTCTGGAAAAGACCAAGGTAACATCATAAATAACATTATAACCATAAGTACAATACTTTCTATTCTTCTTACACTAAATTATTAAATAATTGTTAGTTTTGCCAATGCCGCAGGGCCCCCAGAGTTCCTATAATTCCTATATTCTCCTATATTTTCAAAAATGTCCCATAAAATCCTATATTTTTAGCAAAATCCCCAAAAGGTCCTATAACGTCCTATATTTTTAGCAAAATCCCCAAAAAGTCCTATAATTTTTATAGTTTGCCCATTTCAAATACTGCCTATCAGTAAAATTATAAGTAGTTCAATTAACGCAGCCTAGATTTGGTCATAGCACGGCCCCCTGCACGCGCTCACGCTGCTCGCGACGATAGCGGCCCCGGCCACGGCCCCCTGCACGCGCTCACGCTGCTCGCGACGATAGCGGCCCCGGCGATCGACTGAAAATTGCGAAAGTGAAATTAGTTAACTTTTTTCCTACATCGACCTTTGGCGCTGACGTAACAACTAAGAAATGGCTGGAGTATATGGCGAAAACGTTCCAATTTTTAGAGTTTCATTAATTATTACTAATTGTGTAATTTTAGGGTTATAATTTCTTTCCGTAAACTTTAAATTACCTATTAATAAATAAGTAAAATACGTTTGGATATTTTTTAAATCAAAATACGCGCCGAGAAAACCAGACAAAGAAGACGCTGTCGACGTTAATAATGTAAACAAAAGAACTAGTCATGTGTCCGCTTATCAGCTGTTGTTTTTCGATTTTATTCTTACAGTTCTTTGATAGTAAGTTGTTTTAATACTTACAAAGTTAACTTCAATTTAAGTAAATAAGTAGTAAATGTAATGCAGATTATAAAACTAGAATATTATTTTTACAGTTAACAAAGTCAGACAATGTTGAAGATTGCTGAAAATCTATGTATGAGACATGTAAGCATTCTAAATCACAGACTCACTAGTCTCACTCACAGTTCACAATATGGTTTAGGTCTAAATGTAGAGATTCCCATTTTTTTTACCATAATTTAAGTTAAAATTGGTTTTTGTTAATTGCTTTTAAGAATCTCGATAACTTAGTAGTCCCACGCTCACATTAAAGTAATCAGCTTTTTTCAAGTAAAATTCATCAAGATTCAATTAAAATTACTGGATGATGTAGGAACATGCTGGATGATGTAGGAACATGCTGGATGATGTAGGAATATGCTGGATGATGTAGGAATATGCTGGATGATGTAGGAATATGCTGGATGAGGTTGAAATATGCTGGATGATGTGGATAAACATTATTTTCGTTTCTGATGGTAGTTATATTCGAATTTGAGACCTAATCGTATATTGGCTCATATGTAATGCCACCAATTAAGTAATAGGTAGTGACGTACATCTGGTTCCAAATCCTACGATTACGCATTAGCCTCACAACAGACTATCATTAACTGAAGTTCCTTAAAATGCAAACCACAAACCAATCTTCCATGTGAAGTGTATGCTTCGTTGACTACAAAATCATTCCTAGAGATGCTCTTAATCCACAGTTTGCATAAATTTTCATCAGCGGGTAACTGATGAAATGACACTTTGGTCTTCTTAAAAGTAGATGAACACAATGGAACAGAACAATTCTGGTATTTTTTAAATGGGTAATTTGGAGGGCCAGGTCACTTCCTTGATTAACGACTCACCTCTCAAAAGATTAAATCGTTATTATTTTGATTAAATTCGATTTAATCACGATTATGTTGATTAAATCATGTTTAATTAATTAATATAATCTTTAAATCTATTTAATCATGATTAAATGATTAAATCTGATATAAATGATTAAATCTGATATAAATGATTAAATCTGATTGAAACAATTAAATCTGATTGAAACGATTAAATCGTGATTAGTATGATTAAATCGCGATTAGAAATTAGAACGAGAATCAGAATGATTATATTGGTGATTGGAATGATTATAATTGTGTGTGATTTTATCGAGCTTATTAGAATAATTTACTAAGTGATTAGAATTATTATTTCGTATTTACCGCGCTCGATAAAATCTCGATTCGACCGATTATATTGATTAAATCGTGATTAAAATGTTTAAATCATTATTAAGTTTAAATCGTGATTAAAATGTTTAAATCATGATTAAAATGATTAAATCTAATTAAAATGTTTAAATCTGATTAAAATGATTAAATCCTGATTAAAAAGATTAAATCTCGTTTAAAGCGTGGTTAGATTTTCTAATCTTGATAAATTTTTGTTGAAGAAATAAAAAACAATGAAGATATTTTGTAACAAAGTCATTCAACAGTACTAGTCTGTTCTTACTAGTCAGTTTTCTGTTGTACTACCATCGTTTCATTAATTGCTATGTATATATATATTTTAACCAAGTCGAAAATAAACCGTTCATTACTTGTAGCTGATGTCACTGGATTTATTTCGGTATCTGCGCTCTGCTCCGTGTTGCTGTTGAAAACTTCAACAATTTTTTTAATTTTAATTACGCTGATTTAATCACGATTACCTTGATTTAATAATTTTACTATGATTAAGACGCACCCAAAATGGAAGTGACCTGCCCCTCCCGGTAATTTTCACTTATTAAAAAAACAGGATGTAACGCAGCCAGGGTAATGGCATTTGAGCAAATATTAATGTTTTATCTTATGCAAATTATAAAGAACAAAGTTTGGTGAATATGACAAAAATTATGAGCAGTTATCATAATTATAGTCCTAAATAACTACAAAATACAGTTTTTAATAACTTGAAAACTCATTGCCAATACAAAACTTAAACCATTTATGGTTAGGCTTAGCAATAAAATGTTACCACTCAAAATATTGAAATATTTATTAAAAAAAATTTTTTGAAATGAAAACTTACATACTCAAAAAGTGTAATTACTAATTGTTTGTTACAAACTTCTCCAAATTCAATAAAACAGTTGGAAAAAAACTTCACTAATGCAAATTCATCGCCATTGAAACGTATGTTAAACTTCCCGCCTCTTTGATAGATTCCGGTTGTTACACCAGCGTTCCAAGCGACGGAAAATCGCTGTCGCGAAAATACATGGGGAGGAAATTCTTTGCCGGGGCCGCTATCGTCGCGAGCAGCGTGAGCGCGTGCAGGGGGCCGTGCCCCGGCAAAGAATTTCCTCCCCATGTATTTTCGCGACAGCGATTTTCCGTCGCTTGGAACGCTGGTGTAACAACCGGAATCTATCAAAGAGGCGGGAAGTTTAACATACGTTTCAATGGCGATGGATTTGCATTAGTGAAGTTTTTTTCCAACTGTTTTATTGAATTTGGAGAAGTTTGTAACAAACAATTAGTAATTACACTTTTTGAGTATGTAAGTTTTCATTTCAAAATTTTTTTTAATAAATATCTCAATATTTTGAGTGGTAACATTTTATTGCTAAGCCTAACCATAAATGGTTTAAGTTTTGTATTGGCAATGAGTTTTCAAGTTATTAAAAACTGTATTTTGTAGTTATTTAAGACTATAATTATGATAACTGCTCATAATTTTTGTCATATTCACCAAACTTTGTTCTTTATAATTTGCATAAGATAAAACATTAATACTTTGCTCAAATGCTATTACCCTGGCTGCGTTACATCCTGTTTTTTTAATAAGTGAAAATTACCGGGAGGGGCAGGTCACTTCCATTTTGGGTGCGTATTAATCATAGTAAAATGATTAAATCAAGGTAATCGTGGTTAAATCAGGGTAATTAAAATTTAAAAAAATGTTGAAGTTTTCAACAGCAACACGGAGCAGAGCACAGATACCGAAATAAATCCAGTGACATCAGCTACAAGTAATGAACCGTTTATTTTCGACTTGGTTAAAATATATATATACATTACAATTAATGAAACGATGGTAGTACAACAGAAAACTGACTAGTAAGAACAGACTAGTACTGTTAAATGACTTTAACAAAAATTAATCAAGATTAGAAAATCTAACCATGCTTTAAACGAGATTTAATCATTCTAATCAGGATCTAATCTTTTTAATCAGGATTTAATCATTTTAATGAGATTTAAACATTTTAATTAGATTTAATCATTTTAATCACGATTTAAACTTTTAAATCATGATTAAAACATTTTAATCACGATTTAATCAATATAATCGGTCGAATCGAGATTTTATCGAGCGCGGTAAATACGAAATAATAATTCTAATCATTTAGTAAATTATTCTAATAAGCTCGATAAAATCATGCACAATTATAATCATTCCAATCAGCAATATAACCATTCTGATTCTCGTTCTAATTTCTAATCGCGATTTAATCATACTAATCACAATTTAATCATTTCAATCAGATTTAATCATTTAGTCATGATTAAATCAGATTTAAAGATTATATTAATTAATTAAACATGATTTAATCAACATAATCGTGATTAAATTGAATTTAATCAAAATAATCACGATTTAGTCTTTTGAGAGATGCGTCGTTAATCAAGGAAGTGACCTGCCCCTCCAAATTACCCAATTAAAAAATACCAGCATTGTTCTGTTCCATTGTGTTCATCTACTTTTAAGAAGGCCAAAGTGTCATTTCATCAGTTACCCGCTGATGAAAATTTATACAAACTGTGGATTAAGAGCATCTCTAGGAATGATTTTGTAGTCAACGAAGCATACACTTCACATGGAAGATTGGTTTGTGGTTTGCATTTTAAGGAACTTCAGTTAATGATAGTCTGTTGTGAGGCTAATGCGTAATCGTAGGATTTGGAACCAGATGTACGTCACTACCTATTACTTAATTGGTGGCATTACATATGAGCCAATATACGATAAGGTCTCAAATTCGAATATAACTACCATCAGAAACGAAAAGAATGTTTATCCACATCATCCAGCATATTTCAACATCATCCAGCATATTCCTACATCATCCAGCATGTTCCTACATCATCCAGCATGTTCCTACATCATCCAGTAATTTTAATTGAATCTTGATGAATTTTACTTAATAAAAGCTGATTACTTTAATGTGAGCGTGGGACTACTAAGTTATCGAGATTCTTAGTCAGGAATGGATTAAAAGCAATTAACCAAAACCAATTTTAACTTAAATTATGGTAAAAAATAATGGGAATCTCTACATTTAGGCCTAACCCATATTGTGATTTGTGAACTGTGAGTGAGACTAGTGAGTCTGTGATTTAGAATGCTTACATGTCTCATACATAGATTTTCAGCAATCTTCAACATTGTCTGACTTTGTTAACTGTAAAAATAATATTCTAGTTTTATAATCTGCATTACATTTACTACTTATTTACTTAAATTGAAGTTAACTTTGTAAATATTAAAACAACTTACTATCAAAGAACTCTAAGAATAAAATTGAAAAACAACAGCTGATAAGCGGACACATGACTAGTTCTTTTGTTTACATTATTAACGTCGACAGCGTCTTCTTTGTCTGGTTTTCTCGGCGCGTATTTTGATTTAAAAAATATACAAATGTATTTTACTTATTTATTAATAAGTAATTTAAAGATTACGGAAAGAAATTATAACCCTAAAATTACACAATTAGTAATAATTAATGAAACTCTAAAAATTGGAACGTTTTCGCCATATACTCCAGCCATTTCTTAGTTGTTACGTCAGCGCCAAAGGTCGATGTAGGAAAAAAGTTAACTAATTTCACTTTCGCAATTTTCAGTCGATCGCCGGGGCCGCTATCGTCGCGAGCAGCGTGAGCGCGTGCAGGGGGCCGTGGTCATAGGTACGCTGTTGCATAAATATCTCTGATAGAATGTCCGTCTGTCAGCTGTGACTAAAGTAAAGGCGGACAACGATGGGTTATTTTACCGACGACCATTTCTGACTTATGTGATAAAATGGTTAAATTGTTTCTATTTTTAATTGGAAATAAAATGTTTATTTCCCTAAATTTATATTTTTTTATGGAAAATGTTAGTAAAAAACAAAATCCTATAATTTTTAAAAATAGTCCTATAAAGTCCTATATTTTTAGAAATATAAACCTATTTTTCCTATAAAAAAACTAAAATTTGAGTGCGGGGGGGGGCAGAAATGGCAATATAATAATAATAATAATAATTAGCTAGGCTAATACCCTAGACACCACCACAGGCCCAAGTCAGCTTGCGACTTCTAATGCCTTAATTACCGGTGGCAACAGTACAGGCTAAAGGCTCAGCAAGGGCTTAGTTAATTATTAATAGTTTATTCTTCGGTTTCCCCTAAGTGTTTAAAACGTGCTGAGGTTAAAGTTAGCAGCAAGAGTAGGAAGCTGTTGGATTAACTCATTTCCCATGAAAGGCTGTCCACCACCCTCCTATGCATTTTACCCCGGCTTCCAGTAATGAGATTTTACAAGTCGCAAGATGACTTATGCTTAAGGTGGTGATTTGGTTATTAGCTTAGCAGATTATATTTCATATTAGTATTACCAAAAGTCTGATAAGACTTCATACAAAAAGTCCATATCTTGGGCTGGGGAGTAGCTTTGGCTGTACATTACATGTTGTTTCTTGTGCAGATGACGGCTGTTTAAGTTTCTCATTCTGATTGGCTAACATAACTTTGAAATAGCCAATACTTAGGCAGAATAATACGTCATGAAAATAGTACAGAGCGTCCTGATCTGCAGTTTCTTTCTATACTCTTATACACTAGTAGTTTTTGGTAGGAGTTTTAAAATGTTTTTTTTTTAATTTATAATTAAAATATAGGCTATTCAAACTAATTTTTTTGAATAAGGTAATTGAGGAATTGTTATTAGAATGATTATTTAAAAATTTTGCTCTAGTAACTTATTTCTTCTCTCCCTAAGATATTGAAATATTAAGCCTTGGCTATGCCGCCTAAAAAAAACTGCGTTTACAACCACACTTGTAAAACCCAAACATCAGTCCAGCCAGTGCAATTTTTATTTGAAAGAAACTTCTAATAAAGCTATACAGAATGATAACCCATTCTTGTGGAACACAGGAACACAAACAACTTATGAAAATAGGTCAATATTAAAAAATTC
Source organism: Leiobunum rupestre (assembly GCF_980474605.1). Lineage (NCBI taxonomy): Eukaryota > Metazoa > Arthropoda > Arachnida > Opiliones > Sclerosomatidae > Leiobunum > Leiobunum rupestre. The sequence goes on along the minus strand of NC_143385.1, from coordinate 38,498,836 downwards.
TGGGACCCAAACAGAAGAGAAGATAAAAAACTCTTGGACCCAAACAATTGAAGAGAAGAGAAAAAACTCTTGGACCCAAACAATTGAAGAGAAGAGAAAAAATTCTTGTACCCAAACAGTTGAACAGAAGAGAGAACCTGAAACACAAATAGCAAGCATGCAAACTGATTATGTTTACACCAATGAAGGGGCAACGCAGTGTGACTTCTACTTGAAAACAGCATGTACCATAGAAACTCAAACAAACCCATTAAAAAGAAATATCGAAGATTCGGTTTATCCTAAAACAAAACGATTAAAATTAAGCCCCGTGGAAACATTTACTGAGCCTACTTTGAATGTCATTTATCAGTATATTACAGAATTAGAATTAAGTGAGTATAATATTGATAATAACACATGTAACATAATTACTCATAAGTACCAAAGTATTTTCTTTAATGAAACCTTGTTCGTGGAATATGATGTATTTTACGCCACTTACACGTTTTGACCAAATTTGCATCATTTGCGGATTTTGAAAAAGTCCAATATTCCTCACGCCTTTGTCTTCAACAATCTCTAGTTTAGCTAGTGCTTCAGGATCACTGGTTTTGCTTTCATGGTACCCTTTTCAATAATACAAGGACTATAAGAATTTTGAATTTTACAATTCACTAATTGAGTGTTCCGTGTGAAACAAGGTCTCATTGATTTTTTTGTATGAAAATATTATACAGAGGTACACTTAGGAGCAATTGTGTTACATATGATGGTAATAACAATAATACTAATTATAATTAAAAAAATATTTTAGCGGATATTGCTTTTTTGCATACTAAAAGTTTTGATGGAAGCTTAGATCAGTTGGAAGTCATTAAATCCAACAGCTTAACAACTATTGAAAACTACCAGGATACTCCAACCAGAATTCTTTGCTCAATGAATGGGTCATTAACTATTCTTACCCCTTTCAAAGAAGCTGACCGAAGAGTAGTATTTAGTTTAACTGACAAGCAAGAAGTAATAGTCAATTATAACATAATTGATGAAGCGTTGAGACAATTAGTTCAAAATCTTGTATTCTGTCCTGGGGTTCCTGAGGTTTGTATACATTAATAAATTATATTATCTCGCATTAGTTTATCTTAATTTTTATTTAATTTTTTTCTACTAGGTCGATTGTAAAGATTTTCAAACCAAGAAACTAGAAGAAATAAATTATCCATTTAAGAGATACCAGTGTCGTCTGTGCCCAGTTTTCTTAAAGCCACCAACTAATGTATCGAAAGAGCAGTTGAAAGTACAAGGAAACGTTCACCAGTGTGGAAAATGTCGCTACCTTAATCGGTATAATAAAACAATTACCTAATATTTAAAAAACCACTTAACTAATTTATTCTAAATTTAAAAGGACTCAAAAAACAGTTTAAATTCACAATAAATTTATTTTAAAATCTAACATTTTGGAGGAACTATTTTTCCTTCCAGTGGCGTAGCCAGAAATACGTCAAGGGGGAGGGGGGGGCAAGTATGTGAAGAGGGGTTGAGAAGGTGGGTAAAATTTAGTAGAGACCAGGATTTTATAAAATCCCAGTTTTAAAACCTAGACCCATCGGGTTTTTTGGCTTTTATTAAAATTTGGGCTAACAATTTAACATTACAAAACCTGATGTCTAATTGTTTATTATTTTTTTATCATTAAACCATTTTTCATATTGATGAAACTATTTTTTAATTTTGACTTTACTTTGGCACCATTTATATAATTTTTTTCTTAATAGTAAATATTAAAATATCACAATTGCTGGATATTTCATTCATAAATGAACTCATTCCATAACAACTTTCGCAGTTGCCTACCACTTCTAGACTGTTTTGGGCTTTTATAATTAGTAGAGCACCCAGCTTTTTCACTTTGGATCACGAGTTCATTAGGAACTGATTTAGGAGATTTCTTTTTTAATACTGGCTTTGCTGGTTTGTACTTCCTCTTTTGTAGCAGGGGTTTTTGAGGTTTGCACTTCTTATTTTGAGCTTGCGGCGCCTTCCTTATCGTATTTCGGTACAGGTAACATCTAAGATTCTGTCCACCTACTCCTGTCTTTCCCTTTCTGTCATTTCTTGACTGTATCTTTGCTCGTACCAAATCACCAAGTTTAGCATGACCCAACTTCCTCTGATAAACAATCCTGAATTGTTCCAATTCATCATACGAAAAATCTCTTTTGATTATTTCTGTAATTTCTGATAAAGCCTTATGGAACATTTCTTTGAAACCTTCATTATTCATTAGAGTGGCCATTGTCTGCTCTAAAAAAAGAAAATTATTAAATATTTGAATATAAGTAATTTATTATCTAATTAGGTTATAAATTCTTACTTAGTACTTCTCCTGGTTTTAATTTATCCCATTTAACCCATTCATCCACAACCAGGTCATGCACTTTCTCAATGTATGGGTTAAGTGACACATGTGGTATTAATAATCCTCCTTGGTTTATATGAATTAAAGCTGGAGGGATATCTTTGGGGAACTGTTCCATATTACGGAGAGAGAGAGACTTATTTGATAGTACTTGTGAGCTACATCTCGTTGTTTTTGGGTCAGGGGCTTCTTTCCTTGTTTAATTCTTGCATAAACCGGCATTCTTTTTTTGTTCAATCTCCATATCTCCCCAAGACAGCCCCCACCAAGTCTGTGAAGGGAATAAACCCTATCGGATTTCCTGTTACGTACCACTTTCTTTTTCTTCTTCTGTGGGATTTCGACTTGGCTAGATCTGGGTTCATGCGTATTAGTATTAGAGGTGCATCTCCTGAGTTTTGCGTGCTTGTCCAGCACTTTTTTTCCAATCCAATAAGTTACGAGGGAAAATTCATTTATATCACAATTTAGCTCAAGAAAATCACTAGGTTGGTCCATTGAATAAGAAGATATCCATGAATACCACGTGCAGAGGAGAGTAGAATTTGGTGTGCGGTCTAACTTAAATTTATCTTTCAAATCAAATAATTTATCACTGAAAGTTACAATTATTTCATGTAACTTTCCACTCTCTTGTAGTTTCTCCATTATTTTTCTTTTAGAATCGCTCACTTTAAAAAAATCATCTTCAAAATTTAGAATTTCTTCACTTTAAAAACTTTCTAATAATGCTAGTTTTTCAGCTTCAGCCATGTACAGCCTTTACTAATAAATAAAAACATAGTAAACAATTACTAAACTATTTTACAAGAAAAATTGATTTACTTACCAAATTTACCACAAAAAAATTTAAACCTTCGCACGCACCATGTGAGTAGAAAGATGATCAACAATGAAGCAGACGAAATTATTGAACCAATCGTCCGCGATTCACGTGTTCAAATTCGGCCAATATCTTTTTTAAATAATTATTTTAACTAAATGCAATATTTCGATCTTTGTATTTGGAATTATCACTTATAATATAAATTAATTGTTTATTTAAATAGTAAAGTTTAGAAGAAACACATTTATACTATACATATACGTAAAATTCGGGGGAACTATTTTTTATAGTGCCCAGCCTCTACTTCTTTATATATTTGGTGAAGTGTCTAGCATGGTCACGTGGTTTTTGGTGCCATTTTACCGAAAATTGCGAGTGATATAAACTGATATTTGCCTACGCCAATAAAGAGGGAAAGCACTGAAAATAACACGTTAGACGCCCCAGCCCAAGATATGGACTTTTTGTATGAAGTCTTATCAGACTTTTGGTATTACCTATTAAATATTAGTGTCATACTTCTTGCAATATCTGAATATATTTTTCATGGTTTTCTTATAAAGGAAAATTAACCTACTTGAGAATTGGTATGACTATTTTCCAGCAGTAAAATTTGAGGATTGGATTGACTATCAATCTCCAGGGACGAAAATTGAGCACTACTAGTTTCCAACACGGATAATTGAGGTTTAGTTTGACTACTGTTTCCAATCGACGAAATTTGAGGATTCCATTGGTCGCTTATTGAAGGCATACTCAAAACCATTTTATTTACTTCATCTCTAGCCTGAGCGGTTTCAATCTCTTGACTTTTCTTGAATTTTCCACCTTTAATGGATCCATTTGATTCAGGCTTTCTTTTCTGAGTTTTTTTATCCAAAACTGCAGTATTCTCTATTGACTCCTGGCAAATTTTAAGATCTATTTCGATTTCCTCATTTTTTAAATATTGAAGGTCGCCTAGTGTTTTGTTCATAGTATAAGGATTAGCAGATTCTCAATGTTTTTAAAGAATTTAAATTGAACTTACTTGATATTTTCATAACTCCGTCATACAATTCATTTCCGTACGATATTTGGGTACGCGCTCCTTCGAACCTTTTTGATTTGCATTTCACGGCGGTAATAGGTAAAATTGTGGTTTTCTTTTCTTCTACCCAGTAGATTATGGCACGTGTTACAGATTTCTTTTTCTCTAAGCCTTGCAAATTTTTGGTGGCACATGTTGTAGAACAATTTTTCTTTGCATTGGCTTGAACTTTAACCGAATTGCTAAGATTTACAAAGTCTTGAACGTCAAGGGAAACTTTATCCATTTCTTAGCTTAAATTAAAGGCGCTTAATTAATTTTTGTAGACTTTAAATGCTCAATTATCACCAACCACGATCACCATGCAGCGCGTCCACAGTGACTCATATAAGGAGCGATAAAACTTGGTTTCAGTGCTACCATATACTTTTTATGCGGGTTTTTTTCGGTTTCTGCTTTTTTTAAGTTATGTTTTAAATTTTTTATGCATAAATATATTATTGCCTTGAAACGTTTATAAATATTATAAATTTATAAGAAACTTCGCGTGGAAATTAAATTATTTTTTGAATTTTAGTGAATGATTTTTAGGGTGAAGAATTGAACTGGTGGTTCCCCCCCCCCCCATAATAGCAGTTCATTATTATTACCCAATACGAAAAATGGGAATTTAAAATTTCCCAGAGTGGAAGCATTGGTTTTCTTATTAGGAACAGAGAGGGTAAAGTCGCTTCGCTACTGAGAGGCGTCTCTTCCTATTCCCGCAATGTTAAAATTTCGTTACCAGTTTTTGACGCACGCGCGAATAGAAGAAATTACAAATGAAGTTCAGGATCCCACTACCAGGGTGCTACAGGGTGTCGTTAGTTAAATTTTTTTAGAAGATTTTTGTTACATCCGCAATATGGCACCGATTATTTTCTTATTTCTGATACTAAAAAATTTAAATAAAATGTGAAATGGTTGTTTCATGTGAATTTATGACGCAAGTAAGTACAACTAATTATTTTTAAATATTATATTTGAATATTGAAGTGTCAATTCTTTTTAACAGCCTAAAATAATGGGAAACATAAATAGCCAAGGCCTAACAACAATAACAATCGAAATTAATATATTGGAAATGAAATAATATCAAATAACTTAATGAAAATAAATAAGAAATAAATATATAAGATAAAGCTTCGAAGTAGTTATAAAAAGACGAATATGAGGTATCTTCATCAATTTCCTGTCCAGTCTTTTTCTTTTCTGTGTCTTTTTGTAATCATGATCGAGATCTTGTTTTTTCAGGGCACTGTGTATGTAAAACTCAACGAAGAAACTTATCATGTTTTGAAATACAGTCGGACATGTTGAATCTATTGAAGCTTGAAACCAAGTCTTGTCCATTCGACGTGTAATAAATTTTTCCATACGCTCTTTGACATTTGTCATGTGAGATAGTAGTTTAAAGCTATAGTATCAAATACCTCATTTGTTTCTGTAATAATCTTTAAAAAATTGTCAGTAGGTACTATAAGGCTACCAAAAGAAGAGTTCTTTGTTGTTTTGAAAAACTTGAAGAAGAAGAGCACATTTAAAGGATTAATAATTGGATCGCTCTTTTTGAGTTGGCTGAGGCAAGAGGAGCATTGGTGGTTTGAAAAACCGATGGATTAAATATCCTGATATATAGCTAAGGACATTTTGTTTAAGTAGATTTGGACTCTCAATTTAATTGCATATGCTCTGTTCGAATGTGTTTAGAAGATGATGACAATTGAGTGTTTAAATTTAAAGTTCTTTTACCATTGTGATTAACAACTAAAGTAATGTAATTTATTAAAATTATTTATTATTGAGATAGACAGTTTCAAATTTCAATTACCATTTTCTGAATTTTCGCATGAAATACTGTTGGACAAAGTGTAATTATGTTCATCTAGAACATTCAGTGTGTTTTCCTCTGAAATTGGTTGTGATGCGTTTGTGACCAACGCGCTTTCTTCCAACCCATGTTCATATGTGGCGTATGGATATGCTATACATTTTAGTATATTAATTGTCAGTAAATTTTTTAAACGACATTAAGAGCCCTTAGATGTTTTTCTTTACCTTCACTAACTGTACTGGAAAATGAGTAGTGTTCATAAAATATTGTTGGCACAGCTGATGGTATTAGACTATTTTTAATTTTAATATTCATAAAACTATCGTCAGTGAAATGATTAGTGCAAAACCTATGGTTAAAGTGTAGGTATTCCGTTGTTTTATTTGTCAGTTTCTCGTTTTTTACATTATTCAACTATGATAGGGAACTGAAATTTCAATAAGAAAGTTAAAGTAAAAATAAACCTATGTAAAAAACACGTATTCACCGTTCTTTTTCCCTTGGAAACTTGAAAAATGATAATCGAGAATTCTTATTTTTCGTATTAGAACAATTTACGGCGGAACACGATGGTCCGGGCATATTTAAAACATTTAAAAACTACTTAAAATGTAAATTAAAAACGACAACATTTTTGCGTCGTCCTAAACTGAATATTGAATCGCGCGCTAGGACTTCCGGATACTCTTGCAGCGCCATCAAACGTTCGGATCCTATGGGCATTTTCGCGGCAAAAAATAAATACGGATTTTTGAACGAGAGACGCCTCTCAGTAGCGAAGCTACTTTACCCTCTCTGTTAGGAACTAGGCTGAGGCCACCGGTTTTGATATTTGAATAATTTGATATCTGAAATGTTTTAAAAAGTTTAAACGATTTTAGAAGCTGTTTAATTGTAAGTATAGTTCTTTTAAATGTTAATCGAATGCTGAATGAAAAGTATCTTAAACTGCTGAATAATGTTTTTAGGCAATCAAGAATTACAACACAATCGAAACTCACTGCCAGATATAGTGTGAAAATCCAAAGGGCTGAAGAACGTTTATCCGCTTTAGGAAATGTTATAGTCTGTAATTAGTATAAATACCGGAATGGATCAAAATCTAAGCAACAGGTACAGAACGTATTTGCTAAGTAAAAGACCGATTCGATGTATGCCTCGTTCAACTAAACAAAGAATTAAAAAACGATTAGCTCATTGTATGCAAAATAGAAAAGTTAACATTGATGAAGAGAGTTTAAGGCGGAAGTAAATGATTTTGTAGTTCAAACGTTTGAATGTAGATGGCTCTGAATTTCACTCAGTCGGTGAAGGGGGAACCATATTTTTCCCCTTAGTGACTCCTCCCAAATTTGGTTATTGACCAATGCTCTGTAAGCTTACTTGCTATAGGCTTTCGCACAAATCAAAGAAGAAGAAACTACCTCTAACAATAACCTTCAATGACAAAAGAATGTCTTTTTACTGCTGAAAGCTAATAAAAGAAAAAATATACACGTGGAAACGAAGTAACCTTGCACCTTACAACGTTCGAAAGGTTTGAAAAACACATGAATGTTTCTCAAAACGTTTCTGTAAACGTTGGATGAATCAAACACAACCACAAAATATTTTATTATTCAAATTCAAATGGAAAGATTTACCACAATAGTTTTAGAAGACAATGTTATTACTAATAAACAGTTCGTGATAACGTAACGAGAGCGGAATTATAAAAAATGCTGATTTCAAGGCGGCGTCCGTTCGAAGACAATGTTATTACTAATAAACAGTTCGGGATAACGTAACGAGAGAGCGGGATTACGTAACGAGAGCGGAATTATAAAAAATGCTGATTTCAAGGCGGCGTCCGTTCGAAGACAATTTTATTACTAATAAACAGTTCGGGATTACGTAACGAGAGCGGGATTACGTAACGAGAGCGGAATTATAAAAAATGCTGATTTCAAGGCGTCGTCCGTTCGAAGACAATGTTATTACTAATAAACAGTTCGGGATAACGTAACGAGAGAGCGGGATTACGTAATGAGAGAGCGGGATTACGTAACGAGAGCGGGATTACGTAACGAGAGAGCGGGATGACGTAACGAGAGCGGAATTATAAAAAATGCTGATTTCAAGGCGGCGTCCGTTCGAAGACCATGTTATTACTAATAAACAGTTCGGGATTACGTAATGAGAGAGCGGGATTACGTAATGAGAGAGCGGGATTACGTAACGAGAGCGGGATTACATAACGAGAGAGCGGGATTACGTAACGAGAGCGGAATTATAAAAAATGCTGATTTCAAGGCGGCGTCCGTTCGAAGACCATGTTATTACTAATAAACAGTTCGGGATTACGTAATGAGAGAGCGGGATTACGTAACGAGAGCGGAATTATAAAAAATGCTGATTTCAAGGCGGCGTCCGTTCGAAGACAATGTTATTACTAATAAACAGTTCGGGATTACGTAACGAGAGCGGGATTACGTAACGAGAGCGGAATTATAAAAAATGCTGATTTCAAGGCGGCGTCCGTTCGAAGACCATGTTATTACTAATAAACAGTTCGGGATTACGTAATGAGAGAGCGGGATTACGTAATGAGAAAGCGGGATTACGTAACGAGAGAGCGGAATTATAAAAAATGCTGATTTCAAGGCGGCGTCCGTTCGAAGACAATGTTATTACTAATAAACAGTTCGGGATTACGTAACGAGAGCGGGATTACGTAACAAGAGCGGAATTATAAAAAATGCTGATTTCAAGGCGGCGTCCGTTCGAAGACCATGTTATTACTAATAAACAGTGCGGGGTTACGTAATGAGAGAGCGGGATTACGTAACGAGAGAGCGGAATTATAAAAAATGCTGATTTCAAGGCGGCGTCCGTTCGAAGACAATGTTATTACTAATAAACAGTTCGGGATAACGTAACGAGAGAGCGGGATTACGTAATGGGAGAGCGCGATTACGTAACGAGAGCGGGATTACGTAACGAGAGAGCGGGATAACGTAACGAGAGCGGAATTATAAAAAATGCTGATTTCAAGGCGGCGTCCGTTCGAAGACAATGTTATTACTAATAAACAGTTCGGGATTACGTAACGAGAGCGGAATTATAAAAAATGCTGATTTCAAGGCGGCGTCCGTTCGAAGACCATGTTATTACTAATAAACAGTTCGGGGTTACGTAATGAGAGAGCGGGATTACGTAACGAGAGAGCGGAATTATAAAAAATGCTGATTTCAAGGCGGCGTCCGTTCGAAGACAATGTTATTACTAATAAACAGTTCGGGATAACGTAACGAGAGAGCGGGATTACGTAACGAGAGCGGAATTATAAAAAATGCTGATTTCAAGGCGGCGTCCGTTCGAAGACAATGTTATTACTAATAAACAGTTCGGGATTACGTAACGAGAGCGGGATTACGTAACGAGAGCGGAATTATAAAAAATGCTGATTTCAAGGCGGCGTCCGTTCGAAGACAATGTTATTACTAATAAACAGTTCGGGATAACGTAACGAGAGAGCGGGATTACGTAATGAGAGAGCGGGATTACGTAACGAGAGCGGGATTACGTAACGAGAGCGGGATTACGTAACGAGAGAGCGGGATTACGTAACGAGAGCGGAATTATAAAAAATGCTGATTTCAAGGCGGCGTCCGTTCGAAGACCATGTTATTACTAATAAACAGTTCGGGATTACGTAATGAGAGAGCGGGATTACGTAATGAGAGAGCGGGATTACGTAACGAGAGCGGGATTACGTAACGAGAGAGCGGGATTACGTAACGAGAGCGGAATTATAAAAAATGCTGATTTCAAGGCGGCGTCCGTTCGAAGACAATGTTATTACTAATAAACAGTTCGGGATAACGTAACGAGAGAGCGGGATTACGTAACGAGAGCGGAATTATAAAAAATGCTGATTTCAAGGCGGCGTCCGTTCGAAGACAATGTTATTACTAATAAACAGTTCGGGATTACGTAACGAGAGCGGAATTATAAAAAATGCTGATTTCAAGGCGGCGTCCGTTCGAAGACCATGTTATTACTAATAAACAGTTCGGGATTACGTAATGAGAGAGCGGGATTACGTAATGAGAGAGCGGGATTACGTAACGAGAGAGCGGAAATACGTAACGAGAGCGGAATTATAAAAAATGCTGATTTCAAGGCGGCGTCCGTTCGAAGACAATGTTATTACTAATAAACAGTTCGGGATTACGTAACGAGAGCGGGATTACGTAACAAGAGCGGAATTATAAAAAATGCTGATTTCAAGGCGGCGTCCGTTCGAAGACCATGTTATTACTAATAAACAGTTCGGGATTACGTAATGAGAGAGCGGCATTACGTAATGAGAGAGCGGGATTACGTAACGAAAGAGCGGAAATACGTAACGAGAGCGGAATTATAAAAAATGCTGATTTCAAGGCGGCGTCCGTTCGAAGACAATGTTATTACTAATAAACAGTTCGGGATAACGTAACGAGAGAGCGGGATTACGTAATGAGAGAGCGGGATTACGTAACGAGAGCGGGATTACGTAACGAGAGAGCGGGATTACGTAACGAGAGCGGAATTATAAAAAATGCTGATTTCAATTCGGCGTCCGTTCGAAGACCATGTTATTACTAATAAACAGTTCGGGATTACGTAATGAGAGAGCGGGATTACGTAATGAGAGAGCGGGATTACGTAACGAGAGCGGGATTACGTAACGAGAGAGCGGGATTACGTAACGAGAGCGGAATTATAAAAAATGCTGATTTCAAGGCGGCGTCCGTTCGAAGACAATGTTATTACTAATAAACAGTTCGGGATAACGTAACGAGAGAGCGGGATTACGTAACGAGAGCGGAATTATAAAAAATGCTGATTTCAAGGCGGCGTCCGTTCGAAGACAATGTTATTACTAATAAACAGTTCGGGATTACGTAACGAGAGCGGGATTACGTAACGAGAGCGGGATTACGTAACGAGAGCGGAATTATAAAAAATGCTGATTTCAAGGCGGCGTCCGTTCGAAGACCATGTTATTACTAATAAACAGTTCGGGATTACGTAATGAGAGAGCGGGATTACGTAATGAGAGAGCGGGATTACGTAACGAGAGAGCGGAAATACGTAACGAGAGCGGAATTATAAAAAATGCTGATTTCAAGGCGGCGTCCGTTCGAAGACAATGTTATTACTAATAAACAGTTCGGGATTACGTAACGAGAGCGGGATTACGTAACAAGAGCGGAATTATAAAAAATGCTGATTTCAAGGCGGCGTCCGTTCGAAGACCATGTTATTACTAATAAACAGTTCGGGATTACGTAACGAGAGCGGGATTACGTAACAAGAGCGGAATTATAAAAAATGCTGATTTCAAGGCGGCGTCCGTTCGAAGACCATGTTATTACTAATAAACAGTTCGGGATTACGTAATGAGAGAGCGGGATTACGTAATGAGAGAGCGGGATAACGTAACGAAAGAGCGGAAATACGTAACGAGAGCGGAATTATAAAAAATGCTGATTTCAAGGCGGCGTCCGTTCGAAGACAATGTTATTACTAATAAACAGTTCGGGATAACGTAACGAGAGAGCGGGATTACGTAATGAGAGAGCGGGATTACGTAACGAGAGCGGGATTACGTAACGAGAGAGCGGGATTACGTAACGAGAGCGGAATTATAAAAAATGCTGATTTCAAGGCGGCGTCCGTTCGAAGACCATGTTATTACTAATAAACAGTTCGGGATTACGTAATGAGAGAGCGGGATTACGTAATGAGAGAGCGGGATTACGTAACGAGAGCGGGATTACGTAACGAGAGAGCGGGATTACGTAACGAGAGCGGAATTATACAAAATGCTGATTTCAAGGCGGCGTCCGTTCGAAGACAATGTTATTACTAATAAACAGTTCGGGATAACGTAACGAGAGAGCGGGATTACGTAACGAGAGCGGAATTATAAAAAATGCTGATTTCAAGGCGGCGTCCGTTGGAAGACAATGTTATTACTAATAAACAGTTCGGGATTACGTAACGAGAGCGGGATTACGTAACGAGAGCGGAATTATAAAAAATGCTGATTTCAAGGCGGCGTCCGTTCGAAGACCATGTTATTACTAATAAACAGTTCGGGATTACGTAATGAGAGAGCGGGATTACGTAATGAGAGAGCGGGATTACGTAACGAGAGAGCGGAAATACGTAACGAGAGCGGAATTATAAAAAATGCTGATTTCAAGGCGGCGTCCGTTCGAAGACAATGTTATTACTAATAAACAGTTCGGGATTACGTAACGAGAGCGGGATTACGTAACGAGAGCGGAATTATAAAAAATGCTGATTTCAAGGCGGCGTCCGTTCGAAGACAATGTTATTACTAATAAACAGTTCGGGATAACGTAACGAGAGAGCGGGATTACGTAATGAGAGAGCGGGATTACGTAACGAGAGCGGGATTACGTAACGAGAGCGGGATTACGTAACGAGAGAGCGGGATTACGTAACGAGAGCGGAATTATAAAAAATGCTGATTTCAAGGCGGCGTCCGTTCGAAGACCATGTTATTACTAATAAACAGTTCGGGATTACGTAATGAGAGAGCGGGATTACGTAATGAGAGAGCGGGATTACGTAACGAGAGCGGGATTACGTAACGAGAGAGCGGGATTACGTAACGAGAGCGGAATTATAAAAAATGCTGATTTCAAGGCGGCGTCCGTTCGAAGACAATGTTATTACTAATAAACAGTTCGGGATAACGTAACGAGAGAGCGGGATTACGTAACGAGAGCGGAATTATAAAAAATGCTGATTTCAAGGCGGCGTCCGTTCGAAGACAATGTTATTACTAATAAACAGTTCGGGATTACGTAACGAGAGCGGAATTATAAAAAATGCTGATTTCAAGGCGGCGTCCGTTCGAAGACCATGTTATTACTAATAAACAGTTCGGGATTACGTAATGAGAGAGCGGGATTACGTAATGAGAGAGCGGGATTACGTAACGAGAGAGCGGAAATACGTAACGAGAGCGGAATTATAAAAAATGCTGATTTCAAGGCGGCGTCCGTTCGAAGACAATGTTATTACTAATAAACAGTTCGGGATTACGTAACGAGAGCGGGATTACGTAACAAGAGCGGAATTATAAAAAATGCTGATTTCAAGGCGGCGTCCGTTCGAAGACCATGTTATTACTAATAAACAGTTCGGGATTACGTAATGAGAGAGCGGCATTACGTAATGAGAGAGCGGGATTACGTAACGAAAGAGCGGAAATACGTAACGAGAGCGGAATTATAAAAAATGCTGATTTCAAGGCGGCGTCCGTTCGAAGACAATGTTATTACTAATAAACAGTTCGGGATAACGTAACGAGAGAGCGGGATTACGTAATGAGAGAGCGGGATTACGTAACGAGAGCGGGATTACGTAACGAGAGAGCGGGATTACGTAACGAGAGCGGAATTATAAAAAATGCTGATTTCAATTCGGCGTCCGTTCGAAGACCATGTTATTACTAATAAACAGTTCGGGATTACGTAATGAGAGAGCGGGATTACGTAATGAGAGAGCGGGATTACGTAACGAGAGCGGGATTACGTAACGAGAGAGCGGGATTACGTAACGAGAGCGGAATTATAAAAAATGCTGATTTCAAGGCGGCGTCCGTTCGAAGACAATGTTATTACTAATAAACAGTTCGGGATAACGTAACGAGAGAGCGGGATTACGTAACGAGAGCGGAATTATAAAAAATGCTGATTTCAAGGCGGCGTCCGTTCGAAGACAATGTTATTACTAATAAACAGTTCGGGATTACGTAACGAGAGCGGGATTACGTAACGAGAGCGGGATTACGTAACGAGAGCGGAATTATAAAAAATGCTGATTTCAAGGCGGCGTCCGTTCGAAGACCATGTTATTACTAATAAACAGTTCGGGATTACGTAATGAGAGAGCGGGATTACGTAATGAGAGAGCGGGATTACGTAACGAGAGAGCGGAAATACGTAACGAGAGCGGAATTATAAAAAATGCTGATTTCAAGGCGGCGTCCGTTCGAAGACAATGTTATTACTAATAAACAGTTCGGGATTACGTAACGAGAGCGGGATTACGTAACAAGAGCGGAATTATAAAAAATGCTGATTTCAAGGCGGCGTCCGTTCGAAGACCATGTTATTACTAATAAACAGTTCGGGATTACGTAACGAGAGCGGGATTACGTAACAAGAGCGGAATTATAAAAAATGCTGATTTCAAGGCGGCGTCCGTTCGAAGACCATGTTATTACTAATAAACAGTTCGGGATTACGTAATGAGAGAGCGGGATTACGTAATGAGAGAGCGGGATAACGTAACGAAAGAGCGGAAATACGTAACGAGAGCGGAATTATAAAAAATGCTGATTTCAAGGCGGCGTCCGTTCGAAGACAATGTTATTACTAATAAACAGTTCGGGATAACGTAACGAGAGAGCGGGATTACGTAATGAGAGAGCGGGATTACGTAACGAGAGCGGGATTACGTAACGAGAGAGCGGGATTACGTAACGAGAGCGGAATTATAAAAAATGCTGATTTCAAGGCGGCGTCCGTTCGAAGACCATGTTATTACTAATAAACAGTTCGGGATTACGTAATGAGAGAGCGGGATTACGTAATGAGAGAGCGGGATTACGTAACGAGAGCGGGATTACGTAACGAGAGAGCGGGATTACGTAACGAGAGCGGAATTATACAAAATGCTGATTTCAAGGCGGCGTCCGTTCGAAGACAATGTTATTACTAATAAACAGTTCGGGATAACGTAACGAGAGAGCGGGATTACGTAACGAGAGCGGAATTATAAAAAATGCTGATTTCAAGGCGGCGTCCGTTGGAAGACAATGTTATTACTAATAAACAGTTCGGGATTACGTAACGAGAGCGGGATTACGTAACGAGAGCGGAATTATAAAAAATGCTGATTTCAAGGCGGCGTCCGTTCGAAGACCATGTTATTACTAATAAACAGTTCGGGATTACGTAATGAGAGAGCGGGATTACGTAATGAGAGAGCGGGATTACGTAACGAGAGAGCGGAAATACGTAACGAGAGCGGAATTATAAAAAATGCTGATTTCAAGGCGGCGTCCGTTCGAAGACAATGTTATTACTAATAAACAGTTCGGGATTACGTAACGAGAGCGGGATTACGTAACAAGAGCGGAATTATAAAAAATGCTGATTTCAAGGCGGCGTCCGTTCGAAGACCATGTTATTACTAATAAACAGTTCGGGATTACGTAATGAGAGAGCGGGATTACGTTATGAGAGAGCGGGATTACGTAACGAAAGAGCGGAAATACGTAACGAGAGCGGAATTATAAAAAATGCTGATTTCAAGGCGGCGTCCGTTCGAAGACAATGTTATTACTAATAAACAGTTCGTGATAACGTAACGAGAGCGGAATTATAAAAAATGCTGATTTCAAGGCGGCGTCCGTTCGAAGACAATGTTATTACTAATAAACAGTTCGGGATTACGTAACGAGAGCGGGATTACGTAACGAGAGCGGAATTATAAAAAATGCTGATTTCAAGGCGGCGTCCGTTCGAAGACCATGTTATTACTAATAAACAGTTCGGGATTACGTAATGAGAGAGCGGGATTACGTAATGAGAGAGCGGAAATACGTAACGAGAGCGGAATTATAAAAAATGCTGATTTCAAGGCGGCGTCCGTTCGAAGACAATGTTATTACTAATAAACAGTTCGGGATAACGTAACGAGAGAGCGGGATTACGTAAAGAGAGCGGAATTATAAAAAATGCTGATTTCAAGGCGGTGTCCGTTCGAAGACAATGTTATTACTAATAAACAGTTCGGGATTACGTAACGAGAGCGGGATTACGTAACGAGAGCGGAATTATAAAAAATGCTGATTTCAAGGCGGCGTCCGTTCGAAGACCATGTTATTACTAATAAACAGTTCGCGATTACGTAATGAGAGCGGGATTACGTAACAAGAGCGGAATTATAAAAAATGCTGATTTCAAGGCGGCGTCCGTTCGAAGACCATGTTATTACTAATAAACAGTTCGGGGTTACGTAATGAGAGAGCGGGATTACGTAACGAGAGAGCGGAATTATAAAAAATGCTGATTTCAAGGCGGCGTCCGTTCGAAGACAATGTTATTACTAATAAACAGTTCGGGATAACGTAACGAGAGAGCGGGATTACGTAATGAGAGAGCGGGATTACGTAACGAGAGCGGGATTACGTAACGAGAGAGCGGGATAACGTAACGAGAGCGGAATTATAAAAAATGCTGATTTCAAGGCGGCGTCCGTTCGAAGACAATGTTATTACTAATAAACAGTTCGGGATTACGTAACGAGAGCGGGATTACGTAACGAGAGCGGAATTATAAAAAATGCTGATTTCAAGGCGGCGTCCGTTCGAAGACCATGTTATTACTAATAAACAGTTCGGGGTTACGTAATGAGAGAGCGGGATTACGTAACGAGAGAGCGGAATTATAAAAAATGCTGATTTCAAGGCGGCGTCCGTTCGAAGACAATGTTATTACTAAAAAACAGTTCGGGATAACGTAACGAGAGAGCGGGATTACGTAACGAGAGCGGAATTATAAAAAATGCTGATTTCAAGGCGGCGTCCGTTCGAAGACAATGTTATTACTAATAAACAGTTCGGGATTACGTAACGAGAGCGGGATTACGTAACGAGAGCGGAATTATAAAAAATGCTGATTTCAAGGCGGCGTCCGTTCGAAGACAATGTTATTACTAATAAACAGTTCGGGATAACGTAACGAGAGAGCGGGATTACGTAATGAGAGAGCGGGATTACGTAACGAGAGCGGGATTACGTAACGAGAGAGCGGGATTACGTAACGAGAGCGGAATTATAAAAAATGCTGATTTCAAGGCGGCGTCCGTTCGAAGACCATGTTATTACTAATACACAGTTCGGGATTACGTAATGAGAGAGCGGGATTACGTAATGAGAGAGCGGGATTACGTAACGAGAGCGGGATTACGTAACGAGAGAGCGGGATTACGTAACGAGAGCGGAATTATAAAAAATGCTGATTTCAAGGCGGCGTCCGTTCGAAGACAATGTTATTACTAATAAACAGTTCGGGATAACGTAACGAGAGAGCGGGATTACGTAACGAGAGCGGAATTATAAAAAATGCTGATTTCAAGGCGGCGTCCGTTGGAAGACAATGTTATTACTAATAAACAGTTCGGGATTACGTAACGAGAGCGGGATTACGTAACGAGAGCGGAATTATAAAAAATGCTGATTTCAAGGCGGCGTCCGTTCGAAGACCATGTTATTACTAATAAACAGTTCGGGATTACGTAATGAGAGAGCGGGATTACGTAATGAGAGAGCGGGATTACGTAACGAGAGAGCGGAAATACGTAACGAGAGCGGAATTATAAAAAATGCTGATTTCAAGGCGGCGTCCGTTCGAAGACAATGTTATTACTAATAAACAGTTCGGGATTACGTAACGAGAGCGGGATTACGTAACAAGAGCGGAATTATAAAAAATGCTGATTTCAAGGCGGCGTCCGTTCGAAGACCATGTTATTACTAATAAACAGTTCGGGATTACGTAATGAGAGAGCGGGATTACGTAATGAGAGAGCGGGATTACGTAACGAGAGAGCGGAAATACGTAACGAGAGCGGAATTATAAAAAATGCTGATTTCAAGGCGGCGTCCGTTCGAAGACAATGTTATTACTAATAAACAGTTCGTGATAACGTAACGAGAGCGGAATTATAAAAAATGCTGATTTCAAGGCGGCGTCCGTTCGAAGACAATGTTATTACTAATAAACAGTTCGGGATTACGTAACGAGAGCGGGATTACGTAACGAGAGCGGAATTATAAAAAATGCTGATTTCAAGGCGGCGTCCGTTCGAAGACCATGTTATTACTAATAAACAGTTCGGGATTACGTAATGAGAGAGCGGGATTACGTAATGAGAGAGCGGAAATACGTAACGAGAGCGGAATTATAAAAAATGCTGATTTCAAGGCGGCGTCCGTTCGAAGACAATGTTATTACTAATAAACAGTTCGGGATAACGTAACGAGAGAGCGGGATTACGTAAAGAGAGCGGAATTATAAAAAATGCTGATTTCAAGGCGGCGTCCGTTCGAAGACAATGTTATTACTAATAAACAGTTCGGGATTACGTAACGAGAGCGGGATTACGTAACGAGAGCGGAATTATAAAAAATGCTGATTTCAAGGCGGCGTCCGTTCGAAGACCATGTTATTACTAATAAACAGTTCGCGATTACGTAATGAGAGCGGGATTACGTAACAAGAGCGGAATTATAAAAAATGCTGATTTCAAGGCGGCGTCCGTTCGAAGACCATGTTATTACTAATAAACAGTTCGGGGTTACGTAATGAGAGAGCGGGATTACGTAACGAGAGAGCGGAATTATAAAAAATGCTGATTTCAAGGCGGCGTCCGTTCGAAGACAATGTTATTACTAATAAACAGTTCGGGATAACGTAACGAGAGAGCGGGATTACGTAATGAGAGAGCGGGATTACGTAACGAGAGCGGGATTACGTAACGAGAGAGCGGGATAACGTAACGAGAGCGGAATTATAAAAAATGCTGATTTCAAGGCGGCGTCCGTTCGAAGACAATGTTATTACTAATAAACAGTTCGGGATTACGTAACGAGAGCGGGATTACGTAACGAGAGCGGAATTATAAAAAATGCTGATTTCAAGGCGGCGTCCGTTCGAAGACCATGTTATTACTAATAAACAGTTCGGGGTTACGTAATGAGAGAGCGGGATTACGTAACGAGAGAGCGGAATTATAAAAAATGCTGATTTCAAGGCGGCGTCCGTTCGAAGACAATGTTATTACTAAAAAACAGTTCGGGATAACGTAACGAGAGAGCGGGATTACGTAACGAGAGCGGAATTATAAAAAATGCTGATTTCAAGGCGGCGTCCGTTCGAAGACAATGTTATTACTAATAAACAGTTCGGGATTACGTAACGAGAGCGGGATTACGTAACGAGAGCGGAATTATAAAAAATGCTGATTTCAAGGCGGCGTCCGTTCGAAGACAATGTTATTACTAATAAACAGTTCGGGATAACGTAACGAGAGAGCGGGATTACGTAATGAGAGAGCGGGATTACGTAACGAGAGCGGGATTACGTAACGAGAGAGCGGGATTACGTAACGAGAGCGGAATTATAAAAAATGCTGATTTCAAGGCGGCGTCCGTTCGAAGACCATGTTATTACTAATACACAGTTCGGGATTACGTAATGAGAGAGCGGGATTACGTAATGAGAGAGCGGGATTACGTAACGAGAGCGGGATTACGTAACGAGAGAGCGGGATTACGTAACGAGAGCGGAATTATAAAAAATGCTGATTTCAAGGCGGCGTCCGTTCGAAGACAATGTTATTACTAATAAACAGTTCGGGATAACGTAACGAGAGAGCGGGATTACGTAACGAGAGCGGAATTATAAAAAATGCTGATTTCAAGGCGGCGTCCGTTCGAAGACAATGTTATTACTAATAAACAGTTCGGGATTACGTAACGAGAGCGGGATTACGTAACGAGAGCGGAATTATAAAAAATGCTGATTTCAAGGCGGCGTCCGTTCGAAGACCATGTTATTACTAATAAACAGTTCGGGATTACGTAATGAGAGAGCGGGATTACGTAATGAGAGAGCGGGATTACGTAACGAGAGAGCGGAAATACGTAACGAGAGCGGAATTATAAAAAATGCTGATTTCAAGGCGGCGTCCGTTCGAAGACAATGTTATTACTAATAAACAGTTCGGGATTACGTAACGAGAGCGGGATTACGTAACAAGAGCGGAATTATAAAAAATGCTGATTTCAAGGCGGCGTCCGTTCGAAGACCATGTTATTACTAATAAACAGTTCGGGATTACGTAATGAGAGAGCGGGATTACGTAACGAGAGAGCGGAAATACGTAACGAGAGCGGAATTATAAAAAATGCTGATTTCAAGGCGGCGTCCGTTCGAAGACAATGTTATTACTAATAAACAGTTCGTGATAACGTAACGAGAGCGGAATTATAAAAAATGCTGATTTCAAGGCGGCGTCCGTTCGAAGACAATGTTATTACTAATAAACAGTTCGGGATTACGTAACGAGAGCGGGATTACGTAACGAGAGCGGAATTATAAAAAATGCTGATTTCAAGGCGGCGTCCGTTCGAAGACCATGTTATTACTAATAAACAGTTCGGGATTACGTAATGAGAGAGCGGGATTACGTAATGAGAGAGCGGAAATACGTAACGAGAGCGGAATTATAAAAAATGCTGATTTCAAGGCGGCGTCCGTTCGAAGACAATGTTATTACTAATAAACAGTTCGGGATAACGTAACGAGAGAGCGGGATTACGTAAAGAGAGCGGAATTATAAAAAATGCTGATTTCAAGGCGGCGTCCGTTCGAAGACCATGTTATTACTAATAAACAGTTCGCGATTACGTAATGAGAGACCGGGATTACGTAATGAGAAAACGGGATTACGTAACGAGAGAGCGGAAATACGTAACGAGAGCGGAATTATAAAAAATGCTGATTTCAAGGCGGCGTCCGTTCGAAGACAATGTTATTACTAATAAACAGTTCGGGATTACGTAACGAGAGCGGGATTACGTAACGAGAGCGGAATTATAAAAAATGCTCATTTCAAGGCGGCGTCCGTTCGAAGACCATGTTATTACTAATAAACAGTTCGGGATTACGTAATGAGAGAGCGGGATTACGTAATGAGAGAGCGGGATTACGTAATGAGAGAGCGGGATTACGTAACGAGAGAGCGGAAATACGTAACGAGAGCGGAATTGTAAAAAATGCTGATTTCAAGGCGGCGTCCGTTCGAAGACAATGTTATTACTAATAAACAGTTCGGGATTACGTAACGAGAGCGGGATTACGTAACGAGAGCGGAATTATAAAAAATGCTGATTTCAAGGCGGCGTCCGTTCGAAGACCATGTTATTACTAATAAACAGTTCGGGATTACGTAATGAGAGACCGGGATTACGTAATGAGAGAGCGGGATTACGTAACGAGAGAGCGGAAATACGTAACGAGAGCGGAATTATAAAAAATGCTGATTTCAAGGCGGCGTCCGTTCGAAGACAATGTTATTACTAATAAACAGTTCGGGATTACGTAACGAGAGCGGGATTACGTAACGAGAGCGGAATTATAAAAAATGCTGATTTCAAGGCGGCGTCCGTTCGAAGACCATGTTATTACTAATAAACAGTTCGGGATTACGTAATGAGAGAGCGGGATTACGTAATGAGAGAGCGGGATTACGTAATGAGAGAGCGGGATTACGTAACGAGAGAGCGGAAATACGTAACGAGAGCGGAATTGTAAAAAATGCTGATTTCAAGGCGGCGTCCGTTCGAAGACAATGTTATTACTAATAAACAGTTCGGGATTACGTAATGAGAGAGCGGGATTACGTAATGAGAGAGCGGGATTACGTAATGAGAGAGCGGGATTACGTAACGAGAGAGCGGAAATACGTAACGAGAGCGGAATTATAAAAAATGCTGATTTCAAGGCGGCGTCCGTTCGAAGACAATGTTATTACTAATAAACAGTTCGGGATAACGTAACGAGAGAGCGGGATTACGTAACGAGAGCGGAATTATAAAAAATGCTGATTTCAAGGCGGCGTCCGTTCGAAGACAATGTTATTACTAATAAACAGTTCGGGATTACGTAACGAGAGCGGGATTACGTAACGAGAGCGGAATTATAAAAAATGCTGATTTCAAGGCGGCGTCCGTTCGAAGACAATGTTATTACTAATAAACAGTTCGGGATAACGTAACGAGAGAGCGGGATTACGTAATGAGAGAGCGGGATTACGTAACGAGAGCGGGATTACGTAACGAGAGAGCGGGATTACGTAACGAGAGCGGAATTATAAAAAATGCTGATTTCAAGGCGGCGTCCGTTCGAAGACAATGTTATTACTAATAAACAGTTCGGGATAACGTAACGAGAGAGCGGGATTACGTAACGAGAGCGGAATTATAAAAAATGCTGATTTCAAGGCGGCGTCCGTTCGAAGACCATGTTATTACTAATAAACAGTTCGGCATTACGTAATGAGAGAGCGGGATTACGTAACGAGAGCGGAATTATAAAAAATGCTGATTTCAAGGCGGCGTCCGTTCGAAGACAATGTTATTACTAATAAACAGTTCGGGATTACGTAACGAGAGCGGGATTACGTAACGAGAGCGGAATTATAAAAAATGCTGATTTCAAGGCGGCGTCCGTTCGAAGACCATGTTATTACTAATAAACAGTTCGGGATTACGTAATGAGAGAGCGGGATTACGTAATGAGAAAGCGGGATTACGTAACGAGAGAGCGGAAATATGTAACGAGAGCGGAATTATAAAAAATGCTGATTTCAAGGCGGCGTCCGTTCGAAGACAATGTTATTACTAATAAACAGTTCGGGATTACGTAACGAGAGCGGGATTACGTAACAAGAGCGGAATTATAAAAAATGCTGCATTCAAGGCGGCGTCCGTTCGAAGACCATGTTATTACTAATAAACAGTTCGGGGTTACGTAATGAGAGAGCGGGATTACGTAACGAGAGAGCGGAATTATAAAAAAATGCTGATTTCAAGGCGGCGTCCGTTCGAAGACAATGTTATTACTAATAAACAGTTCGGGATAACGTAACGAGAGAGCGGGATTACGTAATGAGAGAGCGGGATTACGTAATGAGAGAGCGGGATTACGTAACGAGAGAGCGGGATAACGTAACGAGAGCGGAATTATAAAAAATGCTGATTTCAAGGCGGCGTCCGTTCGAAGACAATGTTATTACTAATAAACAGTTCGGGATTACGTAACGAGAGAGCGGGATTACGTAATGAGAGAGCGGGATTACGTAACGAGAGCGGGATTACGTAACGAGAGAGCGGGATTACGTAACGAGAGCGGAATTATAAAAAATGCTGATTTCAAGGCGGCGTCCGTTCGAAGACAATGTTATTACTAATAAACAGTTCGGGATAACGTAACGAGAGAGCGGGATTACGTAACGAGAGCGGAATTATAAAAAATGCTGATTTCAAGGCGGCGTCCGTTCGAAGACCATGTTATTACTAATAAACAGTTCGGCATTACGTAATGAGAGAGCGGGATTACGTAACGAGA